>NC_136605.1:1847500-2169798 GCF_910589615.1 Taurulus bubalis
ACGACAGCATGGAGTGACATTATCAAAAGTGAAATCATGAAAATCTTGCAACGAGTGCACCGTGGGCTGCTATTCATCAGGGTTTTTTGAATCGCTCTTAGTCTGGGCTCTCCCCCGAGACCTGTTTGCCTTGGGAGACCCTACCAGGGGCTGACGCCCCGGACAACATAGCTCCCAGGATCACTGAGCCACTCAAACTCCTCCACCACGTTAAGGTGGCGATTCATTGGAGGAGTGTATATGTATGTTTATGTATGTTTATGTGTATGTATATGTATATGTATATGTATATATATATATGTATGTATGTATGTATATATATATATATATATATATATATATATATATATATATATATATATATATATATATATATATATATATATATGTTGTTGTTTCATGTGTAACCCTGTCCCTGTGGTCTTCACCAGGAGCCGATCCTCAACGTGAAGGACCTGAAAGACATCCACTCAGAGATCAAGTTCAAGGTCCCGGAGCCCATCCTGTTCACCAACAGCCACGACGGAACCGACGCGGTGAGTCCAGTATGAAAGATGAAGATCATGTCTTCAGGGAAAACTCAGATTGAAATGTTTGCTTGACATCCACAACATTTTTCACGACAAGCTAATCAAAAAGTAAGTGAGATAGCTAGCTAGCTATCTCACTAACTCCACCATGCTGTCATGCTACAGATTACATTATTATTCATAAGGTTCATCGACAGGGCAACGCCTCCAGATCAGCCAATACTCTTCTTGCAATGTAATATTCAAAAGTTCACGATTCTGTATGACATTCTGATGATGATGATGATGATGATGAATGAAAAGTCAGCAGCACTCTTTCTGTGAGATCATTAATGTCCGCGCACAATCCCATGACAATCTGTTGTTGATATTTCCTTCTGGACTAAACGGCCTAACGATGATGTCATCATGTGTTTGTGCTGCAGAACACCAAGAAGAGGAAACTAGAAGATGGAGTCACTGTTGAGAGCTGGCAAGGTAACGAGATGAGATGTTTTATAATATTCACATGAGTCATATTGATATCTCTGAGCTACTGGTGGACTATGAACAGACCTCCGCACCAGTAGTGACGCCTGCTGGGACCAGTAAGCACGACACAGTCAGACCGGCTCTGCTCCTGGAACCAGCAGAGTGTTAGTGATGTGAAGTGGAGCCAGCAGGAGTGTTAGTGATGTGAAGTGGAGCCAGCAGGAGTGTTAGTGATATGAAGTGGAGCCAGCAGGAGTGTTAGTGATGTGAAGTGGAGCCAGCAGGAGTGTTAGTGATGTGGAGCGGAGCCAGCAGGAGCGTTAGTGATGTGGAGCGGAGCCAGCAGGAGCGTTAGTGATGTGGAGCGGAGCCAGCAGGAGCG
The DNA here is from genome assembly GCF_910589615.1 of Taurulus bubalis. NCBI lineage: Eukaryota > Metazoa > Chordata > Actinopteri > Perciformes > Cottidae > Taurulus > Taurulus bubalis. Next base: position 1,848,884 of record NC_136605.1, read on the forward strand.
TTAGTGATGTGGAGCGGAGCCAGCAGGAGCGTTAGTGATGTGGAGCGGAGCCAGCAGGAGCGTTAGTGATGTGGAGCCAGCAGGAGCGTTAGTGATGTGGAGCCAGCAGGAGCGTTAGTGATGTGGAGCCAGCAGGAGCGTTAGTGATGTGGAGCCAGCAGGAGCGTTAGTGATGTGGAGCCAGCAGGAGCGTTAGTGATGTGGAGCGGAGCCAGCAGGAGCGTTAGTGATGTGGAGCGGAGCCAGCAGGAGCGTTAGTGATGTGGAGCGGAGCCAGCAGGAGCGTTAGTGATGTGGAGCGGAGCCAGCAGGAGCGTTAGTGATGTGGAGCGGAGCCAGCAGGAGCGTTAGTCCTTGATGTGAAGCGGAGCCAGCAGGAGCGTTAGTCCTTGATGTGAAGCGGAGCCAGCAGGAGCGTTAGTCCTTGATGTGAAGCGGAGCCAGCAGGAGCGTTAGTCCTTGATGTGAAGCGGAACCAGCAGGAGCGTTAGTGATGTGAAGTGGAACCAGCAGAGCGTTAGTGATGTGAAGCGTCATGTGTTTGTTCCAGGAGGAACCAGAGCCCTGGTAGTGCCAGAGGGCATGTTGACCTGCAACGGGAAACTGGTGGACCTGATCGAACGAGTCAAGCCAGAGATCCGGACTCTGATTGAGAAGTGTAACACAGTAAGTGTGCACGCACTCACTCACTCACTCACTCACTCACTCACTCACTCACTCACTCACTCACTCACTCACTCACTCACTCACTCACTCACTCACTCACTCACTCACTCACTCACTCACTCTCGTTGTTAGAGCGTATTCATTATTGGATGCCTGGTGTAGCCTCTGGAAGATCTGGAAGGTTGTGGTGCAGAGCGTGGAACCTTGAGGAACGTTTTTCACAGACAGTATCTGTTAAGCTGACCTCACACAACCTGAACTCTCATAGACATGAGAATAATGAAATGAAGAATATCTACAGCACATACATTTATATTATCAGTGTAATAACGTCAAAAAGCCTGGTTGTCCTTCGCCAGTGGAAAGCTTTTATTGTGAAGCAGCAGCAGGAAACGTTTTCATGAGCAGTAACTGAACTGGTCTCAAGCCCTCTGAGGTCACTTCCTGGTGGCGTTCAGCTGACGGTGTGCTGTGTGGCCCTTTAAAGACTAGAGGTCTTTAGAGCACGCCGTGGACTGGCCGGGTTTATAATGGACCCTTAACTTTCTGAGAGCCTGAAGTGTTCTCTTCCTCCATCAGCTCCTTCTCACTGTTCCATCAAAGCTTGAGCGGACATGTTTGTATGAGCTTTTCTAATGCTAGTTTTATTCCGTTGGTCATTATTACTGATGACCTCGTCTTTGTCCTGTCAGGTAAAGATGTGGGTCCAGCTGCTCATCCCCAGAATAGAAGATGGAAACAACTTTGGAGTCTCCATACAGGTGAGTCCTCTGGAGATATGTGTTTCAGAATAGAGGCTCAAATGTCTCATTACAAATCTGTTTGGGTAAAATAGTGTTTTTCAATGAATGAATTAAAGTGTTTCATCTGAAAACCATTGCTCATAGATAGTGATGGTACTGTGGGACTCAGGTCCTGATCTTGGTATGTCTGGTGGATCGTCTGCGTGTGCAACTGTTAGTCGAGGTTTCTCGTCTTTGAGTCCTGAACAAACGTTCTGCTGCATGCAGATGGTCTCGGGTGTCACGTGCCACTGTGTAGACTCCAGTAACAAGTCCTGGTCTGCAGGAGACTGAGGTCACCAGCACAATGGAAGTATGTGGGGCGACTGGCTCAGTGGTTAGCATGCCCGTCTTTCAATCAGAGGGTCAGTGGTTTGAGCCCCGGCTCTGCTAGTCCTTGTTGCGTCCTTGAGCAAGACTCTTAGCTAAATGAAATGTAAAAGTAGAGGCAACCCGCCAGACTCCATTAAAAGGCTCCACTAAATGCTTGAATGCAGACTTTGGTATCTACGCCAACCAATAATGTCGGTGACTACGAGCAACAGCGGACGCATTCAGCTGAAAGTCACCACCAGACCAACCATGCAGACAAGCTGAAGGCCGCTATCAAGGCCACCTCCCATCAGGCCTCACAGGGCCACCCTCCGGTCATGCCTCACAGGGCCACCTCCCATCAGGCCTCACAGGGCCACAGGCCACATTGAGCCTAACTTCCATTGGTCTCATGTTGAGATACTGAGCGCTTCACAGGGAACAGTTTCAATGCTGAGGCTGGAAAGTGGGTAAATGTTTCCTTAGTTCCTCAACTGGGACTTCTTATTGTATTATTATATACGATCCTCTAGCTACACCAAGAGGCTCGGGGAAAGTTTGTTGCCCAGATTTACTTTAAAGGTCCAACTTTGACAAACTGCTGAACAATAATCTGTAGGGGTCGATGTTGATGATGTCACAACCTCAAGAGATGAAAGGTCTGTTAATCTGATCAATTCAGTTTATTTTATATAGCCCAACATCACAAATACAAGTTTGCCTCGGAGGGCTTTACAATCTGTACACATGACATCCCTGTCCCGGGACCTCACATCGGATCAGGAAAAACTCCCCCAATAAAGATAGTAAAAACCCTTTCACAGGGAAAAAAGGGGAAGAAACCTGAGGGAGAGCAACAGAGGAGGATCCCTCTCCCCGGATGGACAGAAGCAATAGATGTCATGTGGCCAGAATGAATAACGTAACAGAGTTACAGCACATTCAATGAATGTGAAAACTATGAAACTATTCATATAATGAGTAGTAGGCATGGTCCATGATCCAGATAGCCACGATCCATTAAGCAGAAGGAGGTAGAGAGGAGGGGCATCCCAGGGGCAGTGGGAGGGGAAAGCAGGGCCATGGCAGCTGGCAGGCCTGTGTTCCAGGCTGGTTCCAGGCCGGTACCAGGCCGGTTCCATCAGCAGGGCCATGGCAGTAGGCAGGACCGGCTCCAGGCCAGTTGCATCAGCAGGGGAACCACGCATTCAATGGAAAAAGAAAGTAGAGTTAGTAATATGCATTGAAGAGACAATCATTTATCCAGAAGGAGAGAAAGAGGAGGAGGAAGGAGCGAAAAGAGGAAGAGAAGGAGAGGAGGAGCTCAGTGTATCCTAAGATGTCCCCCAGCAGTCTAGGCCTATAGCAGCATATCTAGGGGCTGGACCAGGGCAAACCTGAGCCAGCCCTAACTATAAGCCTGAAACAGCCCTAACTATAAGCCTGAAACAACCCTAACTATAAGCGCTATCAAAGAGGAAAGTCTTAAGTCTACTCTTAAATGAGGTGACTGCCTGCCCCCCGGACTGAAAGTGGAAGCTGATTCCACAGAAGAGGAGCCCGATAACTGAAAGCTCTAGCCCCCAACCTACTTTTTAACACTCTGGGAACCACAAGTAACCCTGCATTCAGTGAGCGTAATGCTCTCTTGGGGTAATATGGCACTATAAGGTCCTTAAGATCAACCTAAAGGAAATGAGAGGTGTGTGTAACATAGCTTCACATTGTCCTTGTGGCTCTGTAGGAGGAGACCGTGGCAGAGCTCAGGACGGTGGAGTCCGAGGCCGCATCCTACCTGGACCAGATCTCCAGATACTACATCACGAGGGCCAAGCTCGTCTCCAAGATCGTCAAGTACCCTCACGTGGTGGGTAGAGTCCAGCAGGTCTGAGGAGAGCTGCCTGGCTCGTACTCTTAACTAACGGTGTGTCTCTGCAGGAGGACTACAGGAGGACCATCACGGAGATCGATGAGAAGGAGTATATCAGCTTGAAGATCATCGTTTCTGAGCTCCGGAATCAATACGTGAGTTTGTCTTCAGGTCAGAGAGCCTGGTGTTATTATCTCATCTCACCAGTGAGAGCCTTCATCGGGCTCAGAAGCTCCCAGTGGATGAATGAAAGGGCCAGAAGCCAGAACTTATAGCCAATCAGGGCTGAGCATGGCAGCAGCTTGTTAGCATGAGCCTGCTAGCTGCTATGCTAGCACCACAGAAAGACAACGCAGCGAACCATAATATCTCTTGAAGTGCTTCATGAGGAAATGGACATCATTACACATGTCTGCTGGCTCACCTTAGTAGCGATGTGGCTTAGCTAGCTAGCTCACTGTCAGGAATATGAACCATGAAGGTGACGGATAGTTGTTGACCTTTCTGCTTGTTGCTTTCAGGTGATTCTTCATGATATGATCCTGAAGAACATTGAGAAGATCAAGAAACCCAGAAACAGCAACGCTGAAGCTCTATACTGACGCAGACACACGCATACACACACGCATACACACACGCATACACACACGCATACACACACGCATACACACACGCATACACACACGCATACACACACGCATACACACACACACACACACACAGTCAGACAGTACTGGTCATTTATTCTAGCTTTCTTTGGAGTACCTGATGGTTTTGTGGTTTTAAACCTGGAGCCGTGTGGTGAGTCGCTCTGGACTGATCTTCAGTATTGAAGTGTAAACGTGGTGGCGCTCGCTGCTCTGCCACCATGGTGAGCTTTAGGCACACACACACACACACATGTCAGCTGTTGAGGAACCGCCTCCATCTTAGTTTGTCCGCTCTGCAGTCATCAGCGTGCCGCCTTCAGTTCTGGAATCTGACCTTGGACCTTTTTTAATTTGTTTTACAATAATTCTGCTGTCCTCCCGCTGGCTCAGAGATGCTGGTTCCTGTTCCTGTCCGGGTGACTGTCGGCCCCGCCCCCTTGCGTTGTGTCGAATAGGAAGCAGCGCTCCCTGTAGTTGAGTGCCGTTGGTTCTCCTGACAGACTGTACAGTTTATAAAGACCTGATGGAGGACTCCTGCTTCTTTCTTTCTGCTCGTAGCGTCTCTGTCATCGGGACGTTTGAAAACCCAACAATAAAACCCCTGGAGCTGGAGCTCATGCTCATGAAGACTGTAGACATCGTGCTCATGCTGGGACTAGAGTCCTTGTGTCTGATTGGTTTGAATACAGAGTGTCGGCTTTCACTGAACATTTACATAATTTTTTTCTATCTGGAGTGTGTGATGTAACCTGCTGTGCTCATGAAGCGATGCTGAAGCCTGGTGCTTTAAAGGAAGACAGGCAGTAAGGGACTGTCTGTAAAGTGCATGCAGATGTGATTTTCATTTTAAGCTTTTAAGCAAACAGAGGATAAAGGAATGGACCGATGAGGACTTTGTCCTCACGTTCAGTTTAAACAAATTCCAACTGACTCGTATTTTTTGAATAAATTGTAGTGCAACCCATGCCGCCCTTTTTTAATGTTTCTTTGAGGAACAAGGATCTGTATTCAGAGTCGTGTGGAGAGCCTTTGCTTTTAATCTGATTAAAGTCTTGACACCAAACTGGAGTCTCTCCTCTGTGCTGAAGAAGCAAAACAAAAAGCAGAGTGCTGTACAGAGCAGCGCTCAGGACCAGTTAACTAGCTAACCAGTGAACCAGCTAACCAGTAAACCAGCGAATAACGTTCCAAATGTTTCCCTCTTAGTGTAAGAAATGCTCAAACGTTCTCAGTGACCTTATGAAGGCGCCGCTCTCTCGGCTCTACGGCCTCCAGCTGCTGCTGAAGCGGTGACTTCCTGCTCTCGGCTTCATGGAAGTCTTGTGTTTGTCGCCATGAGTCCGGCGGCGCTGACTGGCCATTATATTTTATTATATTATTATATTATACGTTGAGAACTGAAAGGTCGCTGGCTTCCCTCTTCCATGTGAACACATAGGAGCTGCTTTGTTTCTCTTGGAACCCGACACCAAAATATCCAAATATCTCAATATTGCATGTTGAAAAATAACACAATGCCATTTTTGCTAAATAATAATCAGTAATGTAGAAATAATATAATTCATAAAGGCAAATAATAAAACAGTCTGGTAAGTTCAGAAACTGCATCAATTCACTGTAACGCAGACTTTAAGACCAGGAAGTGACGCAATATTATATCTAGTCTCACCAAATGAAAATAATATTAATATATTGTCCAGCTGTATTCATGACGGGACAGAACATCCCAAGTGGACCAATAGGAAATGCATTTGATTGAAAGAGGAAGTAATGACTTCTCTGGAGTCACCCAGTGGGCCGGGTTGGACTCCTGGTGGTCCGGTTCTGATCCGGTGGTCCACAGCCTCTTTAACATGGCAGCTGGTGATGACTGGGAGCCGCCCAGCCTCTACTGGTCTCATGAGGCTGAACAGGTGAGTGTCCAGCAGGTGGCGATAAAGCTACACTTTTGATGCAGACGTCATAAACTTAGAAGATGATGATGATGATGATGAGGCAGTGGTATTATGGCATGAGCTCCCTGACCAATCACAGCCAAGTTATCCAAGCTTTTGCCTCCTCAGTCTTCAATGTAACGATACAACATCAACAGAATGACTCATTTCAATATTGGAGTTTGTAATCCTTTGCAAAACGTTTTGATCGTAATAATTACAACATGAATGACGCCCCTCCCTAAAGGTAACCTTGAAAGGCCTGAGGGGAACCGGAGGACAAAGGTTTGGCAAGGATAACCTTTATGAAGTTATAAATTAGTTTTATCTGTGAAACAAGTTGGGAAAAAGTTTTACTAGGATAATTTTTTCAAGTTCAATCTAACACAAAATTCCACCAGACAAAACTGTTCTCATATTTTCATGTGTCTAGAACTGACCTGTGTATTTGTATGAACACTTTTCTGAAGTATTGTCATATCCAGTCTTCCTCCAACACTTTATGGATCCACCACCTGGCCTGTAAATAAATAGTTTATTTCCTCGACGCTCCTGCTGCGCTTGAAAGGAAAGAAGAAGCTCTGCTCAGTGGAATAATACGCTGAGGACCAATAACACAATAACCCCTCAGGACTAGAAGAAGTCTAGTGGGTCGTTATTATACGCAGAACAACATGTGCTCTACCACACTCACCGTGTGACAAAATCATCATTAGAAAATGAACACAACAGTTCCATAAGTGTGAAGATATGAACGGTCCACCTCCAGGCTCCAGGATGTAGCCGGTGAGGGAGGTGAGCTATGGTATAGCTACTGGCTAGTGGACTGGAATGATGGAGAAGTTTGAAGGTTTCACCAGCAGTGACTCATAACCTGGATGTCCTGTAGGCATCACATGAGAGACATGAACAGTTTCACCTAAAGAGGCCTGATGATCAGGAATGGGATGGAGATGTCACCTCCTTCCATACACCTGACCCACTTATTAGAAAACCATAATTGTGAGCAATTACAAAATCAATGAAAATGTAGCAGATAGCCAGACAAAATTATGAAAATACAAGAATATGAGCCACGAGTAAAAATAGAATGGATGTGGCGCTACTCACCAGATATGGTTGATATAACACCATAATTAGGATAATTATTTTAAATATAAACTATCTAATAGTGTACATATACATTTCTGTACCTCATTATGGTGTGTTTTTATTCCTAAACTGTTGACTCAGAGCCCTGCACAATACTTCCATTGTGTCTGGACTGTTGGTCTATGCACAAATGGCAAATAAAAAACCTTGAACCTTGAATTATATATTAATCATTTTATGAGTCATCTTTGACTGGAAATAACAGATAAGAGGAAACAATGAGCAGCAGAATAACCATGTAGCCAACACACCACCAGTATACGCTTGTATCAAGATGTGGGCAACCATGATTTTGGAAGAATTTAGATGCTTGATGATGCAATAATAGCAGATTATGGTGGCATGCAATAAACTCCAGTTCAAACATGACTTTACAAGGGATTAAATGCCTATTGTAACATAGGTCAAAATGCAATATATTTACACAACCTTTATTGAACTAGAAAGACACACACTAAGATTAAACCTATTTTACAGTGAGACCTAGCCAAGGCAAGGTATAAAAGAATGATTAGTAAATAGTAGCATCCAGCACATAACGGGACCACAGTATCAAGTATCTGATGATATGGTTTCTCTTGATGGCATCGCTCTGGCATCCACCACCACCATAAAGACCTGTCCTTTGGCTCCCACGTGAAACAGATCTCAAGGACCGCCTTTTTTCACCTGCGGAACATCTAAAAAATCCGACACATCAGATCTCAAGGACCGCCTTTTTTCACCTGCGGAAAATCTAAAAAATCCGACACATCCTGTCTCAAAGCGACGCAGAAACATTGATCCACGCATTTGTTACTTCTAGACTGGATTACTAGTGATGGCGAGATGAAGCTTCCTGAAGCATTGAAGCTTTCAATCCAATTGGTTCGCTCATGGGCCGAAGCTTCTCGGAGCTTCATTTGCTCTACTGCGCCACCAAGTGGACAATACATGTAAAACAAGCAGAGTGATCATAACGACACCATGGCTTTGGTGTGTGAAGCTATAAATTGAATAAATTATGTTTGTGACGCCAATACATCAATTATTAACTTATTAATATTGTGTCTATCTTTATGATATAATGGCGGGGTCAAAATCAAAACTCGAAACAAATTGGGTGAGGGTTGTGATGTGACTGTCGGTTAGTGGCTAGAATATCCGACTTTCAGACAGAGGATCGGTGTTTCGAGCCTCTGCTCCGCTAGTCCATGTTGATGTGTCCAATTTTTTATGTAAAAATAAGAACTTTTCCACAGTGCTGGGCTTTTTGAGACTATTTCGCCTGCTTTATAAAATACCCTTTCACAGGCACACATGAAGCTGGGTACAGAGAAGAAGGGGGCTCGCGAGGCTTCGAACGTCACCACATACGTCATCGACACAAGCCTCGATACGCGCTTCACCAAAATCTACCTGGATTACTCGACACGCGCATCGAAGCCTCGACACGAAAGGACACATCACTATGGATTACTGTAACTCTGTATTATCAGGCTGCTCCGGTAAGTCCCTTGGGTCTCTCCAGTTGATCCAGAATGCTGCAGAATAACGAGGACGCGGAAGAGAGGTCGCCCTGACCTCTGTGGTCATGAAGTCCTTTGAGCGCCTGGTCCTGTTCCACCTCAAAACCCTGACTGACCCACTCCTGGACCCGCTGCAGTTCGCCTACAGGGCCAACAGGTCTGTAGGCAATGCTGTCAACATGGCCCTCCACTTCATCCTCCAGCATCTGGACTCCCCAGGAACCTACGCCAGGACTTCAGCTCTGCCTTCAACAAGCAAGCTAAGAAGATCGTAGCTGACCCCTCTCACCCTGGTCACAACCCTTTGAGTCCCTCCCCTCTGGCATGAGGTTGAAGTCCATCAGGACCAAGACCTCACGCCACATCAACAGTTTCTTCCCATCGGCAGTCAGGCTCATCAACAGAGCCCGGGTCCCACTGACTGACCCTGTCACCCCCTGAATTATTTCCTATCGTTCACTCCCCAACACATCCCTCCACACCTCATATTTATATTTAAATACATTTGCCACTTTACTTTACACTTGTCACTTTCACATAATCACTTCATTCCGTGCACTTTTTATTTTAATTTTATGTAGATCCAACTGTAAATATTCAGTAGACCCAATTGTAAATATTCATGCTCCCTTTTTATTGCACTTTGTTTTATGTTCATCGTTGAATGTGTATTGTTAAATGTCATGCCCCCTTCCGCCAGGACAAATTCCTTGTATGTGTATATACTTGGCAATAAATGGTTCTGATTCTGACATTACTCCTGTACTAGCTGTTCTCCACTGGCTTCCTGTAAGATCAAGAATCACATTTAAAATCCTTCTCCTTACCTACAAAGCCTTAACTGGTGATGCACCGTCATATCTTAAGGAGCTCAAAGTACCATATTACCCCACTAGAGAGCTTATAGTACCATATTATCCTACTAGAGAGCTCATAGTACCATATTACCCCACTAGAGAGCGTATAGTACCATATTACCCCACTAGAGAGCCCATAGTACCATATTACCCACTAGAGAGTTTATAGTACCATATTACCCCACCAGAGAACTCATAGTACCATATTGTCCCACTAGAGAGTTTATAGTACAATATTACACCACTAGAGAGCTTATAGTACCATATTACCCCACTAGAGAGCTCATAGTACCATATTACCCCACTAGAGAACTCATAGTACCATATTGCCCCACTAGAGAGCTCATAGTACCATATTACCCCACTAGAGAACTCATAGTGCCCCACTAGAGAACTCATAGTACCATATTACTCCACTAGAGAGCTTATAGTACCATATTACCCCACTAGAGAGCTTATAGTATCATATTACCCCACTAGAGCTCATAGTACCATACTACCCCACTAGAGAGTTTATAGTACCATATTACCCCACTAGATCTCATAGTACCATATTACCCCACTAGAGAGTTTATAGTACCATATTACCCCACTAGAGCTCATAGTACCATATTACCCCACTAGAGCTTATAGTACCATACTACCCCACTAGAGCTTATAGTACCATACTACCCCACTAGAGAGCTCATAGTACCATATTACCCCACTAGATCTCATAGTACCATATTACCCCACTAGAGCTTATAGTACCATATTACCGCACTAGAGCTTATTGTACCATATTACCGCACTAGAACTTATAGTACCATATTACCCCACTAGAGCTTATAGTACCATATTACCCCACTAGAACGTTGCACTCACTGAATGCAGGGTTACTTGTGGTTCCCAGAGTCTTAAAAAGTAGGATGGAAGCAGAGCTTTCAGTCATCAAGCTCCTCTTCTGTGGAACCAGCTTCCACTTTCAGTCCGGGGGGCAGACAGTCACCTCATTTAAGAGTAGATTTAAGACTTTCCTCTTTGATAGCGCTATAGTAAAGGCTGGTTCAGGTCTATAGTCCTGTCTCCTATCTCCTGTGTCCTGCCTCCTGTCTCCTACCTTCTGCTTCCTACCTCCTGCCTCCTGCCTCTTACCTCCTGCCATGGCCATGCTGATGCCCCTCCTCTCTACCTCCTTCTGCTGAATGGATCGTGGTTATCTGGATCATGGACCATGCGTACTACTCATTATATGAATAAGTTCTGTCATATTCATGTAATGTGCTGTAACTCTGTTACGTTATTCATTCTGGTCACATGACATTGTTGAGTGTCCGAGGAAAAATATGAAAGTAAAAAGGTCTAACTATTATAACGTATAATCATTTTCTTTTTCTATATAACCATTGTTATATATATATATATATATATATATATATATATATATATATATATATATATATATATATATATATATATATATATATGTATGCTGTTTGGTTTTTATTTTCATTATAGTTTGTGATTAGACCACATAAAATTCATAGGACGCTATAAGTTGCTATGTTATATACTCTTTTTGAATGAGATGTGTTAAATGTTCTCTCCTTTGTTAAAGAGCATGCATTGGCAGTATTACCAAATAAGGTAGTGAAATCTCCCCTGTCCAACTCTGGTGACAGGATGACTTTTGTACTCTGGTGTATAAAAGAGGAGGTAGGAATGCATGTTTTTTGGGGGTGCCTGACAATTCTGTGCAGGAGTAGAGAAGAGAGAAGAGGTGTTTATTCACCAGCTCTAAACTTAACCCTTCCTCTTAGTTACTTAATATGCATCTTTACTAGAAAAGGAGAACAATCAGATTGGACCTGTCCCAGCCCTTAGGGGTTGGGACAGGTCTCCAGCTTGAGAGTCTGGAAGAAACTTCTGCTATCAGGAGGGGGGTGCCTGGCAATTCTGTGCAGCAGTAGACAAGAGAGAAGAGGTGTTCACTCACCAGCTCTAAAAACTTAACCCCTTCTCTTAGTTACTTGTGACTTTTAAACTGTTTGATTGAATTTAATTTGTTGTATCTAAGATAAACTTTGAATAAAAACTCAGCCTTACCCTTTGGAAGGGACTGAAACCAAACCAAAGGTTCTGGTTCTATAAAACAATTTAAACCCTCTTTCCCTGTCCCATCCACCGTGAGATACAGAGGTGACGACTGAATCTACCAAAGAGACTTAAGGTAAGTATCTTTGGGTGAAGACTTTTGCAGTGTTTGTCATAATGATGAGATGGTGTCAAAATAGGTAGAGAGAAGGTATAGACGATATACGTACTCGCTTGATAAGGGTTGAGAGAAGTTACAGCCTACCGCAGGGGACCTAGAGCGCAAGCTGTAAAACACCCTCGACAAAACCTATAACTTAATTTGAAAATAACACAAAAACCTAACGATTTAGCACGGGGCGAGATAAAAGACCGAAGGCGTTATGCCAATATCGGATGAGGATTATTATTTCCTCCGGGATCACTAGGATAATTAGCAGACGGAGTGCCACCGAGTTAGGTGCGAGGTCTTGCCTATCCTACTCTCCCCCCTACCCTCCTCTTCCCCTGGCAAGACCACCGTTCACGCAACAACATCTATTGCTTCTGTCCATCCTGGGAGAGGGATCCTCCTCTGTTGCTCTCCCTCAGGTTTCTTCCCCTTTTTCCCTGTGAAAGGGTTTTCACTATCTTTATTGGGGGAGTTGTTCCTGATCCGATGTGAGGTCCCGGGACAGGGATGTCATGTTACAGATTGTAAAGCCCCGAGGGGAGTTTGTAATTTGTGATGTTGGGCTATTTAAAATAAACTAAATTGAATTGAATCTCATGAAATCCTTTTTTCTTGAAAAAACAGACTTATATATTAATCAGATTTTGAGCATATGCATATGCACAAGTTTCATGAGTTTCAACTTCATGCTTTAGAGTTGTGATGTGCTGCTACTCCTACAAGGGCTGCACAGTGGTGCTTGTTGTCCAAAGATTCAATAAAATATTTACTACCTTTAATGCTGCTGTGGTTGTACTATGTGTTTTTCTAAAACCTGATTGATAATCAGATCAAATATTGTTTGAGATTAAAAACTCCTTAAATTGCTCACTCACAAGGGATTCTAGTGTCTTAGCTAAAACAGATAGTTTGGAGATAGGCCTGTAATTGTTTAAAAGTGTGGGGTCTCCTCCTTTAACAGGGGAAGAACAAAGGCAGACTTCCATATAAGGGGAATTTCGTTTGAGACTAAACCGAGATTAAAAAGATATGCTAAAGGGTGTGCGATAAACTCAGCAGCTAACTTTAAAAAATATGGTTCTAGGACCTGCCGGTTTTCCTGTGTCTAAAGGTTTGAGGGATGTTGCACCTCAGAGACAGTAACGGCTTAACACTGAAGGACTGACAAACAAGTTCCTCAATACCAAAACAAGCAGGGGATTTCTCATGTAGATGGTTTAGTGTCAAACAGGGAACCAGAGGTAATGAAGTGCTCATTAAAACAGTCAAGCATTGTGGCTTTGTCAGAGATGTCATTTGAGTCCTTGACAATACAAGGGGGAAGCTCAATACCATTCCTATTTCCAGATAAAGATGTTATTGTCTTATTGCAGATAAAGAAATGACTTCTCAGTTGTAGATCCATTGGGAGAAGGGACATCTGGGACAAAGGCTGAAACTGCTCTGACACAATGATGTGGACTAGTTAAGCTGCTTGTAAAAATCCACAATAGCCTTGATGTTCTGTTTCCATTCAGGATCCCTACCCTAAACAACTGCATGTACGACAGTAAAATGTTCAAAAGGCCACAAGCCTTTATTGATTCACAGCTCAATGCAGCTCAGTGTCGGGGCCTAGATGTTCCATCAACCAATGATTTACAACTGAGATGTACTTTCTTTATCTGCAATAAAAGTCTACAGCCATCGAGCAGGCCGGTGTTTAACTGCACTTATAACTGATAACTGGGGTTAAATTCCACTTGAGCAGGGTCGTCCTTCAATCAGAGGATCGGTGGTTCGACCCCCGGCTCCGTAGCTGTTCCACAGTGTATGAATGGTTGATAATCTGATGTGGCTCCTTCATGGTAGCTCCTCTCATCAGTGTGTGAATGGGTGAATGATGTCATGTACTGTTAAAGCTTTGAGTGGTCGAAGACTATTCAATTCAATTCAGTTTATTTTATATAGCTGGATCAGGAAAAACTCCCCAAATAAAGATAGTAAAAACCCTAGAAAAGAGAAATACAAGTGCGGTCCATTACCATGGAGAGTGCTGATTTCTCAGTCTTTCTACAGATACAGAGTGTGTGACAAAGACTTAGGACAGGGAAGTACCAACACAGCAGCTGGATACACATTTTACTCACTTTTATCATATTTTAAAAAGTATAACTAAAGTAAAACTGAAACTGACATGGTAGCATCTAGCAGTAAGAAGAAGTGGTCACTCCTTTACTTCTGCATAACTTTTAACTTATAATAGCATAGCATATAATTTAAAACAGGTGTGGTGTCGTGTTTGGCACTTCCACATGGGCTTCAGTTCTCAGCACTGGAGTTTGCTGCTTGTTTGTAAGCCAGAGAGAGAAACCTGGATATGTGTGTGTGTGTGTGTGTGTGTGTGTGTGTGTGTGTGTGTGTGTGTGTGTGTGTGTGTGTGTGTGTGTGTGTGTGTGTGTGTCAAAAAATGGGTCTGATTCTGATATCGTTTACGTAAATACACGCATGACGGGATGCTGCGTCACTAACGGACAATGCATGTGGTCCACATCAACAAGAACCAATTCACAAGAACCATCACATTTAGTTAGAACAAAACAATCCACCAAAACTGCGGCACTAAAACGCCGCACACTCAAGAGAACGAGCCATGATCAGAAGGAACGATATTAACGATATAATAAAAACACCATAGACACATTAACACAACGCTACTGCAAATGTAAACACACAAAGCAGTTCACTCACCACATGCTGTTCACTTAAAGACAAAGTCCATCCGCCTCTCTTTGTTAACAAACACTTCAATGACGTGATTGTTCAGTTTATCGGTGCTCTTCAGTTCCAGTAGCAGCTCCTTCTTTATGGCCATGGACCAGTGAGGACAGTCCAGCCTCCCAGTTGTGTTTCTGGAATAAGTTTCAATGCGTTCTAGGCTGAAAATCTTTGCTCAACAGTGGCAGTCCATATTAGGATCGTCACCGCCAAACATGCCCATAACCCTCGGTGTGATAGGCGTTGTCACTGAGTGTTAAACAAACTACAGCAAGCAAAACACTACACATGTCATAGCTTCTTTTGTTTCAACCTGAACTCCTCTGACTACTAGCTGTGACTGAGTTCTGCTAGCTAGCTTTCTGTTGACAGAAGTCACACTGGCCCACTGACCAATCACAGCGCATGTTAATGCTCGCTGGCCCAGTGACCAATCACAGCGCATGCTGACGCCACCTCGGAGGCTTTGGCACGTCAAAGAATACGCCCAGCATGTCAAACTAAAGATCTGATTGGTTGAAGACTATGACATCACGATAACGTCTCCATGTACTTTAATCTGTAAAGGCCAGCTAGAAGGCCTCTGCTTCCATAGAGACATAGAAGTGAAATCTGATTGGATGAGAGCTCTCCTTCAAACCAGCTGCACTGGAAGCAGCGCTGCAGGCTGGAAGCAGAGCAACAGAGGAAGACAGGAACTGTGCAATGAGAAAATAAGCTAATAGGGGGAAATAATTATAATACATGTAGTGTATTTGTGAAAAGAAATTAAATAATAAAATAGCTATAACTTTGTGATTCTGCTTCGGCCAGCAGAGAAGGCTTAATCACCAGCGTTAATGTTGGACCACCTCAAGGTCGCATTAGCTCACCTGAGTTGTTTACTGTACAGATTACACCACCCATGTGTCCAACCAGTTTCTTCTATAATATTTCAATGATTTCTTTTCTCTCTCTGCTGATGGACTGCGATGATCCCAGAGTGCCCGTGTGATGTTGTGTGGTTAATTGAGATGAGGAGACATTAAGTTGGATAACTACACAATCATTGACCTGATCATGCCACAAGATGAATAGTCAGTGGATCATCAATGTTGTTCATCATCTGGAGACCTTGAATATCTGTAACAAAGGTCATAACAATCTTTTTACAATTTTGTTTGAACATTCTCAAATCACTCAAAACCAACAATGTCTAAATGAAGACGTGTTTGATGCAAAGTTAGGTGATCCGTTTTCTGGATTTATCCACTGGGCACCAAGAATGGCTGGACAAAATTCCGTAAAATGCATTAAATATTTGTTGACATATTTCAGTATGCAACCCAGCACTATTACCATCCATATTGCTAAAATATATCTAATGTCAATGTTTTTCTGATTTGGGTGAAGTATGACCTTGACTTGTAGCTACTTACTGCTTAATTGTTCAGAAAATGGGATTGGAAACAACTAGTTACACATAATTGCTTGCGGTACCATTTGTATGAATTGTTATCTCTTTATTGACACACAATAATCTTCATAGGAACTTTGTGATACTGCTCTTATCAAAAGAAACACCTCTCAGGTTGTAAAAGCAGTTTTTGAAAACAGTGGCCACACCCCTTCAGACAACGTCCTTAAACAGCTACCAATTCCTCTCCTCAACTATAACTACTATACAGCTCCAGAAAAATGGTCTCTCAAACTATTTTCAATATCTTAAAATGCCTTCTGGTCCTTGTAGTTGTTGCTTCGTTGATCGGTAACTGCGTCCTGATATGGATGAACAGCGAGCGGACTCCAGCGTGCCCTGCTCAGCGGGTCAGCACCGTCCAGCCTGCAGTGCACAACGAGCGCAGCGACGTCTTCGCTGACCTCTCGCTGGAAGAGTTCCTACAGGTGCGTGACTACATGTCCAAGATCCCCGGGATGAGTATCTCAACTGAACCATCTTCGCCTCCTTCCGCCGACTACCTGTATATGATCGATCTCTCTCTGCCAAATAAACAGGATATTTTGCACTACCTGGATACCAACGGGCTAAAACCAGCAAGAGAGGCAACCGCAGTGGTTTTTCATGGCACGAAGAACAACATAAAGGAATATGTAGTGGGCCCTCTCCCCAACCCGTCCTACCACCGCGATGTCACCTTTGAGAGATATAAAAAGGAAATCCCTTTGACTGCACGTCCAATTCATTTTGGGGAACATGTTCTTGTACAAAAGTTTCTGCAAGATGCCCTGAAACCAGTCAGTACGCTGCTGAAGGACAGTTTTGGTGTTGAGGCATCTGATTACATTGTTTACTACAACAGCATGCCAAGAGGAGTCAAGTCAGGGGACCGAGAGACCTGGATTTCACTGTGTCGAAATGTGGAAGGCTTCTTCATTCACCCTGTGGGCTTTGAGATGTTATTCAACCATCAGAGCACCAACCATTCGTCCTGGCAAGTGATTAAAGTGCTTTATAATGGTCAGTACTTTGACAGCATAATGGAACTGAAGCAGCAATACGAGGCAGGAACCGTGAAGAAGATCATCTACAAACCTCAGCCAAACTACGCCTCACTCAAACCCAGACACAAGTCCACAGGCTTTGGACCCCAGCAGTTTTATGTACAGGGCAAGCGATACAGTGTGAAGAACAACCACATCGTATACCTCGACTGGAGCTTTGCCTTTGGTCTGAGCCCACTTAGGGGCATGAGAGTTTTTGATGTTGGTTTCAGAGGAGAGCGGATCATCTATGAGTTAAGTGTTCAAGAGGCGATGTCAGTCTACGGGTCCGTCTCCCCAAATCTCATGCTTACCAAATTCCTTGATGGCAGCTGGGGCATTGGTCGATGTGCTTATGAGTTAGTGAAGGGCGTCGACTGCCCTTATTCAGCCACTTACATAGACACTTTCCATTTCATGGACACTGGTGTTCCACGCCGACTCAGAAACTCAATATGTGTGTTTGAGCATGACATGGGCCAACCTTTACGGAGGCACTTCTCACAGATGGTCTTCAACAGTTACGGAGGACTAGCGAACAGCGCCTTAGTGTTCAGGACAATCACAGCTATCGGAAACTATGACTACATCTGGGATTTCATTTTCTACCAGAGCGGCTCAGTGGAGGCCAAGGTGCACGCCACCGGCTACATCGCCTCTTCCTATGCTTTAAAGGACAATTTAACTTTCGGTCACCAAGTGGCAGAAAACGTCACTGGAAATATCCACACCCATTTTGTCAACTTCAAAGTGGATGTTGACGTTTTAGGTGGGTGTAGCAGGACTCAGGATGTCAGAATATCATTCTGATGTAAATAAAACAACTGAACAGGATAACTTAACACCATAGCAGTGAAAGTAATATTTAGTTAATGATGTCCCCTCTCAAGGTGTGAAGAATGTATTCCAGACCAAAGACATGGAGTTTGTGAACGTGTCTCTGCCCTGGATGCCTGGACGCCATGCCATGGTCCCTACGATGGTGGAGAGACAGCTTCAAACAGAGCGGGTGAGTCTGACTTTAACAGCTAGAAGCTGAGGAACATTCAAACAGCTCAAGTCTCAATGCAAATGTAATTTAAAACATATTGTATCAAAAATCGAGTTAAATATGAAAAACATCTTTCAGCAAATGTCTGCATCAAAGTTAAGCTAGCCAGCAGCTGAACAATAGCTGCTAAACTAGAAACAATACTTTGCATTAAGAATTGCCTTCCAAAAACAAGCAGCGCGTATAATAGTGTATTCAAATGTGTTCTTGTGTCAGAGCCAAGAGAGTATTCACCACAAATACTGGTGTACTGTACACATATGCATGCCTTTATTGAAGATACAATAGCTGAAGTAGCTAAGTATATAGTATAGTATATATATTAGGGCTGGGCAAAATTGAAAAAAAAAAAGATTAATCGCATAATGTTTCTGGGATTAATCGCATTATGCGAAATTCAATAAAGAAGTAAAAACTACTGTATTGTGCGCTTTTATTTTAAAGTAATATTATCAGAACAATATAACACTCTGGAGCAACAGCAAGTTAACAACAGTATGTAAATCTAAAATATATGCTCGGGAAGAAAAAAAAGCTGTATTTTATTGTTTTAATGCTTCTATATGACTGGTCATTCAATTAAATATTGTATTTATTTTCAGATGTTATAGACTATTTTATTCTAATGTAAAACAGCTTAATATCATGCTGAAGAAGAAACATTTGTCTTTTATCAGAATCAACATAAACAGTCTGTTCAGTAGTAAGGGTCCCTGTGAGGGACAAGCCACTCCTTCTTTTGTTATGTTCAGTAGTAAGGGTCCCTGTAGGGACAAGCCACTCCTTCTTTTGTCATGTTCAGTAGCAAGGGTCCCTGTGAGGGACAAGCCACTCCTTCTTTTGTCATGTTCAGTAGTAAGGGTCCCTGTGAGGGACAAGCTACTCCTTCTTTTGTCATGTTCACTATTAAGGGTCCCTGTGAGAGACAAACCACTCCTTCTTTTGTCATGCTCAGTAGTAAGGGTCCCTGTGAGGGACAAGCCACTCCTTCTTTTGTCATGTTCAGTAGTAAGGGTCCCTGTGAGGGACAAGCTACTCCTTCTTTTGTCATGTTCACTATTAAGGGTCCCTGTGAGAGACAAACCACTCCTTCTTTTGTCATGCTCAGTAGTAAGGGTCCCTGTGAGGGACAAGCCACTCCTTCTTTTGTCATGTTCAGTAGTAAGGGTCCCTGTGAGGGACAAGCTACTCCTTCTTTTGTCATGTTCACTATTAAGGGTCCCTGTGAGAGACAAGCCACTCCTTCTTTTGTCATGTTCAGTAGTAAGGGTCCCTGTGAGGGACAAGCCACTCCTTCTTTTGTCATGTTCAGTAGTAAGGGTCCCTGTGAGGGACAAACTACTCCTTCTTTTGTCATGTTCACTATTAAGGGTCCCTGTGAGAGACAAGCCACTCCTTCTTTTGTCATGTTCAGTAGTAAGGGTCCCTGTGAGGGACAAGCCACTCCTTCTTTTGTCATGTTCAGTTTGTTGCTTACCTTTTAAAGATGTATGTTAAAGACCAGCAATTGATTAACTTCATACAAAAGCAATCAGTGCTTTTGATCTTGTTCAGTTTTTCTACTCAGTGAGAAAAGTCTGTGTTGTCTTGAACAAGATCATGAAGTCTGGTTGAATGAGGTGGAGATGTGAAGGACAGCTGACAGGTATCTCAGCGGTGGCTTCACGCGATTAAGGTTCACTCTGGATTAATGTTCACTGTGGAGCGCTCTACCAGGCGGAGCGGCTCGCGGCAGCACCCGCTGCTCGCTGAGAACATAAACTACAGAACAAGACGTGCGTCAGTCTGTTGGCAACAAGCCGGTCTGTGAGGCTGCGGAAGCGAGCGCGCACATACGTAAATCACCTTCAGAGTAAAAGCGGTGCCGTTGTATTGCATTCATGGTGTGCATCTTATTTATTTCTTTTTCTTTTTTGATTTACCTCACGCGGGCCGGACTGGGAGAGCCGTAAGATGCAGCACCTGTGTGCAAAAAAGAAAACGAAAACGATCAATTGTGTTCTAATTGCATATATAGACAATCTCAGGAACACAGAACAGCGCCACCCGGTGTACATATTTAGGAACAATGTTTGATCCCATTTGGCTCCTACATATATGTGTATATACATATATATGTATATATATATATATATATATATATATATATATATATATATATATATATATATATATATATATATATATATATATATATATATATATATATATATATATACATATATATGTATATATATATATATATCTCCCTACCTCTCACGATGTGTCTACACCCCCACAGAAAGCAGCCCTGCGCTATGACACCAAGACTCCCCGCTACCTCCACATCTCCAGCAACCAGACCAACTTGTGGGGCCAGCAGCGCTCCTACCGCCTGCAGGTGTTCAGCTCCACCGGGGACCAGCTCCCCGAGAGCCAGCCCGAGGAGAGGGCCTTGTCCTGGGCCAGGTGAGGCGGCCTGAGGCCACAGCCAGCTCACCGTGTCTCAGACTGCATTGAGTAATCACTTGAAATATGTCTACCAATAACCCAACATGACCTCACTTCACTTCTCATGTGCAATATGTGATTATCATGTCTGTGAAATCATGCGTCATAAACCTTCTGATAAAGGTGCAATATTATAACTCTGCAATATCCCCACATAACTTTCCTCCACCTCTCAAAATGTGCAATATTCTCATATAACTCTCCCTTTTCCCTCTTTTCACAATCCAGGAACAGTCAGGACTGTTTATTACTGGTGTTTAACGTTAGCCCTCTCCTTTGTTGAGAACTTGTTTTTAAAACTGTATCTAAAAGTGTACATACTAACACCTTATGTATAGTGTTTTTATATTTTTTCTCTTATTTTAGTGTGTTTTTATTCCTAAACTGTTGACTCAGAAACCTGCACAATGCTTCACCATGAGTCTTCTGTCTACACAGTGTCTCCTCGTCTTCCTCCTGGACTCTCACGTACCTTTCCTTACAGGTACAAGGTGGCCATCACTCAGCACAAGGACTCGGAGCAGAGCTGTGGCAGTCTGTACAACCAGCACGACATGTGGTCTCCGGCGGTGGACTTCAGCACGTTCATAGAAGACGATGAGAGCATTGAGGACCAGGTGGGTAAAGTATAAACTCATGAGATGTAACCACGGCGTGTCTCCTCATTTCTTAATGTCCCGCAGGACCTGGTTGCCTGGGTGACCACCGGCTTCCTCCACATCCCCCACGCTGAGGACATCCCCAACACGGTAACCGTGGGCAACGGGGGCGGGGTCCTGATACGGCCCCACAACTACTTCGACGAGGACCCGTCCATCCACTCTGCCGACGCGGTGTACATCGCCCCGGGCAGCGAGGACAGCTGTGACAACAACAGGATGGCCTGCCTGGCTCAGGAGGCCTGCAGTCCCGTGCTGGAGCCCTTCAGCTACCACGGCTTCTCCAAGGTCACCAAGGTCACCAAGGGGAGGAGCTGAAAACAAGGGGTCACCAAGGTCACCAAGGTCACCAAGGGGAGGAGCTAAGAACAAGGGGTCACCAAGGTCACCAAGAGGAGGAGCTGAGAACAAGGGGTCACCAAGATCACCAAGGTCACCAAGAGGAGGAGCTGAGAACAAGGGGTCACTAAGGTCACCAAGAGGAGGAGCTGAGAACAACGGGTCACCAAGGTCACCAAGAGGAGGAGCTGAGAGGATTCCTCCTTCTTTCCTCTTCATATATTCATTTAGTTTAGAGACAATAACAATCATTTCAGCTTGATGAATACATTTTCTTATTATATTTCATTAAATTATAAATGATGATGATGATGATGATGATGATGATGATGATGATGATGATGATGATCATGCTGCTGCTGCTGCTGCTCTGGAAAGGGGGCTAAATAATGCTGATTTAAAAGACCACATATAGTGTACTAATACTAATTAGTTTCACTCGTTCATAAAATGTATGCAAAATAAAAATACAAGTTTTGCCCCAACTCCATGGATTTGTCTCTGTTGTCTTTAATGTCTTTTTATATTTATCTTGTTTCTTGTTTATAATATATGTATATTTAAGCAATAAGGTACGAGAGGCAGTACTGTGTTGTCAATAATGTACAGTTCAAGGGTGTAGTACTCTCTCAGAGCGTTAACTAGTCTCTCTCAGAGCATTAACTAGTCTCTCTCAGAGTGTTAACTAGTCTCTCTCTCAGAGCGTTAACTAGTCTCTCTCCCAGAGCGTTAACTAGTCTCTCTCAGAGCGTTAATTAGTCTCTCTCAGAGCGTTAACTAGTCTCTCTCTCAGTGTTATCTAGTCTCTCTAAGAGCGTTAACTAATCTCTCTCAGAGTGTTAACTAGTCTCTCTCAGAGCGTTAACTAGTCTTTCTCTCAGAACGTTATCTAGTCTCTCTCAGAGTGTTAACTAGTCTCTCAGAGCGTTAACTAGTCGCTGCTCGTCGGGCCTAACTACACCCTTGAACTGGACGCACATACGAACTATAACACTGACTGCCGGTTGAAAGCAGGTGGAGGATGACACGCAGCCACCGATGTAAAGAAGTGCTCTCACTGCTTCTGTCCGTCTTTTCTACGTCATTTTTCTCCTCCATGATGTTTAGAGAACTTGTCTTGCGTCGGGAAATTACCGACGTAATTATCTCTCACTGGAAATGATCATGATTTTGTGGTCAAACCCTTTTCATTCCTCATCTTAGTTTCTGGTTTTATCACTCGCTCTCCGCTAATTAGTCTCTCTCTCAGAGCGTTAAGTAGTCTCTCTCAGAGCGTTAAGTAGTCTCTCTCTCAGAGTGTTAACTAGTCTCTCTCTCAGAGCGTTAACTAGTCTCTTTCTCAGAGCGTTATCTAGTCTCTCTCAGAGTGTTATCTAGTCTCTCTCTCAGAGCGTTAACTAGTCTCTCTCAGAATGTTAACTAGTCTCTCTCACAGTGTTAACGAGTCTCTCTCAGAGCGTTAACTAGTCTCTCTCAGAGTGTTAACTAGTCTCTCTCAGAGCTTTAACTAGTCTCTCTCACAGTGTTAACGAGTCTCTCTCAGACTGTTAACTAGTCTCTCTCTCAGAGCGTTAACTAGTCTCTCTCAGAGCGTTAACTAGTCTCTCTCTCAGAGTGTTATCTAGTCTCTCTCTCAGAGCGTTAACTAGTCTCTCTCTCAGAGTGTTAACTAGTCTCTCTCAGAGCGTTAACTCTCTAAGAGCGTTATCTAGTCTCTCTTAGAGCGTTATCTAGTCTCTCTCAGAGTGTTAACTAGTCTCTCTCTCAGAGTGTTATCTAGTCTCTCTCAGAGCGTTAACGAGTCTCTCTCATTGTGTTAACTAGTCTGTCTCTCAGAGTGTTAACTAGCCTCTCTCTCAGAGTGTTAACTAGTCTCTCTCTGAGTGTTAACTATTCTCTCTCTGAGTGTTAACTAGTCTCTCTCAGAGTGTTAACTAGTCTCTCTCTCAGAGCGTTATCTAGTCTCTCTCAGAGTGTTATCTAGTCTCTCTCTCAGAGCGTTAACTAGTCTCTCTCAGAGTGTTAACTAGTCTCTCTCACAGTGTTAACGAGTCTCTCTCAGAGCGTTAACTAGTCTCTCTCAGAGTGTTAACTAGTCTCTCTCAGAGCTTTAACTAGTCTCTCTCACAGTGTTAACGAGTCTCTCTCAGACTGTTAACTAGTCTCTCTCTCAGAGCGTTAACTAGTCTCTCTCAGAGCATTAACTAGTCTCTCTCTCAGAGTGTTATCTAGTCTCTCTCTCAGAGCGTTATCTAGTCTCTCTCAGAGTGTTAACTAGTCTCTCTCTCAGAGTGTTAACTAGTCTCTCTCAGAGCGTTAACTCTCTAAGAGCGTTATCTAGTCTCTCTCAGAGCGTTATCTAGTCTCTCTCAGAGTGTTAACTAGTCTCTCTCTCAGAGTGTTATCTAGTCTCTCTCAGAGCGTTAACGAGTCTCTCTCATTGTGTTAACTAGTCTGTCTCTCAGAGTGTTAACTAGCCTCTCTCTCAGAGTGTTAACTAGTCTCTCTCTGAGTGTTAACTTGTCTCTCTCAGAGTTTTAACTAGTCTCTCTCTCAGAGCGTTAACTAGTCTCTCTCAGAGTGTTATCTAGTCTCTCTCAGAGCGTTAACTAGTCTCTCTCAGAGCGTTAATTAGTCTCTCTCAGAACGTTATCTAGTCTCTCTCAGAGTGTTAACTAGTCTCTCAGAGCGTTAACTAGTCACTGCGCGTCGGGCCTAATTACACCCTTGAACTGGACGCACATACGGACTATAACACTGACTGCTGGTTGAAAGCAGGTGGAGGATGACACGCAGCCAACGATGTAAAGAAGTGCTCTCACTGCTTCTGTCCATCTTTTCTACGTCATTTTTCTCCTCCATGATGTTTAGAGAACTTGTCTTGCGTCGGGAAATTACCGACGTAATTATCTCTCACTGGAAATGATCATGATTTTGTGGTCAAACCCTTTTCATTCCTCATCTTAGTTTCTGGTTTTATCACTCGCTCTGCGCTAACTAGTCTCTCTCTCAGAGCGTTAAGTAGTCTCTCTCAGAGCGTTAAGTAGTCTCTCTCTCAGAGTGTTAACTAGTCTCTCTCAGAGCATTAACTAGTCTCTTTCTCAGAGCGCTATCTAGTCTCTCTCAGAGTGTTATCTAGTCTCTCTCAGAGTGTTAACTAGTCTCTCTCTCAGAGCGTTAACTAGTCTCTCTCAAAGTGTTAACTAGTCTCTCTCACAGTGTTAACGAGTCTCTCTCAGAGTGTTAACTAGTCTCTCTCTCTCAGAGCGTTAACTAGTCTGCTCTCAGAGTGTTAACTAGTCTCTCTCTCAGAGCGTTAACTAGTCTCTCTCTCAGAGTGTTAACTAGTCTCTATATCAGTGTTAACTAGTCTCTCTCCAAGAGAGTTATCTAGTCTCTCTCAGAGTGTTAACTAGTCTCTCTCCCAGAGCGTTAACTAGTCTCTCTCTCAGAGTGTTAACTAGTCTCTCTCAGTGTTAACTAGTCTCTCTCAGAGAGTTAACTAGTCTCTCAGAGTGTTAACTAGTCTCTCTTATAATTATAATAACCAGGGTTCTCCAAGGGAGCTCTGTTCTCCTTTGTGTTTCACATCCTGTCACTGCCTGCAAGAGGAAGTCCTAGTGGAAAATGAAAGCTTTGTCAGAAAACATTTCACTCAACATCTGACGGGATAAAAACACTGAGCACATCCTGGAAGGACCCAGAAACAATCAGTGTGTTCCCTCCTGGATCCATCAAGTGGGTTGGAGCGGGGCGGGTGTGTCTTGAACATGTTGTCAGTGTAACAATGCTTTAAGGAACCTCAAAGCAACACTGAACAACACTAATATTGAATTCTACAAGATCTTGTGAGAATGAAACACACCTTCACGCCGTTCTTTGGCCAATAACCTCTCTGTTTAGTTTGAGAGGCAGAAACAAGAAAAGCTTTCCTCAGGATGTTGCTGTAGCAGATGTTCAGTCACAGCCTCGGGACTCACCAGAGACTGGACTGGATCTGGACTGGATCTGGCCTGGATCTGGATCTGGACTGGATCTGGATCTGGATCTGGACTGGAGGCTCACGTCTGTCACGCTTTCACACACATGACTGGCAGCAGAGGAACTGGTCCACAGAGAAGGAGCTCATCTCACAACCAATATAACACTTTTAGTTTTAATCCATTGAAATGCTTCAACAGCACCACCTGCAGGAAGGCCAAGCAAGTGTTTTCTGTTTGTTGTCTAAAGAAGCCTTTGTTTTTGTCAGTGTTTGGGTTTTTCTTGTTTCCTGTTTTATTTTGAAGTTCTGTCTCATGTGTCCTCTGTGTCCCTGCACTTCCTGCCCCTGTGATCGTCTGCCCTGTCCCTGATGGTTTCCTGCTGTGTCCAATCACCTCCCCTTGTATTTAAACCCTGTTTGTGTCCTGCCCCTGTGTCGAATTGTACTGTGTGCAGACTGTGTGTCGTAACTGTGTGTAGACTGTGTGGAGTGTGTGTGTAGACTGTGTGTAGTAACTGTGTGTAGTGTGTGTGTAGTAACTGTGTGTAGTGTGTGTTTAGTGTGTGTGTAGTAACTGTGTGTAGTAACCGTGTGTAATTACTGTGTGTAGTAACTGTTCGTAGTAACTGTGTGTAGACTGTGTGTAGTGTGTGTAGTAACTGTGTGTAGACTGTGTGTAGTGTGTGTAGACTGTGTGTAGTGTGTGTTTAGTAACTGTGTGTAGACTGTGTGTAGTGTGTGTAGTAACTGTGTGTAGTGTGTGTGTGGTGTGTGTGTAGTGTGTGTTTAGTAACTGTGTGTAGACTGTGTGTAGTGTGTGTAGTAACTGTGTGTAGTGTGTGTGTAGTAACTGTGTGTAGTGTGTGTGTAGTAACTGTGTGTAGTGTGTGTAGTAACTGTGTGTAGTGTGTGTAGGTATCAGAAGATGTATAAGATGATGTATAAGAAGATGTATAAGAAGATGTATAAGATGATGTATAAGATGATGTATAATATGATGATGTATAAGAAGATGTATAAGATGATGATGTATAAGAAGATGTATAAGATGATGTATAAGATGATGATGGATAAGATGATGATGAAGAAGATGTATAAGATGATGATGTATAAGATGATGTATAAGAAGATGTATAAGATGATGTATAAGATGATAAGATGTATAAGATGATGTATAAGATGATGTACAAGAAGATGTATAAGATGATGTATCAGATGATATATAAGATGTATAAGATGATGATTAAGATGATGATGTATAACATGTATAAGAAGATGTATAAGATGATGATGTATAAGAAGATGTATAAGATGATGATGTATAAGAAGATGTATAAGATGATGTATAAGATGATGATGTATAAGATGATGATGTATAAGAAGATGTATAAGATGATGATGTATAAGATGATGATGTATAAGATGTATAAGAAGATGCATAAGATGATGTATAAGATGATGTATAAGAAGATGTATAAGATGATGTATAAGAAGATGTATAAAAAGATGTATAAGATGTACAAGAAGATGTATAAGATGATGTATAAGAAGATGTATAAGATGATGATGTATAAGAAGATGTATAAGATGATGATGTATAAGAAGATGTATAAGATGATGTATAAGATGATGATGTATAAGAAGATGTATAAGATGATGATGTATAAGATGTATAAGATGATGATGTATAAGATGTATAAGAAGATGCATAAGATGATGTATAAGATGATGTATAAGAAGATGTATAAGATGATGTATAAGAAGATGTATAAAAAGATGTATAAGATGTACAAGAAGATGTATAAGATGATGTATAAGAAGATGTATAAGATGATGATGTATAAGATGATGATGTATAAGAAGATGTATAAGATGATGTATAAGAAGATGTATAAGATGATGTATAAGAAGATGTATAAGATGATGATGTATAAGAAGATGTATAAGATGATGATGTATAAGAAGATGTATAAGATGATGTATAAGATGATGATGTATAAGAAGATGTATAAGATGATGATGTATAAGATGTATAAGATGATGATGTATAAGATGTATAAGAAGATGCATAAGATGATGTATAAGATGATGTATAAGAAGATGTATAAGATGATGTATAAGAAGATGTATAAAAAGATGTATAAGATGTACAAGAAGATGTATAAGATGATGTATAAGAAGATGTATAAGATGATGATGTATAAGAAGATGTATAAGATGATGTATAAGAAGATGTATAAGATGATGATGTATAAGAAGATGTATAAGATGATGTATAAGATGATGATGTATAAGATGATATATAAGATGATGTATAAGATGATGTATAAGATGATGTATAAGATGATGATGTATAATTAGATGTATAAGATGTATAAAATGATGTATAAGAAGATGTAGAAGATGATGCATCAATTCATCTGAAATGGGAGCAAAGAGGTAGATTGATGACATATGGATATGACCGTCCCTAGAACTCAATCATCTACAATGTTTCTTGCCCAGATCAAAGCCAACATGAACTGATCCTCCTTAAAAAAAAGTGTAACTTTATTTCCATGTAATGTCATTTAACTGATAACAAATAAAGCTATGTAACATACAGTGTAACATGGAGTGTCAGCACGCTTCTCATATTTGTAGTGACATGATTTAACACGAATGGAAAACAGCAAATTGCTGTAAAAGTGGACATAATTAGGAGTGAAAGGTTATATTCTTCAGTGTAACTTGTTATTCTATTAACTGGGTCTATTTTAAAAGAGTTCAGCATTTTGGGAAAGACGTTCATTTTCTTTCTTAACAAGAATAAAGAGATTGATACCAATCTCTTTTCAGAGTACGGCGCTGGAATGAGGCCGTGGCAGCTCACCTACACACCTGTACTGTCCATTACGACCATGTGGGACAGGCTGGTGTTGAACAGCTAAATACACAGAAATGCACAATTTACATTTTTTAGTTTTTAGTTTTTACACTGTCCCATTTTCATGAAAAACAAGTGTAGTCTCTAGTGTGTGCTGCAGAGATCTTCTGGTGGTAACTGTCTGCCAAAAGCTGGACTAAGCTGTTCACTAAGAAAACTCCCAGAACCTCACATGTATGTTTTCACATTTATGTTTGTGTACAGAAGAAACTATGGAGATACAGAGTGTTAAATAGTTAATTTTGAAGGTGTTGGTAGTTCACTTTGGAAAGAGCCAGGCTAGCTGCTTCCAGTCTGTATGCTAAGCTAGGCTAACCCAGACCTGACGCCAGCTCAGTACTTTCAGAAACAAAGCACATTTTCCAAAACGTTGAAAAGTTCCTTCACTCAATGTCTTGCCCATCTCACACATGTAATAACACAAATAATGTGCAGCCCCAGATTGCTTCTATAAACACGTTAACATTGACACACGTTTCTTGATAGCTGGATAAATAAACCCAAGCATATCTGAGTGATTCGTGCCAACAGCTCGCCGTGCCCAGCAATCAGTCCGAGTCCTCAAACTTCATGACCCCCTGGAAGCCGTGGTAGCTGAAGGGCTCCAGCACGGGGCTGCAGGCCTCTTGAGCCAGGCAGGCCATCCTGTTGTTGTCACAGCTGTCCTCGCTGCCCGGGGCGATGTACACCGCGTCGGCAGAGTGGATGGACGGGTCCTCGTCGAAGTAGTTGTGGGGCCGTATCAGGACCCCGCCCCCGTTGCCCACGGTTACCGTGTTGGGGATGTCCTCAGCGTGGGGGATGTGGAGGAAGCCGGTGGTCACCCAGGCAACCAGGTCCTGCGGGACATTATCATACACATCATGCAGATTCCTCTCAGTTTAATTAAATATGAAGCTGTGTTTGTGTTTTCCATCTCAACACACCTCGTCTTCGATGCTCTCGTTGTCTTCTATGTACTTGCTGAAGTCCACAGCCGGAGACCAGATGTCGTTTTGACTGTACAGGCTGCTGCTGGTCTGCTCTAAGTCCTTATGCTTGGTAATGGCAACCTTAAACCTGGAGACAGCCAGAAGAGAAGCTTTGGGTGGCCAGCAGAACCAGGCCTGAAGGTGTCTCATAAGAGCATGAACGTCTCCACACCAGACCTTCTGGAGCACAACCCGATCATGGCACTGGACATAAATACTCATGTGCTGAAGCATCCAATATGGACAGAACATGGACTATGACCTTTTTGCTGGCCTCTAGCTACTGCTAGAGGCCAGCAAAAAGGTCATAGTCCATGTTTACAGGACAGAAAACATTGGAATTCCTTTCATTTCCCAAGATGGGGTCTCGGTGGCAGCAGACCCAGCAGACCGACCCAGACTTCCTCTCACCCGCAACGTGTTCAGATCATTCTGGGATACTGAGGTGTTCCCAGTCCAGCCGGGAGATCTAATCCCTCCAGTTTTGGGCCTTCCCCAGGGTCTCATACCAGTTAGATGTGCCTGAAAACCTCCAGTAGGAGGCGTCCAGGAGGCATCCTGACTAGATGCTGAACACCTCAGCTGACTCCTTTAAACATGAAGGAGCAGCGGCTCGACTCCAAGCTCCTCCTGATGTCCGAGCTCCTTACCCTATCTCTAAGGCTGAGCCCTACAGAGGAAACTCATCTCCTTACTCTATCTCTAAGGCTGAGCCCTACAGAGGAAACTCATCTCCTTACTTGTATCTGAGACCTCGTTCTTTCGGTCACGACCCAGAGTTCGTGACCATAGGTGAGGGTTGGAACGTAGAGCGACCAGTAAATGGAGAGCTTTGCCTCCCGGCTCAGCTCCTCTTCACCAAGACGGACCGGTACAGCGCCTGTTTTACTGCTGCAATCGCACCGATCCGCCTGTCGATCTCCCGCTCCACCTTACCCTCACTCGTGAACAAGACCCCGAGATACTTCCTTCACTTGGGGTAGGCAGTTTGTCCCCAACTGGAGGGAGCAATCCACCGGTTTTCGGCAGAGCACCATGGCCTCAGATTTGGAGGTGCTAACTCTCATCCCTGCTGCTTCACACTCGGCTGCAAAAAGCCCCACTGAATGCTGGAGGTCACGGTCCGGGAGCCAATTTATATAAATACATTAAAAAAATATTATAAATCCCACAGACAGATGTACAAGGGTGACTAATAGCATGATTTATGAAATATAATTAAAAAGACAAAACATAGGAATAAAGTAGAAAAGTACTAATGACAGGAAACCGACTCAGTAATGTCAGTTAAACAGCAGCAGTGCTTATCTAATGTTTTAATAGTAGCTAATGTTAGCTTATATAAGCTACTGGTCTGACCAGACCAAGGAAGTTGTAGCAGCAAAACCACAGAGTTCTGAGAACTGAAATGAGGGGAAATGAAATAATAGACCATTTTTCTCCGTATCTTTAAAGGTTGGAAATGATTTGATTTGGACTGTGGACAAACAACTACAGAACCATCATCACTTTTTCAAATGATAAGTTAAGAGTCACGACACACCCAGTCGCCACGATATACTAGTGCTGTCACAGATTTTAGGGCTGCATACACCAGTATGTCGTCTGCATAGAGGTGAGATCACTATGTGATGTTTGGTCTAATGGGGCTCAGTGACAGTGTATGAAGAGCAACTGAAAGTGGTCTAAATATGAATCATTGTGAAATTATGGACGTGCACTTTACTATCAGGTATCTTTATTTTGCCATCTCGATATCTGGTCAAACTTTTAATCATGAAGGCAAAAGAAGAGCTCACAATCATTAACTTTAAACAATATGAGTTTTCGGCTGTCCGCCTCACCTGGCCCAGGACATGGCCCTCTCCTCGGGCTGGCTCTCGGGGAGGGGGTCCCCGGGGGAGCTGAACACCTGCAGCCGGTAGGAGCGCTGGTGGCCCCAGCGGTTGGTCTGGTTGCTGGCGATGTGGAGGTAGCGGGGAGTCTTGGTGTCATAGCGCAGGGCTGCTTCCTGTGGGGGTCACAGTAGACATTAGTCTTTCAGTCAAGGTTCAAGAGGTACTTTTCTGGCTGCAACACTGGTGGACAAGGACATTGTAATTTCCATGAACAGTACATATGAGTATATCATGGTTTGCCAGAAATACGTCATATATGGGCTATTTGATAAGTTGTATGTTTAAAAAGGCTTGAGCTGCCTGATATCCAGCAATATTAACAACATAATTCAACAGAACCAGCCGCACCAACAAA
This sequence comes from Taurulus bubalis, assembly GCF_910589615.1. Taxonomy (NCBI): domain Eukaryota; kingdom Metazoa; phylum Chordata; class Actinopteri; order Perciformes; family Cottidae; genus Taurulus; species Taurulus bubalis. Next base: position 1,880,769 of record NC_136605.1, read on the forward strand.
GTCCCGGTTTGAAGCAACAACCAGGTCATTTCATCCTGGATCCTGAGGGTGTCGGCACTCCGCCTCGGTAGGGGTCCCATGAGTGGATCCTCACACTATATTTTCAGTTCTTTATGAATCTGTGCTGGACCAAGAATGTGTGATGGTAATTAGAGTGAGAGGAGGCGGGGCTATGTGGGCACGGCAGTGGTGTGTGTGGTGTGTGTAGTGTGTGTGGTGTGTGCATCAGCTGTCTGTCAGAGAGAAGAGAGAGAGAATGTGCAGTGTATCGATAGTGATGCCATGTCTTTTGACGTCATGATAATGATGGTTCGCGGGTCCTAAATCTTGATTCAATTTACATCACAGTAATAAGTTGTTATGGTGAACATCTGCCTCTTCACACATTCATCCACCTGATAAGTCCAATATTCTCTCAGCAGTATATAGTTTGCAGTGTCGGGCCGTGTGTTTTCGACCTAGGCCTTCAGTGCCGTATGAGGGGCGGGTCAGACCGACCCACTCAACACGGCGCTGCCCACTACACGTTCATACAGACGGTCATGTGTGGACAACAGAAGTTAAACAACCATGTGGTTGCGGAGATAATAAAAGTGCCGTTTTTAAAAACTTCTAAAATGAGGCGCTGGGGGCTTTGGGCGCATTAGGTTAATAGGACACTCCGGGGAGCATGCCTCCAACCTTGCCGTTGCTGCGTCATTAACGGATAATGCATGTTGTCCAAACCAACAACCAGTCACATTTAGTTATAACAAAACAATCCAACAAAACCGCAGCACTAAGACTCTGCACACACAAGACATCTCCAGCAGCTGCTGCACCATGGAGGGGAGAGGAAGGACCAGCCCCGACTCACCTGCAGCAACAACAGCGCTGTGGCTTGTTTATGATTACATATGACTGCAGATGTAACAACAGTAACACAACCAGCAGTTCACTCACTAGATGCACATAACCCCCATAACCCTCTGTGGGAAAGGCATCATCAGTAAATCCACCAGCAAGGCCTGAGGTTCTAAGTAAAAGCTAGAATACGCCCAGCTTGTTAAACTAAAGATCTGATTTGTTGAAGTCCATGACAATCAACCACAGCGTCCTCTCTCTGTGTGCTTTAATCTGCTAAGGCTTAATCTGCTTTGCTGGCATAGAGACACAGGAGAAAAACAAACTGATTGGATGAAACTCTCCTTAAAACCAGCTGCAGTGCTGCAGGCTGAAGGCAGAGCAACAGAGGAAGACAGGAGCTGTATTCGCGTCGCAGCGCGTCTGTGGATTGACTTTACATGTAATCTGGTCGCGCCGCAAATTCGCGCCGCATCCGGTGTGAACACGGCATTACATATTACACATTAAGAAAATGTGCTGCACATGAATATGCAAATGTATGAAACAAGCTGAGGGGAAACTTGCATTATTTCATTGTGTGCATTACATTTTTATGACAAGAGAAATATTCTCCTGAAATGCTGCATATGTATATGATGTATAGAAGTGAAATACATGTCTGATGCACTTCAACAGCAAAGAGCTGGATACACAATGCTGTGCTCTTAAGAATACATTGTGCTCTATAAACTATTTATTCATGAACACATTGGTTGCATGAATATGATATGATATGTGATATCGCAATCAAGCATGATGAGAAATGTATAATTATGGTATTTTTAGAATCCCTGGATAATAAAACAAGTGTTCAGAGATGAACACATGTATACACATGTGTTCATCTCTGAACACTTGTTTTCAGGTCAGGTATCCATGATGATGTGGGACAAGGTATTTGGGAGGAAACCTTCACTGTAGAGCACTTCATGGTTGCTTCTTTGTAACAAAGTGCAGAGCCTGCTGTCTCCACACTTTCACTGAATGTGGTTCATGACCTCCGGCGGCCCCTGTGCTCCTATTGAAAGCAAACTGCCAGCCAATGCAAAGGGCGGTGAGGAGAGAGAGGAGCACCTGCTCTGTGGCCAGCTGCCGCTCCACCAGCTGAGGCACCATAGCGGAGCGGCCGGGCATCCAGGGCAGCGACACGTTGACGTACTCCATGTCCTTCGTCTGGAAATAGTTCTTCACGCCTGCATGGGACCAGGTAATAACACAAATTATGATTCCCGTTTAAATCAAAGGGAATCTCACAAGAGCATCCTCATTAATTGGGTCAAACTTCAATAACGCGTTTGCTTTTTCACTAAAAGCAATCTCTGAAAATATAATGGAAAAGACTTTTGACATTCCGACTCTGCTTTATGCAACAATATTAAAATATGAATTAAACTCAAAAGCAAACTGCAATATAAATATGTTGCATCCTTTAAGTCATAGTTGATATTAACTTTATGCACATTTCAGTTGGAAAGACTAACCCAGCTTTATAGTGACAATATTATAATGACAGTTAAAATGTGGAAGTTAAAGGGATGTAACCGTTAAGATAACCTTAACTCAAGCTGTAAGTCAGGCAGGAGGCGGGCTCTATTCATCCACCAATTGTATTGTTTATCTGCTGGAGGTGAAATGCAACTGCTGTATGCTGAGAATAAGATAATAAGTTATTAATAAATTAGATGATAATAAGTAAGATGATAATACGTTATTAATAAATTAAATTATATAAGCAGAGAGATACAATGCGATTGTATTAATGTCATTTTATGTAAACGGTCTTAATATAAAGAACGCACCGCTTTATGTAGAACATATTTAGAAAATCAGATAGCTGAAGTTATTGCACTCAATAACTATCGGATCATAGTGTATAACCATATTATAATTATGAAGAAAACATATTATAATGTATTACATGAAGATTATAATACATTATGATCTCTGTAACATGTCAGTGAGTGACCACATATATTATTATGACATATGTTATTATGACATATTATTATGACATATGTTATTATGACATTATTATGACATATGTTATTATGACATATGTTATTATGACATATATTATTATGACATGTTATTATGACATGTTATTAGGACATATATTATTATGACTTATGTTATTATGACATATGTTATTATGACATATGTTATTATGACATTATTATGACATATGTTATTATGACATATGTTATTATGACATATATTATTATGACTTATGTTATTATGACATATGTTATTATGACATATATTATTATGACATATGTTATTATGACATATATTATTATGAGTCCTAACAGGGTCCATGAGTCCTAACAGGTCCATGAGTCCTAACATGTCCATGAGTCCTAACAGGGTCCATGAGTCCTAACAGGGTCCATGAGTCCTAACAGGTCCATGAGTCCTAACATGTCCATGAGTCCTAACAGGGTTCATGAGTCCTAACAGGGTCCATGAGTCATAACAGGTCTATGAGTCATAACAGGGTCCATGACTCCTAACAGGTCTATGAATCCTAGCAGGTCTATGAGTCCTAACAGGGTCCATGAGTCATAACAGGGTCTATGAGTCGTAACAGGGTCCATGAGTCATAACAGGTCCATGAGTCCAGGTCTATGAGTCCTAACAGGGTTCATGAGTCCAAACAGGTCCATGAGTCCTAACAGGGTCCATGAGTCCTAACAGGGTTCATGAGTCCTAACAGGGTCCATGAGTCCTAAAAGGTCTATGAGTCCTAACAGGTCTATGAGTCATAACAGGTATATGAGTCATAACAGGGTCCCGGCCCCTAGGGGCCCCAGCCTCACCCAGCACGTCCAGGTCCACTTTGAAGTGGATGAAGTGCGTGTGCAGGTTCCCCAGCGTGTCCTCGGCCACCCGATGCCCGTGCCTCAGGCCGCCGGCCTGCGGGTAGGAGGAGGCGATGTACCCGGTGGCGCGCACCGTGGCCTCCACGGAGCCGCTCTGGTAGAACCGGAAGTCCCACATGTAGTCGTAGTTCCCGATGGCCGTGATGGTCCTCAGCACCAGCGCGCTGTTCACCAGGCCCCCGTATCCGTGGTGGAAGAAGTCGGAGAAGTGCCTCCGCAGCGGCTGCCCGGTGTTCAACTCGAACACGCAGATGGAGTTCCGGAAGCGGACCGGGCCCGGGACGTCGATGTACCGGTACGTGTCCACGTAGGTGGCCCCGTACGGGCAGTCCACGCCGCGGACCAGCTCGTGCGCGAAGCGCCCGATCCCGATGCTGGAGTCCAGGAACTTGGTGAGGATCATGCCGGGCGTCACGGACCCGTACACGGACATGGCCTCCTGCACGCTCAGCTCGTACAGGACCCGCTCCCCGCGGAAGCGCACGTCGAACACGCGCATGCCCGTGAGCGCGCTGAGCCCGAAGGCGAAGCTCCAGTCCAGGTAGACCACGTGGTTCCGGCTGATGCTGTAGCGCTTCCCCTCGGCCTCGTACTGCTGCGGGCCCACCTGCAGGGGCCGGGTCCGGGGCTTCAGGGACCCGTGCCCCGGGCTCTCCTTGTACACGATCTTCTCCACGGAGCCCGCGGCATACTCCCGCCGCAGCTCCTCCACGCTGCTGAAGTACTGGCCGTTGTAGAGGAGCCGCTGCACCGTCCAGGCGGACGCGTTGAGGCTCTGGTGGTCCACCAGGACCTCCAAGCCCACCGGGTGGATGTACATGCCGGCCACGTCCCTGAAGAACGAAATCCAGGTCTTCCTGTCCCCGGACTGGACCCCGCGGGGCATCTGCTCGAACGCGTTCAGGTTCTTTCCCGGACCCACGTCGAAGCTCTCCTTCATCAGGGTCGCGAGCCCGTTGAAGACCCCCTCCAGGAAGGCGAACAGCAGCTTGTACTCCCCGATGGTGACCGTGCGCGCCGTGATGGGCAGCTCGGTCCGGTACCGCTCCTGGGTCACGTCCCGGTGGTAGGTCGGGTCGGGCAGAGGCCCCACCACGTACTCCTTCACGCAGCTAAGCTTCCCGTGGAAGATCACCGCCGTGGCCTCCCGGACCGGGTCTGCGCCGTTGTGGTCCAGGTAAGCCAGCGCGTCGGCCTTCCGGGGCAGCGACAGGTCGATGAGGAACAGGAAGTTGTCCGCCGGCTTGGTGATCTGGTTGGTGGAGATGTCCAGGTCCTTCTGCCCCAGCAGGTACTGCTGGACCTGCAGGTACTCGTCCCGGGTCAGGTCTGCGAACGCCCGGCTGCGCTCGTCGTGCTCGCGCCTCAGCGGGTGGACGCGCCGCGCGGAGCATTTGGGGGCCCGGCCGGAGCGGAGCCCGACCAGAACCACGTTCAGGATGATGGAGGCCAGGACGAAGAGGACCAGGGTCCACTTCCAGAAGGAGCTCATGCTGCGCTCCACCATGACGGGACAGGGACTGAGGAGCCGGGGGCAGAGAGCCGTGCCGGGGCGAGAGGGAGGGAGGCGCGTCCTCTGGAGGGGGACGCGCCTCCCCCCCCTCCCCCGCCAGGACGGACACACGCGGAATGTCAAGAGTACACGGTACTCTTTACGCACGAAACTTTATATTAACTTTATATATACATACACACTATGTATACACACACACACACACACACACACACACACACACACACACACACACACACACACACACACACACACACACAGTATATATATATATATATATATATATATATATATATATATATATATATATATATATATATATATATATATATATATATACACACACACAAACGTAGTGTGTATACTAGTGTCATCATGTGGAACATACATCAATCAGGTGAGGAAACCCTTAGAAGGTTTAAATATCCTGTTGGTGCTAAAACATTCGTCCTGGACTGAATGTTGGGACTGGAACACATGAAGAACCTCCAGAAGGACATGATGCTAACCATAAATAACAGAGCCGTCATTAAAGGGAAAACTATTAGATGGTTGGACATTTGTCTTTTCTGTCTTTTCAAATCTCAGAACTTAGTCCTGAAAAAGTGAACTTATATATTTAGAATGATTTTAATCAGTAATTTCTCTGCTTTCTTATTCGTTGCCTTTCATACTCACCACCATTCGTAGCTCAGCTAATATAATGCATAATATATATATATATATATATATATATATATATATATATATATATATATATATATATATATATATATATATATATATGTGTGTGTTGAATGCCAACATGAGAAGGAATCACAATGTAATTCATGTCAAATACGTTATCAGGTCATGACATCCGTCATGTTGTACGAGAGTGTGTATTCCATCAGATCTTTTATCTTAAATCAACTTATTATTCTTTTGCAACATATGGAACGTGTCAGTGCTGCCTCCTAACTATCAGAGTGTGTAGAGACGCTCATAACTATCAGAGTGTGTAGAGACGCTCCTAACTATCAGAGTGTGTAGGGACGCTCCTAACTATCAGAGTGTGTAGGGACAATCCTAACTCCCCGAGTGTGTAGGGACGCTCCTACCTATCAGAGTATGTAGAGACACTCCTAACTATCAGAGTGTGTAGGGACGTGCCTAACTATCAGAGTGTTGAGACGCTCCTAACTATCAGAGTGTGTAAGGACGCTCCTACCTATCAGAGTTTGTAGGGACGCTCCTAACTATCAGAGTGTGTAGAGACGCTCCTAACTATCAGAGTATTTAGAGACGCTCCTAACTATCAGAGTGTGTAGAGACGCTCCTAACTATCAGAGTGTGTAGGGATGCTCCTAACTGAGTCATCCTTTAGAAGGAGATTTAGTGTTACGCTCCAACAACATTGTTAGACTTATGATGGACAGTTAAAAAAAAGATGACAATTGCGCTTGCACACGATTCAAATGTACTTTTCGCCATGGCATCAAATAAGTAGAAATAATTAGCTTTTGCTTTACTATTGTCTACTATTTGTTAACACCACCAGAGAGAGTAAGTTCACTGAGCATGCTCAACATCTTCTAATGTTCTATTTGAGGTATCGCTCACGTAGCCTTTATCGCAACCACTAGGGCTATTTGAATAATGTTGGTTTTTAATAAAAGGTACACATGTGAGATTGTGTTCAGATGTGTAAATATCAGTCTATATGTTACTGGTTAAGAGTAAATAAAGATGACACAGAAAAAAATGAAAAGGTTTCAGGTCCGCCTATAAAAAAAAATCACTTTCAGGATGATTATTTCTTTGAAATGATGTAGCTGTAAGGTCCAACTCTAACCCAAATCATAGCTCAATATGTGAACATTCTCTAACCCAAATCATAGCACAATATGTGAACATTCTCGAACCCAAATCATAGCTCAATATGTGAACATTCTCTAACCCAAATCATAGCACAATATGTGAACATTCTCTAACCCAAATCATAGCACAATATGTGAACATTCTCGAACCCAAATCATAACTCAATATTTGAACATTCTCTAACCCAAATCATAGCTCAATATGTGAACATTCTCTAACCCAAATCATAACACAATATGTGAACATTCACTAACCCAAATCATAACACTATATGTGAACATTCTCTAACCCAAATCATAGCTCAATATGTGAACATTCTCTAACCCAAATCATAACACAATATGTGAACATTCACTAACCCAAATCATAACACTATATGTGAACATTCTCTAACCCAAATCATAGCTCAATATGTGAACATTCTCTAACCCAAATCATAACTCAACTGTGAACATTCTCTCTGCAAAGGTTGACTTTGATAAAGTGAAGCTGAACAAAGTTAGAGAGGGTTTAGAACAGAGAACATTCAGGCGAGGACTCCAAGATTTACATCATATACCAAACCATATATTTCACTTGTATATTACTTATGGTGTTCAATACATCCAAATACAGCAGTTTTGGGCTTTTTTTTTATAAAATAAGTTATGATTTACAGTTTTATATAACAATCGCTCAGTCTGCCCCCTTTTCATTGGTTTTTAAAAGGTTAAATTAAAAATGATCGTTCTACGTGAAGACAGGAATTTAAACCGTTGGAACACTCCATTAACGTCCTTCATAGCAAGATAAGAATAATCAGGGCGTTTTATATTTTTAGCCGGTTGTTTTCACCTTGTCCCTAAATGACCCCTCTCCTATCAGTGCAGCTGGACGTGCAGACCTGCAGGACCAACAATAGAGACCGGACCCCTGTAGTTTTCCAGGTCTTGTCGGATCACACAGAAAAGGAAACCCTAGCTGGCCTGCTCTTGACCTGCTGTGCTTCCTGCTAGCCCAGTGGGAAATGTTTTTAGACTCAGCCAGCATTCTTTCCAACATTCTGATGTGTTTGATAAGCATGGGAACTTTCAGACTTCATCCCCAAGATATTGACGTAAGAGGCCAGAAACCGCTAGTGACGCAGAGGAAGGCCGGAATGGACAAAGAGAGCTGCAGTGATAGTTTTTTTTTTATGTGCAATTTGCAATCAGTTATTTTGATTATGAATAGTCACAAACAAATGTATTTCATCCTTTTTGCATGTACGTTCTGCTAACGTGTGTACACCTGGGTATGACCTACTTGCGCACACAACACTAATATGGCATCACCTTTAAGCTTGTTTATTTACAGATAGAAAGACAGACGGGTGAGGACAGTCACAGCGCAGCTCTTTCGCTATTTACAACCAGCAAAGTTGAATATGCTTCTTCATTTAGAACTAGATTATGTGTATGGAGCATAAATGGGCCAAACTCAGGACATTCACACAGGAGACCAAGGTTTGAGTCCTGTGGGAAGCATTTTAAATAAAAGAATGTAAAAAGAGCTGCAGTTTCAGTTGATAAGTCTCTGACAATGTGAGAAGATTATTTGGGGGCAATCGTCTCTGCTGCCTCAAGATATCAATTCCACAGCGCTGCTAGCTTCACTTTGATTGAAATAAAAATAAATAGAGAGTTACAGAATTCAAAGCACGTACTTGCAGAACCGTGTGGAATGTGGGACAAAGAACGTTCCACAGTGGTGATGGTGCTCCAGACCGCCAAACGCTCTCTTCTGATTGGCCATTCTTTCATTAGCCCCGTTGAGGATGAGCCCTGTCCATTGTGCATCCAGCTTTGTCTTATCCGTGAATAGAATAACAAAACGCATTGGACTCAGCATACAAGGTGATAGAAATATCTGATGATAGATTAAAAAACGCACATGAAAGATACGGACTTGGTGTCCTGTAGGTGTCTTACTTTTCAAGCATTTCATGTCTTTCATGGCCAAACATTACCACAGGTAAGAAAGATTAATACATTACCACGGGTAAGAAAGATGAATACATTACCACAGGTAAGAAAGATTAATACATTACCACGGGTAAGAAAGATTAATACATTACACATTAAAAGACGACGCAGTAAAATACACATTAAAACAATAAATAAAATCTGATAGAACGCAGGCCATAGAGCTTGTATTTAACCAAGTGCCAGTGAAAACAGGAACGTCTTGGTTTGTTTCTAAACGACGTCACAGACCCAGTAACCCGTAGAGGAGCAGAGCGCTATAGACATCACCGGGTGTGAAGCTGTGGGACCGACAGAAGGTTTGACTGGTTGGTGGATAAGGGCTGAGTAGTTCAGCCAGTCATAATGATGTCACCATTGGATCCCTTCTTTTCTCATTTGTTAGACAACATATTGTAAGGTGTATTTCTTCTTGGGCTTCCTTGCTGTTACCTGCTTGCTTTTCAGACGCTCATGTTTATCCTCCGTGCCGCTGATAGCATCATGTTCAGATCCGCCCCGTTCTGGAGAACGCAGGGAGGGAATCTTTTTGGCAGAGATGACCGCTTGGACTCAAGTATGAACTGATGAAGGTCATGACCGCACAAAACAAGTTTTTGGCCAAAGCGTATGAATTCATATGCTTATTAGGACAATTTCACACAATTGCCCAATAGGATAAGATGATGAAGTGATGACATTTTGGACATGGGTGTAAACTGCAACTCAACCTTCGCTGGGCATAGCCACTCTTAACCATTACTTAATACACTCAGTCATTTATTCCCAGGAGTCGTTTATTCAGAGGAACTAGTTCTTGCAGCATCTGTTTCCTGCGATGTGCAAGCTCTGGCTTCTTTCACAATGTTAGAAGGATCCCATCATGTCTCCCACCAAGAGCCCAGTCGTAGTGTAACTCCTCTTGGCAGAGCGACCCTCTTTGATTGGCTGTGATGGCAGCTGACCTGAGGACAACCCTCTCTGTTGGCTGTTGTAAATATTTAAAAGAATGCTGAGAGGAAGAAGAGGGCTGCCACACACACACACACACACACACACACACACGCACACACACACAGTTGTTACTTACTAGCACAGACCCCTGGATCTCACACATGCAGCTCAAATTAAAACACTCTTTCTCACACACACACACACACACGTCTGTTCCCACTTAAGCTTTATAAATCACTGTTTAGATTGACCCTGTGGTCTCCATACATTCCACATGCCTTTCTGGACTGGCTCTCAGTCTCAGCTCCATCTGGTCCTCCCGTGTACTAATTCATGCTCACATAGTTTAGTTTAGTGTCAACGTAGCATCAGTCAACAGCAGGATGCTGAAGCTCCCAGCTCCTGAGCGCTGTGTGCACCTTCTGTGAACCTTCTGAACCTTCTGTGAACCTTCTGAAGCTTCTGTAAACCTGCCTCCCCAAAAGCTACCTCACGGATTTCAGACGTTATAATGACAACGTTTACATGCACCAAACAGTCTCGTTTTGGGGGATTTTTGCGAGAAACGAGGGCCCGCCAAAAACCCACAGCACTTAATGTCAGACAGGCAGCAGAAGTTGACGTTTGCCAGCAGCGGGCCAACTAAACAGTTTGGAAAAGCAGCAGGCCTCAGACCCACAGACCCTCTGGTCTGTGGTTCTGTGGGTATGTGCTGGACACAAACACACCGACACCGGAACAATTCAGAAGCAGTTCATATTAAATCTACAATGACACGACACAAGCTATTATTCAATCTTTGTTTCCCACTTAACCCTAGAACACTAATGTTAAAATAGTCACACTATCACTAACGTTGGGTATATTTCACCCGATAAAATGTACCTGATGAAATATACTTCTCATCAAAATATATTAAAATACAACAATACAAGGCAAGTTGAAGTACTTTTCCTTTATTTTACCCTATAGAACTTTTCATAAAACCCCAAACAGGTATCATGGGGGGACCCGGAAAAAAGAATAAAAATCGGGTGAAAAATTAGGGAATCGTCATTAAAATATGATTAAAAATATAAATAATGGAGCTATGAACTTGTTCTTTGGTCCACATGTTCCTGGGACATGGGAGTCTTGTCCTGTGAAGGAAAAGTCTCCTTCAATGTTAAAACACATCCGAAATTTACTCTTTCACTAGCGTCGGGTGAAAATCACCCGAACACGTGACTGTTGAAAAAAAATTAGAGCAGAGAGACCTTCAATAAGACATGCCTATCTTCAATAAGACACGCTCACCTTCAATAAGTCACTCCTACTTTCAATAAGACACGCCTACCTTCAATAAGACACTCCTACCTTCAATAAGACACGCCTACCTTCAATAAGACACGTCTACCTTCAATAAGACACTCCTACCTTCAATAAGACACTCCTACCTTCAATAAGACACTCCTACCTTCAATAAGACACTCCTACCTTCAATAAGACACGCCTATCTTCAATAAGACATGCATACCTTCAATAAGACACTCATCTTTTATATGGATGTAGGTGTTTTTGGTGGACATGTGGAAACGTACTGAAACCAAACAGACCAGCTGTGATGTTATATTGGTGTCTTTGGTCCCATTGGGTACTGTACACGAAACATCCATCCATCCATCCATTATCAGCCGCTTATCCGGGGTCGGGTCGCGGTGGCAGCAGGTTCAGCAGGCCGACCCAGGCTTCCCTCTCACCCGCAACACTTTCCAGCTCATTCTGGACATAGACCGACCAGTAAATGGAGAGCTTCGCCTTCCGGCTCAGCTCCCTCTTCACCAGGACGGACCGGTACAGCGCCTGTTTTATTGCTGCAGCCGCACCGATCCGTCTGTCGATCTCCCGCTCCACCTTACCCTCACTCGTGAACAAGACCCCGAGATACTTGAACTCCTTCGCTTGGGGTAGGCAGTTTGTCCCCACCTGGAGGGAGCAATCCACCGGTTTCCGGCAGAGCACCATGGCCTCAGATTTGGAGGCGCTAACTCTCATCCCTGCCGCTTCACACTCGGCTGCAAAACGCCCCAGTGAATGCTGGAGGTCACAATCCGAGGAGGCAAACAGGACCACATCATCCGCGAACAGCATAGAGGCGATCCCGAGACTCCCGAACCGGATCCTCTCCGCCCCTTGGCTGCGCCTAGATATCCTGTCCATGAAGGTCACGAACAGGACCGGTGATAAAGGGCAACCCTGGCGGAGGCCAACACCCACCGGGAACGTGTCTGACTTACTACCGAGGATACGAACACAGCTCCTACTGCAGGCGTACAAAGACCGGATAGCCCGTGCCAACGGGTCCGGCACCCCATACTCCCGCAGCACCCCCCACAAAAACCCCCGAGGGACCCGGTCGAAAGCCTTCTCCAAGTCCACAAAGCACATGTAGACTGGTTGGGCAAACTCCCAGGACCCCTCCAGTAGTCTTGCAAGGGTAAAGAGCTGGTCCACTGTTCCACGACCGGGACGGAATCCGCACTGCTCGTCTTGAATCTGAGGTTCGACAAGCGGTCGGAGCCTCCCTTCCAGCACCCTGGCATAAGCTTTTCCCGGGAGGCTGAGCAGTGTGATGCCACGATAGTTTGAGCACACTCTCCGGTCCCCCTTCTTGAAGATGGGAACCACCACCCCGGTCTGCCAGTCCATGGGCACTGTTCCCGACCCCCATGCGACACTGAAAAGGCGTGTCAACCAAGACAGCCCAACAATGTCCAGTGCTTTCAGCATCTCAGGGCGGATCTCATCCACCCCTGGCGCCTTGCCACCAAGGAGCTTTTTGACTACCTTAGCGACCTCTGCCAGGGATATGGGAGAAACCACCCCAAAGACTTCCGGCGCTGCCCCCTCTCCGGGGGACATGTTAGCCGGGTTTAGGAGTTCCTCAAAGTGCTCTTTCCACCGCCCGACGATGTCCCCAGTCCGGGTCAGCAGTTCCCCCCCCCCCCCCCGCTGAGAACAGCCTGGGGTAGGCCCTGCTTTCCCTTCCTGAGCCGTCGGATGGTTTGCCAGAACTTCCTTGAGGCCAACCGAAAGTCCTTCTCCATGGCCTCCCCGAACTCCTCCCATGCCCGAGTTTTAGCATCCGCGACCATCGCAGCTGCAGCCCTTCTGGCCTGCCGGTACCCGTCAGCTGCTTCAGGAGACCCCTGGGCCAGCCAGGCCCGAAAGGCCTCCTTCTTCAGTTTGACGGCTTCCCTCACCCCCGGTGTCCACCACCGGGTTCTTGGGTTGCCGCCACGACAGGCACCGATGACCTTCTGGCCACAGCTCCGAGCAGCCGCGTCCACAATAGAGGCTTTGAACATGGTCCACTCGGGTTCCATGTCCCCAGCCTCCCTCGGGATTTGTGAGAAGTTCTTTCGGAGGTGGGAGTTGAAGACCTCCCGGACAGGATCCTCCGCCAGACGTTCCCAGTTCACCCTCACTACACGTTTGGGCTTGCCAGGTCTTTCTAGCCGACTCCCCGCCATCTGATCCAACTCACCACCAGGTGGTGATCAGTTGACAGCTCTGCTCCTCTCTTCACCCGAGTGTCCAAGACATACGGCCGCAGATCAGATGATACGACTACAAAGTCGATCATTGATCTCCGGCCTAAGGTGTTCTGGTACCAGGTACACTTATGAGCCACCTTATGCTCGAACATGGTGTTCGTTATGGACAAACTGTGGCTAGCACAGAAGTCCAACAACAAAACACCATTCGGGTTCAGATCGGGCAAGCCGTTCCTCCCAATCACGCCCCGCCAGGTTTCTCTGTCATTGCCCACGTGAGCGTTGAAGTCTCCCAGGAGAACTATGGAGTCGGCAGGCGGCGCCCTTTCCAGGACCCCTCCCACCGACTCCAAGAAGGCCGGATACTTCGAACTGCTGTTCGGTGCATAAGCACAGACAACAGTCAGAGCTTTACTCCCTGCAACCCGTAGGCGCAGGGAGGCGACCCTCTCGTTCTCCGGGGAAAACTCCAACATAGCGGCGCTCAGCCGGGGGCTCGTGAGTATCCCCACTCCCGCCCGGCGCCTCTCACCCTGGGCAACTCCAGAAAAGGACAAAGTCCAACCCTTCTCCAGGAGCTTGGTTCCAGAGCCCATGCTGTGTGTACACGAAACACTTTGACCTAAATCTTTCTTGTCTCTGTCGTCAAGTACAAGCAATGGTTAACAGCATGTTTATTTGTTCGATTCAATTCAACTCGACTTAATATGTTGGAAGAGCCCAAAATCACAAATGTACCTTAGCCACTATCCGAGGACCCTCACAGAGGACAACCCCCCACACAAAAGCACGTCATCATGGGAGAAATATGAGATAATGTGAACATATCACTCTCACACTCTCACTCTCACACTCACACATTAATCTTAAGAATTAAGTCTAACTCTCTCTTGATGTGATGAATACATCTTGCCTCCCATCGTCCTTCCAATGTATTTCAATGTAGATTGCTTCAAAAAACAATTGTTGGTTATGTATGTTTGGAGTCTTTTCTGTAGGGAATGTAAATTATGTTTTCTAAATCCTGACTGAAAGTCCTCAAATAAAATATTGTGATATAGAAAGTCACACAACTGGTTTGCGACTACCTAGGATTTTGGGAGGAAGGGAATGCAGTTATCCAACACCTCTGGATCCAGAGGGGGCTTCTTGAGGAGAGGTACTTTCAATTCATTTCACTTTATTTATAGCCCAAAATCACAAATACAAAGTACCCTCAGAGGGCTTTACAATCTGTACACATAACATCCTGTCCCGGGACCTCACATCGGATCAGGAAAACAGGAAGAAGCCTTCAGGAGAGCAACAGAGGAGAATCCTTGGTCATGTGACCAGAATGAACAATGTAACAGAGTTACAGCACATTACATGAATATGACAGAAATTATTCATATAACCCAATAGAAGTAGTAGGCATGGACCATGATCCAGATAACCACGATCCAGGAGACAGGAGGGAGGAGGCAGGAGGCAGGAGACAGGAGGTAGGAAACAGGAGACAGGGGTAGGAGACAGGAGGTAGGAGACAGGAGGCAGGAGACAGGAAGTAGGGGGTAGGAGGCAGGAGGTAGGAGGTAGGAAACAGGAGACAGGAGGTAGGAGGCAGGAGACAGGAGACAGGAGGCAAGAGGTAGGAGGCAGGAGGTAGGAGACAGGAGACAGGAGACAGGAGGTAGGAGGCAGGAGACAGGAGGCAGGCGATCTCTCTGACGGAATCACGGGATGGATTGCCCTCGTGAATCGCTAAGAGAGTTGTCTCCCTCCCTCTGAAAAAAGCTTCCAGAGTCGAAGGTCGGAGCCAGTCCTAACTATAAACTAATATGGTACTCTCTAGTGGGGTAATATGGTACTATGAGCTCTCTAGTGGGGTAATATGGTACTATAAGCTCTCTAGTGGGGTAATATGGTACTATGAGCTCTCTAGTGGAGTAATATGGTACTATGAGCTCTCTAGTGGGGTAATATGGTACTATGAGCTCTCTAGTGGGGTAATATGGTATATGAGCTCTCTAGTGGGGTAATATGGTACTATGAGCTCTCTAGTGGGGTAATATGGTACTATAAGATTTCTAGTGGGGTAATATGGTACTATAAACTCTCTAGTAGGGTTGGGTACCGAGAACCGGTGCCAGTATGGCACCGGTTCCAACACGTCCGGTGGACCGAAAAGCAACGCAGATTTCGGTGCTTCCTTCCGGTGCCTGAGCCGATTTAAATACTTTTTTTTTTACACTACTCTGTAAAGTTGCACGGTATATAGATACTAAGAAGGTAGCGCGGTACCCGCACGCTAAAAACGATTATTAAAATAGCGCGGATCAGAGCACACTCGCTGCTCTGCTCTCTGTCTGCCTGCATGCAGAGCGGGGCTCGAGGGGGCGGGGCTTCCAGCGCTCACACACACACAGTGCGCGCACACAGAGATCGCTGGAGACACGAGCACGAGCTTTTGAACGTCCGTCCTCGGCTTGATGGAACAAATCTCTCCAGTTGATATTAATGATGACGTGTAGTCCAGTAAAGCAGCAGTTTTAGGATCCAACAGTGTCTGAGTTCTGTTGCACACGGTCCCATCAGGCCACCTGATTGGACTGGTGTCTGTTCTTTTTTTAAATATATATTTTTATATTTTGAAGTTAAAAGGTTTGAAGCTGTAGTTTGAAGTGTGTTTTGTATGTACTTATTTATTTAAATCTATAGTACACTTTAAACAGTTAATAATTTTGTTCAATTTGAAGAAAAAAAATTGCCTTGGCAATAAAAAAGTATCGGTTCAGGCACCGGAATCGTTTTAAAAGTATCGGTTTAGCACCGGTATCGGAAAAAACCCAAACGATACCCATCCCTACTCTCTAGTGGGGTAATATGGTACTATGAGCATTATGCAGATCAGCGATGAGTTGTGACTGCAGGAGTTAAAGGGCAGCGTGAGCTCTAGAATGCACATTCTATACATGCGATAAATACATAAAATCATGCACTAAAGCCACGACATACAAATGTACAGCAACAGAACATTGATCCTTTTCTGCATTATGACCCGTACTGACATGCATGTATCTCCATGGAACCACAATCACAACAACGCATTAACACAGATGAGTGCACTTTATCTGAGAATGGAGAAAATGGTGAGTCACCCTTGAATTCAGATTCCTCAGTGAATGTCAGTCCAATGTGTGGGTATATACTGTAAATACTGAGTTGACTAAATGAGCTCCTTACATCCCTAGCTGCCTCTTCCATAACAAGACAATGTGGTTGTGATGGGGATTGTATTTATGTCCCGTCTAAATGATTTAATTGTTTTCTTAAATGAAACATATTTACTGTTACGTCCTCCCTTCTTTCCACGGTGGAAAGAACAGGAGAGATCAAAGACACTACAGCAGATGTATATCTAGCAGTGTAAACTGGCCTCGGCCCTTTTACGGAGCAGCAGCAGTGTCTGGCCTTTCTCCTCTGGCCTTTTGTCATCTCGAGCTCCACCTAAATGTTTACATGTCAGGTCATTCCCATCTACGGGCTCGTTTAGGAAGAAGAGGGAAACAATCCCTTGATAGCTTCTAAAGGATTGTATCCTCCCCACAGCACGATTCAGTTATCATTAGAAATACTTAGAACAAGTAGCATTACTTTACTCTGTACCTTCCTCTTGTGACCGGTAGAGGGCGCTGCTCACACACAGAGCCTTAGAGCTTAAAAGCTCTAAGGCTTAAAAAGGTTGCTGACCTCTGTCAGCAATCTTTTTAAGCCCAAGATCCTGAGCTCTGCCTCGGTGACAGCTGAGTTCTACCTATGGAGGCGTTGAGAAAAAGACGGTCAGACTATATTTACAACGTGAGGCTTTTTATTTGGCCTGATTGTAATTGAATGAAATCAAACACTTTGGTCCAGCTTTCAATTTGATGTAACCAAGAACACACTAAATGACTTAATTTCAGTGCAACATAAAAAGGAAATTATTTGTTAACCGCACACCATATGAACCAGAAAAAACATATTTCCAATAAGCAGGCTGGTGAACTACCAATATTAACTGTTGTATTTATCAACTGTTGTATTTATCAATTGTTTGAATTGAAGCATACTTTTAGCAAAGTGTTAGAAATGATCTATTTGAAAGATGCAAAATCATGTCAGTTTTTATTTTGTAAAATATCTGAATTGGTAAAGTTAGGATATTTTTATTTGGATGTGGTCAGAAATGTCCTGAACACATAAATATCAGTCAGATATAATTACATTAATTATCTTTCCATCAACCCTCAAATCAAATTATAAATACACTTGACGCACAATTGAGTTGTATTTTCTCTTTAACTCACTAGTTGAAGGTCACATGTTTTACTTAATGTGAATATAATTAATGTAATCTCATTTCCATATGCTAGTATACAATGTGTCGATGTCTTATTTTGAAAACCGGATGTTGTGTTACGTGGATCTTTCCGCTAACTTCGTGAAAACCCTCATTCATGTATGTATGTATGTATGTATGTATATATATATACATACATATATACATGTATGTATGTATGTATGTATGTATGTATGTATGTATATATATACATATATATATATATATATATATATATATATATATATATATATATATATATATATATATATATATATATATACATACACACACATATATACACATATATTTTATTTATTATATTAGCATTTATTTAAACGATGCCCAATTGGCACTAAGGGGCCTAAAGTGTGCCAAGAAAACATCCCCCACACCATTACACCACCACCACCAGCCTGCACAGTGGTAACAAGGCATGATGGATCCATGTTCTCATTCTGTTTACGCCAAATTGTGACTCTACCATCTGAATGTCTCAACAGAAATCAAGACTCATCAGACCAGGCAACATTTTTCCAATCTTCAACAGTCCAATTTCGGTGAGCTCTTGCAAATTGTAGCCTCTCTTTCCTATTTGTAGTGGAGATGAGTGGCACCCGGTGGGGTCTTCTGCTGTTGTAGCCCATCCGCCACAAGGTTGTGCGTGTTGTGGCTTCACAAATGCTTTGCTGCATACCTCGGTTGTAACAAGTGGTTATTTCAGTCAAAGTTGCTCTTCTATCAGCTTGAATTAGTCGGTCCATTCTCCTCTGACCTCTAGCATCAACAAGGCATTTTCGCCCACAGGACTGCCGCATACTGGATGTTTTTCCCTTTTCACACCATTCTTTGTAAACCCTAGAAATGGTTGTGCGTGAAAATCCCAGTAACTGAGCAGATTGGGAAATACTCAGACCGGCCCGTCTGGCACCAACAACCATGCCACGCTCAAAATGGCTTAAATCACCTTTCTTTCCCATTCTGACATTCAGTTTGGAGTTCAGAAGATTGTCTTGACCAGGACCACACCCCTAAATGCATTGAAGCAACTGCCATGTGATTGGTTGATTGGATAATTGCATTAATGAGAAATTGAACAGGTGTTACTAATAATCCTTTGGTGAGTGTATATATCCCTGCAGTAGGTGGTGGAGAGGGAGGTCCGGGTTGTCCAATATGGACAATCGTTTCTTCAGTGTCCTCCTCTCCACCACCTGTTTGCAACCGATGATGGAGCCGGCCTTCTGCACCAGTTCACTGAGTCTGTTGTGGTGGAGATCTTCTACCACTCTATTGTGGAGATGTTCTACCAGTCTGTGGTGGAGATGTTCTACCAGTCTGTTGTGGAGATGTTCTACCAGTCTGTTGTGGAGATGTTCTACCAGTCTGTTGTTGTGGAGATGTTCTACCAGTCTGTTGTTGTGGAGATGTTCTATCAGTCTGTTGTTGTGGAGATGTTCTAACAGTCTGTTGTGGAGATGTTCTAACAGTCTGTTGTGGTGGAGATGTTCTACCAGTCTGTGGTGGAGATGTTCTACCAGTCTGTTGTGGAGATGTTCTACCAGTCTGTTGTGGAGATGTTCTACCAGTCTGTTGTTGTGGAGATGTTCTACCAGTCTGTTGTTGTGGAGATGTTCTATCAGTCTGTTGTTGTAGAGATGTTCTACCAGTCTGTTGTGGAGATGTTCTACCAGTCTGTTGTTGTGGAGATGTTCTATCAGTCTGTTGTTGTGGAGATGTTCTACCAGTCTGTTGTTGTGGAGATGTTCTACCAGTCTGTTGTTGTGGAGATGTTCTACCAGTCTGTTGTGGTGGAGATGTTCTACCAGTCTGTTGTGGTGGAGATGTTCTACCAGTCTGTGGTGGAGATGTTCTACCAGTCTGGTGTTGTGGAGATGTTCTATCAGTCTGTTGTTGTGGAGATGTTCTACCAGTCTGTTGTGGAGATGTTCTAACAGTCTGTTGTGGAGATGTTCTAACAGTCTGTTGTGGTGGAGATGTTCTAACAGTCTGTTGTGGTGGAGATGTTCTACCAGTCTGTTGTGGTGGAGATGTTCTACCAGTCTGTTGTGGTGGAGATGTTCTGCCAGTCTGTTGTGGTGGAGATGTTCTGCCAGTCTGTTGTTGTGGAGATGTTCTATCAGTCTGTTGTTGTGGAGATGTTCTATCAGTCTGTTGTTGTGGAGATGTTCTACCAGTCTGTTGTTGTGGGGATGTTCTACCAGTCTGTTGTGGTGGAGATGTTCTACCAGTCTGTTGTGGTGGAGATGTTCTGCCAGTCTGTTGTTGTGGGGATGTTCTACCAGTCTGTTGTGGTGGAGATGTTCTACCAGTCTGTTGTGGTGGAGATGTTCTACCACTCTGTTGTGGTGGAGATGTTCTACCACTCTGTTGTGGTGGAGATGTTCTACCAGTCTGTTGTGGTGGATTTGTTCTACCAGTCTGTTGTGGAGAAGTTCTACCAGTCTGTTGTGGTGGAGATATTCTACCAGTCTGTTGTGGTGGAGATGTTCTACCAGTCTGTTGTGGTGGAGATGTTCTACCAGTCTGTTGTGGATATGTTCTACCAATGTTCTACCAACAATAGCAACAACAGCAATCGCTTGATCAAACAATAGTTATTATTACAACAACATTATTTAAATAGACTTTGTTGATGCTGACGTATACTCTTTGTGTTATGTGTATGCAATTGTCAAGGCCTAAAAAATAGGTGTGTTCTTGAAAGGTTAATTAACACATGCTATTATTTCTCCAGAGCTCCTTTCAGACATAGTCCCCTTTACTCCTACCCAAATGTTTTATGTTATAAACGAATAGATTCGGTCACCAGCATTTAGAAAGTGGCAGATGCTAACTTGCAAAAGTGGGACAAGTCACATAATTAGCATAGTTAGCATTAAATAGCATTACCTATATAGACAATATTTTAGCAACTACTTAGCCGATTAGGACAATATTGGTGTTTTTGGGGGTTATTGAGGATGCTGAACACATTTCTGAAATTTTCAAATTCATAATGAAAGTTTAAACAAGAGAAGGCCATATTCCAACGAGTTTCAGATCATTTAGTTTGAAAGGACGCTTGGACAGATCACTTAAATTACTGACACTTTGAGGTGACTCACAATCTGGTGCATGCTACGACTGGAAAACTGGAAAATCAAGCAAGCGTGCCTTGCACTTTTACACTGCTTGATCCAGATCCTCGCTACCAACCCCATTGATCTGCTCTCTCTTCATTTCCTTCAGAATCTACATTCTTGTAATCTTGGTTTGAGCATGTGAGTGTGCTGAAACATGTTTCATCACAGCCTTTGCAGCAGCAGTACAGGACAGGACTGGTCCAGTAACTGCTTCTGCAAAGGCTATCGTAAAACATGTTTCAGCACACTCACATACTACACAAGTACACAAGTCATTTTGGTTGAATGAATAGCGATTAAAAGCAAGCAGCATGCTGGTCGGAGATGTAGCAGTTGATGTAGCGAGAGATGGAGAGTGAGCTTTACCCAACATTCTGTTGGGCGGTTTATAGAGTAAATACACTAGAACTAACGCACTAATAATGCAAATTTGTCTCAGATTTCAAAGAGCTTGTACTTAAAACTGTATTTTCTTGAAGTTGATCTGAACAACGGTTGTCGATGAAATAAATCAAAAGGCATACAGATCATCCTTCTATTTTAGATGCGCAGAGGAGCTGTATTGGAGACAGTACCACCACAAAAGTAAAAATGGAGGTAGTGCTATGTTAAACAGCGCCCGTAGGACGTCACATAAAGAGAAAAACCTGACCGGCTTTTAGGAACATACATGTCCTGATGGATGGCGCTAGAATAGTCGAGAGGGTGAATCTCTAAACACGCAGGGGAAAAAATTGCTATGAAAAAGTGAATTTTGCATAACCCTTAGATACACAAGACTGTTATTGGTTTCCATTTTTGCATCAAACGTTATAGATGCCCTGTCAAGAAACAAAAACGCATTACTTAAGTATTACTTCCCAGAAGTAATTATCTGCATCATTGAGGCCTAACAAAGGTGCCGAATACCTTTCCTCCCACATACAAGAATTGAAAAGCATATTTTTCTTCAAACCTGCATTTTTCCCTGCCTGTTGGCACATTGCTGTGTTTCATGACTGAAAATAATAACCAAATGAGATGTTACATTATGACGACTATTTCAGTAACTGTGTGATATGGAGATTAACAGCCTTCTTATCAACAGACAGTTGTGTGGACCTCACATCCTCAAACTGGACTGCAATAGAAAAGAGCAACCTCACAGTAAACTGGACATCTGGAAATCGCCTCAAGTCCTCAGTCTCTTTGCTCTGGGAGTGAGTCAGTGTTGTCCCATCAAGATCATAATAAATTACATAGGGCAGCAGCAGTCAAATATGATAATTTTTCATGCGTGCAACCGTCATTGACTGTTTGTTATCCCCATGCAGGAGAGAAGTGTTGTCCATGTCTGGGGGAATAGAGGAGGTTGGTTCGGTGAAGTGGGAGTTGCTGCTGTGTCTCCTGGCTTGCTGGGTGGCGTACTACTTCTGCGTCTGGAAAGGGGTCCGTTCCACAGGAAAGGTCCGGTAACATCAAATGTCTTGCCCAAGGACACATTGAAATGGGCTAGCGGAACCGAGGATCGAACCACCGATCCATGCCCAACACTGAGCCACGATCGCCCCACACAAGTGTTCTTTTGTTGTATTTATTTGGCCTGTTTTGC
The DNA here is from genome assembly GCF_910589615.1 of Taurulus bubalis. Lineage (NCBI taxonomy): Eukaryota > Metazoa > Chordata > Actinopteri > Perciformes > Cottidae > Taurulus > Taurulus bubalis. The sequence goes on from NC_136605.1 coordinate 1,903,475, forward strand.
CCATATTAGCCAATTATATTATTCATAATTCTGGCAATTGCTATAAAGTTCTTTAATCATGTACAATCAATGTACTTCTTACCACAAATCCCATTATCAAGTTCTTTAAAAAGGAAAGGTGTTCTAAAATGCTTACTGCACACACAACTAACAAAACAGACAAGAGACTAATTGCGACCATTCATAAATGCAATAAATACAGTGAATAACAATTAATAAATGACTCAGACCAGATGACACAAGGAATGATGTCTTGGTAAGATGTATGCGGAAACACAGGAAGTGAATAGTAACTTTGAATTCTGGACATTAATATAGTATTAAACATTTAACATAGCATGCTCTGCACAGAACTTAACATCTCCTTCCACTGAATCTGTCTTGTCTCAGTGTTTTGTCTTTCTAAAGTTGATCAAATCTATTATCTAATTATCCCATATTTGAAAGCTGGGCTTTCTCAGTTGCTAAATGATGCCAATCAACTGTTAAAGTATCCGTGGCGACTGGTTTAGTGGTGAGCAAGGTCGTCCTGAACGCTCTAAAAGCACAGGTGCATTTATCATCCACTGAGGCTTTCTACTGTATGGAATGATAGTGAAGACCCAGCCAGTCTCATCAAAATGCATGTTTAATGTAATCAATATTCTTTTTTCTGTCTGTTTGTATGTATCAGTTTGTAGGTTTGGAAACTATAACATCATCAGTGACATGTTCCCAGGACAGCTGCACAGACCCTGGCGCAGAGAAATCTTCCTTGCCGTCTTCTGCTCTATGAGCTTCATTATACAGATCTCTCTCACCACTGAGGTACTAAACATGCCTGTGTAACCCAACATGATCTCACAGGCATACATGGAATGACCACAGAAACCATTTACGAGCCTCCACCACAGCAAACAGGTCAGGCTTAACCGACAAACTACTTTGTTAGGTTCAGGCAACAAAACGACTTGGTTTAGGAAGGGAAAGAACATGGTTTGAGATAGATTCATGGTTCCATACCATTGTTCTTAAAACCTCAATAGTCAGACAAAAATCCCATTGGACCGAAAGCCTATTTGTCCATCAGACCTTGAACCCAAAAATAAACCTTCATTGGTCACAAGGCCCATTGCTCCTGATATTCGGATCCTAAACCTAATTTGTGTCAGTCCTCAGGCTTAAAACTAACCAACGAAGACAATGAGTTATAAAAGTGGTGGCCCATGCCCTCCACAATAAAGAAGGAAAATCGGGAAGGTGCAATTAGGTCATTTTGCATGGTAATTAGCCATGGGCTTCTGTTTGTTGCACAGGGACGGTGTCATTTTGCAAAACCAACTGTTTTTTGTTTTTCACATGGGACACGAACATGTCTCCTGGGTGAAAGTCCTGTGTTTGACACTTATATACACCACCAACTTTGATCAAAGCATATGTTGGTGGAACATAAGAATGTTTTTATATCTTGTTTTTTTGTCTGTAAATTGCTGCTACTTGACACCAAATTTCCCCATGGCGATTAATTAATAAAGTATATATTCATTCATATGTAATTATATTTTCGACTGGATGGGGTCAAATGATGTTCACACAGCTTCCAGCTTGCAGATAAGGTTTCAGGAAACGGATCAGTACCTTGAGTTATGTTCACTGACGATCTCGTAGGATTCTTTAACTTGTAAATCACTTGCCCCTCGTTTCACACGGTCCTGGAACCCTGATCTTCTGGAACCAGGAACCCCGACATTCTGGAACCGAACCCGGACATTCTGGAACACGGACATTCCAAAACAAAGAAATTCTGTAACCCAGAAGTTCGGGAAACAGACATTTTTAGAACATAGATAGATGGATGCATGAATAGATGTGTGTATGTAATATCTATATATCTATATCTATATCTCTATATATATATATATATATATATATATATATATATATATATATATATATATATATATATATATATATATATATATATATATATGCTTGTATTTCTTGTAATAAAATTGAACTATATTTCGACAGTAATACTTTTGTACCTACAACATCTGTAAAAGAATGGAATAAAGGTTGCAAACAAAGCAGAGAGTACAGTACATCTCGTTAGTATTCGAGTTCCTGTAGCTTCAGACGAGCACCAGAACCAACAGAACTGAAATGGAGTGAAGTGGAATGCTGCGTTAATTTAAATCCACCACCCGAGGACAGCACTCATTGCCCGGCTAGCTCAGTCAGTAGAGCATGAGACTCTTAATCCCAGGGTTGTGGGTTTGAGCCCTATGTTGGGTGTCAGTATTTTGACCAATGGAGTGATTGGCTACACAGTAATAAAGCACATTGGTAGATTGATCTGAACAGAACACAGACATTGATTGACTTATATAATATAACTTTAATATATGGCGGTATTGTACACATTTAGCAGCGCCTACTGTAGGCTACATAGATACACAAACATAATATATAGTCCTATATATAACTCTAGACTACTACTCTGTAGAGCCGAGCAAAGGATAAAGCGTCTGACTACGGATCTGAACATTTACTTTTTTTTTTTTTTTTGCACAATTCAAACAATAAAACAAAAAATCCTAACAGAAAATGAATATCACAGTGCAGGAAGAGACAAAAAGCCAACTGGGCTTATTTGAAGCCTCCACCTATATAATATTCAAAATTTGACAAAATTACAAACATAAATTGAATTAAAGCTGCTCGCAGCTGTGACTGGGCCCTCGCTTCAAGCACGTCGGGGACGTCGAGGCCTGCTCTCCCGGCCTCGAACATCACAGGCGAACGTTCTCGGACGGACGAGCCGGCGACCCTTCGGCTTACCCCGACGTGCTTGAAGCGAGGGCCCAGTCACAGCCGCGAGCAGCTTTAATTTAGAGAGAGAGATATATATATACACACACACACACACACATATATATACATATAGATACTGTATATATATATATATATATATATATATATATATATATATATATATATATATATATATATATATAGATAGATAGATAGATAGATAGATAGATAGATAGATAGATAGATAGATACATGTATATTATATATGTATATAGATGTTATATGTATATACATTTGTATTTGTAAATATGTATATAAATGTATATACAGATACAAATATGTATTAAAAGTGATGAAAAGCTTGATGTTTCATGGAACGCCGTGGAAGTGGTGTGGTGACTATTTCATATGGTTCTTGATCATACAATTAAATTAAAGTCAGTTCATTTAACATGACAATTACAAATTTGCCTCGAAGGGCTTTACAATCTGTACACATAACATCCATGTCCAGGGACCTCATCACATGGGATCAGGAAAAACTCCCCTAAATAAACATAGTAAAAACCCTTTCAAAGTGAACAAAGGGAAGAAACCTGAGGGAGAGCGACAGAGGAGGATCCCTCTTCCCAGATGGACAGAAGCAATAGATGTCATGTGACCAGAATGAATAACTTCACGGAGTTCCAGCACGTTACATGAATATGACAGAAAGTATTAATATCATGAGTAGTAGGCATGGTCCACGATCCATGAAGCAGAAAGAGGTAGAGAGGACAGGCATCAGCAGGGCCGCCATTGCAGGAGGCAGGACTGGCTCTAGGCACAGCCACAATCCATGGAAACTTGAGGCGAGTAAGCACAGAGGCTCACGAAGAAGAAGAAAAGGGGGGAAAAAAGCAAGCTGTTGTAACTCAACTGTACTTTGTCAAAACTGTTCCAAAGTTAACATGCTTTATGAGAGGCATGGCTTGAAGACTTCTGCATGCCAATATTAACTCATAGTCAGAGCGCCACCTACTGGGAAACTATGGCAATTTGAACTAGAAATGAAGGACGAAAACGAAATTGGCCGACTTCTGGTACGGTTTAGAGCATGGTCCCAAGAGAGTTATTTTTAAGTTTATATGTGGCACATACGCCTATCAAATATTGTACATCTATGTTGAACGTACTGCAAGGGCTGCTTTGTTGAATTTAGTTGAATTTACCCCTAGAAGTTAATGGGTCCTTTTCTTTTGAACACAATGATATACAAACACGCTTTTGATATATTTGCATGAAATTGAACCCTTAATGATCCACAGAGAATTTTGTACAAATCGAAGCCAGCGTTTAGGAAGATAAGAGGAAAAATATGTTTTTATCAAAATTCAAAATGGTGGAAATTCTAAGTCGGCGGACAATATAGTGTGACCACGTACGTTTTTGTAGAGCAGACACAACCGGACATGTGTGCTAAATTTCAGGTCAATTGGTGATAGGGGGCAAAAACTGTGGGCTTTCACAACTCACAGGTTGTCAAAAAAAACAAGTTTTTTTAGGGGGCGCTATCTGACTTCCTGTACAGTTTAGAGCATGGTCCCAAGAGAGTTATTTTTAAGTTTATATGTGTTGCATATTCCTAGCAAGTTTCATACATGTAGGTCAACCGTAGCGCTGGGGCTGCTTAATTGAATATTTGTAGGGGGCGCTATCGAGCCGAAGTTCCATTTTGAGTCATTCAAGTCATATCAGGCAACTACATCTTTGCCTTTAAATGTGTTTGCCAAGTTTAGTTACGTGTCGAGCATGCTTAGTCCCTCAAAAGTGACTTTGTTGTTGACCGCGTAGGATGGGTCGCCAGGGCAACAGCGTTTCACGAAACATCAAAATCTTTGGGGGCTGGCGTCATGAAAATCTTATGTTTGTCTAGAAGTAATTGGAAGTTGATCTGATTGACCAACTAAGAGAAGCAAAGCCAAAGTATCTAAATATTTACTTCCTGTTGCCATTAGGTGGCGCTATGACTCTAAATAAAAATTAGACTGCACATGTCTTCAGGCCTGGAGGCTGATCAAACATGTGAAACCTGGAAAGGATCTTATCATGTGGAGTTGAGTTACATCGGTTTATTCGGTCATGGCGAAGGATCGAACTTCTGCGATGGACCGACGCTACACTTTCAACGGATCCTTACAATCTTCAAGGTGATGCATTACCAATGTCTTAAGTCTCTTCCGACACATTTTAAAGAGGGATCTGAATCATCTGTGAGGAGCACGGTGTACAAGTAGAAAACATGCAACTTCCTGTTGCCTTTAGGTGGCGCTATGACTAGGATTAAAAATGATCATATGGATGTCTTCAGGGTCAAGAGGTCATGGTTTCGTAAGAAATGGACCTATCGTTTAGGAGGAGTAGGCAAAAATGTGTTTTTTACAAAATTCAAAATGGCGGAAAATCTAATTAGGCGCATTCGACACACATAAGAACACAAACAAACATTCGAATAACAATAGGTCCTCGACTCTGACTACGTCAGTGCTCGGGCCCTAATAATAATAATAATAATAATAATACTTAGCATTTCAATAGGTCCTCGACTCCGACTACGTCAGTGCTCGGGCCCTAATAATAATAATAATAATACTTAGCATTTCAATAGGTCCTCGATCTGACTACGTCAGTGCTCGGGCCCTAATTAAAGCTGCTCACAGCTGTGACTGGGCCCTCTCTTCAAGCACGTCGGGGACGCCGGCGGGTCGCCGGCTCTCCCGGCCGCGAACATCCGCCTGGCAGGCGAAGGTTCTCGGACGGAGGAGCCGGCGACCCTTCGGCTGCTGGAGTCCCACCTGGCTGCTCCCAGCCAATAGCAGACGATGCATAGGATTTGGACAATGCCGGTCTATCGGCCAGGAAGTCCTCTACTTAGCATATGAAAAGGCACCCTCTCCCCCACCTACTGCAGTGGCAGCACTTTCTCCAGAGACTATTATGATGTAAATGAGCATAGGTGTGTTGTTTGTCTGTGTTTTTCCAAGACTTGCAGATATGATACCAGTGTGTTCTAATCAAATAAGTAGCGGTAAATATATACAATGTGCAATTGTACAAAGGACGGGAACATGTTGTTAGGAGGCATTGAAGTAAAGTGGTATAAACATGTGAAAGTAATGTGTAATAAAGTATATTATTTACTCCATCTGTGCTTTCTGTGTTGATTTGCTGTGTAGTGTTGGATGTTGTTTTAGAGGGACAAGCGGTGTGACTGAGAGTAAACATATTAATGCGGCAATGAACGTGAAATATTAGTAGCGACGCCAGAAAATGTATTTGGTGGGAACCTGGCATTTTACGGTTACGGGACGACTGCTCTATCCAATAGGCCACCGTCACATCGAGTAATCTCAGTTGTATTATAAATCTAACGGCGGGATGACTCGCGTATTACGACGTAAAATATATCATAGATTAGCGTGTTGTGGCTGCAGATGTGCAATGATTCAACAGCAGTCCGTGGGTATGTATTATGTTATGTCTTGATGTAAAAAAGTGTTTTGGATGAAAGAATGTACTGGATTCGATAGGATCTGGACAGGCGGAAGACGCCGGCGGAGGTGGAGCCGCTGAACCGCTCCCATTGGTGGAGCGAAGCACGCCCACGTTGTACTCGGATAAGTAGCGGGTATTTCAGCGATCGTGCCCCTTGTTTAACTATCCAGTGGAGATCAGTTAGATTTGCTCACATACTTGAAGACCCGAAAGGATTCTACGAAGTTTGTGTTTTGGGAAGTTGTTTTTTTTCTCTGCGAAGGTGAGTTATCTGAGTTGCAATGCGGAAGTTGGTAGTAATGTGTGTAGTGTAACTTGTGTAACGTAACTGTTCTCCACCCCACGTGTTTCCGCCTCCGCGCCTTTGTTTACACCATGTGTTTAAAGGAAATCTCATGTACAACACTTATGAGATGCGATCGGTTTACTTGTGTATTATACATTTACTGGCGTGGGTTTATATCAGGTGGGTTTAACGATGACGTTGTACATCTCACGTATAAAATGCGATCGGTTTTGTCGTGTAAACTATATCACGTAAGCAAGTATCCCGGAAGTCGTATTTGGGTCTTTTATTGTGAAAGATGAACGGGAAGAGTCGTCAAAAAGGACCTCCTAACGTCTATCCCTAACCACGTTTCCTTAACCTCTGTGGAAAACGTCACGGGGTCAAGGAAAGCCGGGAAGGAGAATTCATGAGGAGTTAGGAGAAGCCAACCACGGAGTTGTAGATTCTTTCACTGACGACGCGACGGCAGGCGCATGTTGGTGACGTCAGTCTGTCTGCAGTGGCGGAACTACAATGTTTTGACGATGGACTACAAAACGAATAATATCGTGACAGTGTTATGTAGACGTGGTTCATAGTATTACGTGATAAACAAACAACCTGGTTCATAGCATTACTTTATTTGAATAAGACTTTATATGCAGATTATAATTCCATCATAAGAATATGCAGACAACAGTTCATGAAACACAGCTCAGTGTGACTAGAAGTGTTGATGTGATAGTGTTGCATTGTAATGTGAGAAAATAGTTGATTGAAAAGATGATACGACTGAAGAGCTTGCCCAGTTTATAATAAGCAAAGCTTCTGTAGCTCAACTAAATAAAACAGAGGGTTGATCGCAGTACAACAGCAGAGAGAGAATAGCAAAGCATCAGTTGGATGACTTTACAGCAGTGTGATCACTGTTAGATGGGTTTCAGCAACAGCACTGTAACGTTCATAGTTTGTCAGCCGGGTTAACAGATTCGTGAAAGTATGTCCAAGTTATAGCAACGGTAAAAAGTAAATTGGCAGCATTGAAATTGTGAAATCATGTTTCATGGAATACTGTTGACGGTGTCTTGTAATGAGTAATTACAATAATCAATGAGGTATTTATTTTCAGATGCCTCGTGGACGTGGTTACCGTCGGTCTATGGGTGCTAAGAAGAGGCTGCTTGGCTTCAAGCCTGAGCCAATGACTCCTCAACCTCCTCGTCCTGTGTCTTTGGGTATGTAGCCAGCTGCTTTCCTTATTTGCTGTCCTATGTGCTAGTGTATTTTTAAGCATGACTGGGGAATGTCTCCAAGATTGGTGCTGTATTATGTTTCATAATGTTAATGTTATTTTCCACGTTTACTCATAATAGCGCATGGAACAGGACGTCGTCATCCAGTGGTTCCATGGCCAATTTCCAGCTTCACTGGAAAACAACACAAGTTGGTCATTCCTGCTGAGTCTCCAAACAAGAAGGTATATTAGCGTTGAAAAATTAGCATGCAAGTAGTGGATTTCTAGGAGTATTTGTTTGGCAAGACTAAGAATTCCCTTTTGATCCTGGGGACATCGTGTGTATATACTAAATTGCTTCCCCAAACAGATACTGATGGATCTCTTTTGCGTGTAAAACTCAAACGGAAGCTAACATATAAAGGGCATTATGAGTATACATTTGTTGATCCCATGCATGTAAGACAAGCCTTACATGTTTTGACACAAAGTAACCTTCATTATAAGGATGTACAATTTAATGAAGAGTGGGTGAATGAGTTTTCGAGACAACAAAATAGTGACATGGAGGACAAAGACAGTGATGTAAATATGGAAACTAGTAAAATAAGCACAGAGGCAAATGATGATGAGCTTCTGCATGATAGACAACAGCACTGTATGTTTCAGGACACCTGTCTTATGCCAGTAGATATTGGGCAAGAAATGCTGGATCAGTATTTTGATAATGTATTAAATATAGCTCCAGCTGAAGGCAATAATCCAGTGAGATTACTTACAGATCTCTCAAATGAAGCAAAATGCTTCCCAGTGTTATTTCCACAAGGAGAGAATACATATCATACAAGTAGGGAAACACACTTGACATTGTCTAAGTATATAAATGCAAGAATATTACATGCTGATGGTAGGTTTGCTCAGAAGAGTACATCTTTTATGCCCAGTACATATCAGAAATTCAACAGGTTTTATCAAGCGTATCCATAGCTTTACGCAAGGGGAGAGGAAGTTGTGATGGGAAAAACATATTGGCAAATGAGGAATCTTTGAAAGCACTATTGAGGTTTGATGATGGCTATCGATTCCTTAAACCGATTCGTGGTACTCCAGCATGTTGGCAGGAGCCCAAAAAGATTTGGTGGCATGTGTTCGACAACAAGGTATCCCAACTTGGTTTTGTTCATTTTCATCGGCAGATATGCGATTGTCAAATCTCCTTTGTAGTATATTGAAACAACAGGGTAGAGCACAAACTGTAGCAGATCTGCAATGGGCAGACAAGTGTGAGCTCTTGCGTTGTAGTCCTGTTACTGCAGCACGGATGTTTGATTATCGCTGGCATGTGTTTTTGAAGGAAGTACTTATGTCCCCATCAAATCCAATTGGACATATAAAAGATTATTTTTATCGTGTAGAATTTCAACAACGTGGTTCACCTCATGTACATTGTTTGTTCTGAATTGAGAATGCACCTCAAATCGATAAAAACACAAATGACGAGGTGATAGAGTTTGTTGACAAGTATGTCACATGTGAATTACCGTCACATGATGAGTCATTGTTAGACACTGTAACGTCTGTGCAGCAGCATTCCAAAAGACATTCCAAAACCTGTAGGAAGAAGAGTACTGTTTGCCGATTCAATTTTCCAAGACCACCATCCAACCGCACGTTCATAAGTCGCAGTACACCTGAACAGAATAGCCCCAAAACATGCAAATGTGATGCAAGTGTTGACAATAACATGAGACCATGTGAGTGTGTCATTAAAAATAGAGAAAGAAGGAAGCAAAACATGTTTTCCAACAAAGACTTGCTGGCCAAAGTAAAGACTGCTCTTTCAAATGACACAGTAAAATATGATTCTGTGAATCAATTGTTTGACAGTGTCGGTTTGAATCAGGCTACTTTTGAAGAAGCGTACAAATGTATGGGAAAAAATACACATGTTATCCTGAAGAGACAGGTGGATGAGGTATGGGTCAATCAATATAATAGTTCCATCTTAAAATGTTGTAATGCCAATTTGGACATACAATATATTGTTGACGCATACGCATGCATAGTGTATATTATTTCTTACATTTCAAAAGCAGAGCGAGAAATTGGACTATTGTTGGGCAATGCACAAAAAGAAGCCTCCACACAAGGGAATGTTGATGCTAAAGAAGCAATGAAGAAATTAGGCAGTGTATACTTGCACAACAGAGATGTCTGTGCTCAAGAGGCAGTCTGTAGAGTGATTAATTTGCATCTTAAAGAATGCTCTCGGAAAATTGTATTTGTCCCAACAGGAGATAATGTAGTCAAAATGAGTTTGCCATTAAGTGTTATAAAGGAGAAAGCTAAATACAAAGAGCTAACGTCAGAAGATATGTGGATGACTGGCACAGTTGAAAGGTATAAAAGTCGGCCAAAAGATGGCACCTTTAATAACATGTGTTTAGCAACATTTGCATCAGACTACAGAGTTTTGACCAAAAATGAAACGGCCAAAAACCAAGTTGGTCTAATCAACAATTTGGGGTACATAAGCAAAAGAACACGAACACAACCTGCAATCATACGCTATGCACGTTTTTCGGAAACAAAGTTTCCAGAAAACTTTCATCAGAGTATACTTCAGTTATTTTTACCATACCGAGTAGATGTCCAGTAAAAACCAACAACCTTTGAAACATTTGAACAGTTCTATATGACTGGTAGAATCAAATACACTGATGGCTCCAGTCTTTCCGTCAAAACAGTTGTTGACAGGAATCGGTGTGTCTTTGAACCTGATGCTGATGTGTTAGATAGAGTCCAAAGCACTGTTGAAGCTGAACGGGCAAAAGCCATTTAATTAAGGCTATCGAATACGAAGCAATGCGTTTACTGGCACCAACTTGTCAAAATCCTGACGACACTTGTGTAGTGTTGACTGCTCCAACTGGGATTGCTGCGTACAATTTACATGCAGCAACCATTCACAATACATTTAGTATCGGAACAAGCATTCACCTGCTATACACACCTTTAGGGGAGGAGAAACTCAACACATTACGTGCACGATTTAGTTCTCTGCAGATTGTAATTGTAGATGAGATTTCCATGGTAGACAATAAATTGCTCACATATATTCATGGTCAACTCCGTCAAATCAAACAAACTGGAGATTTATCCCCATTTGGAAAAGTTAGTGTAATAGCCGTTGGTGATTTTTTCCAACTGCCTCCAGTGAAAGGGAAATCACTTTGTATTGATATTGCAGCAGATCATTTATGGTCCAACCTTTTCCACATTGTGGAGCTGAAAACAATTGTCAGGCAAAAAGAGCAAAGGTTTGCAGAGCTATTGAATCGCTTAAGAGATCAAAAGACAGCCCAATGTTACCAACTGACATTCAAATCTTGAAACAATGTGAAAGAGGTGAGGATAGCCCATATTTGCACATTTACCCTACAAATGCGCAAGTAAATGAACACAATGTGAAACGGTTATTCCAATTGTGTCCTGAATATATTGTAATAAATGCCCAGGATTATGAAAATAATCCAAAAACAGGTAAGCGAGAGTTGAAAAGGAAGCATCATGCCAAAGTGTTCCAAACATGTTTAACTGAGAAACTGCTTTTGGGGAAAAATGCTCGAGTAATGCTCACAAAAAATATTGATGTTATGGATGGTCTTGTTAATGGCATATGTGGCACCGTAACAGATATAATAACTTCAAGCAATAACATTTTTCCTCAAATGATCTATGTAGAATTTGATGATAAACTAGTTGGCACACTGCGCAGAAAACAAAGTGCACCACTCTCACCACAATCCGCAACTTCCACAGGTATCAAACCTGAAGAAGATCATGTCACCACTAATGGAGGTTTGCGACGCCAATTTCCACTAAAACTGGCTTGGGCGTGTACAGTACACAAGGTACAGGGTACCACCGTTGATAACGCTGTGGTTTGCCTCAAGAAAATCTTTGCCCCTGGACAAGCTTATGTAGCATTGAGCCGTGTAAGAAATCTTTCAGGGCTAGTGATTCAAGATTTTGAGGACAAAGCAAGGAAAACATTCAACAAGCAATTCGACGCATGGAACCATATATATCTGAAAATCTGACACAGCACACATTCCCATCTGATGCTTTTAATGTGTTTTTAATGAACGTGCAAAGCCTGCCTCGCCATGTAGTAGATTTAACAGCATTTACACAACGCTTGCCCGTTCACTGTATAGCTGTAACAGAAACATGGCTACTTGCTTCTTCCTCTCCACAAGCGATCAACATTGATGGTTTTAGTTTTCATAGCTGTCCTCGAAGTGCATCATATAGTAGCGATGATCCGTCGTTGATTGCCTTGCAAAACCAGCATCATGGTGGTGTTGGCATGTACAATGCCAACAACTTGACATACAACATTATTACTCCACCAAATATCAATTTAGAATGTCTGGTGTACAACTGTGTTACCTACAACATATTGATAGCAATCATCTATCGGCCACCATCATATCCTATGGCATTGTTTAAAGCACACTTAAACAAACTCCTTGAAATCTTGGATCCAATAAGTGATACAATTGCTGTAATGGGAGATTTCAATGACAACATTTTGACAGACTCAACTATTTGTCATTTTATGGCAAATAAAGGGTATAAGCAAGATGTCTCGCAACCCACTACTGGAAAAGGCACATTAATTGACCATGTGTACATTAAAACAACACAGTATGACACACAAAGCATCGTACTGCCAGCATATTTCAGTGATCATGATGCAATTGTATGTTCGTTTTCATAGAAAACGGCTCACTACGAAAACTAAAACGTATATCTAAATTTAAACGGGCAAAATACGAACAAATATGAAATATAATAAATAATATTTATTAATGTTATGTAATAACTTTTGTATAGTGCTTTAAACAAGCACAAATAACTGGTTTGTTTTCCTGCATTTCAACAGCATTGCTATCTAAGATATGTTCTCAAACATCTAAACCAAATATAGAACTTTGTTTGTACAGAATTTCACAGCAAACATGTATTCACGCACTGATAAAAACAACATTCTAACTAAAACATTGATTACATATTACACACTGCACAGCATTGGAAACATAACATTAACACATCTCCTTTGCTGTATTATAGCAATTACGTTAAAATGCACACACTTATGAGCACTTTAAATCAAGGTGCAGCACAATCATTATGTAATATTAAATATTTGTCACACATATGCTGTTGTTAATGCAGGTTTTGCTTGACTTTCCAGTACTCCCAGTTTACTGGGATGGGGTTCAACTCCCTGCAGTGCCCTGCTGATTGTAGTTGGACTTGCATGAAAGTTAACAAACAGTAATGTAATTTGCTTTGACTTGAAAACTTTAATTTAGAGTTGAAAGGATGGGAGCCAGAGCCTTCAGTTATCAAGCTCATCTTCTGTGGAACCAGCTTCTACTTTCAGTCCGGGCGGCAGACATTCAACTCATTTAAGAGTAGACTTTCCTCTTTGATGGCGCTTATAGTTAGGGCTGGCTAAACTGTTATGAGGCATTTTCGTGATTTGTTCCGACGGCAAAAATGTGATTGTTGAGCCAGCAGGCTAGCTGCTGTTTGCTTGCCTTTCTCTCCATTATATTGTTAGAATCTGCCGCGGGCCAATAAAAAAGGGTCCGCAGGCTGTAGTTTGGACACCCCTGATATATATATATATATATATATATATATATATATATATATATATATATATATATATACACACACACACATACATATATATATATATACATACAGATAAAAATATGTCTTAAAAGTGATCAAAAGCTTGAGGTTTCATGGAACGGTGTGGAAGTGGTGTGACGACTATTTCATAGGGTTCTTGATCATACAGCAAGCTGTTGTAACTCAACTGTACTTTGTCAAAACTGTTCCAAAGTTAACATGCTTTATGAAAGTCATGGCTTGAAGACATCTGCATGCCAATATTAACTCATAGTCCGAGCGCCACCTACTGGGAAACTATGGCAATTTGAACTAGAAATGAACGAAGACAATGAAATTGGCCGACGGTTTAGAGCATGGTCCCAAGAGAGTTATGCGTAAGTTGATATGTGGTACATACGCCTATCAAATATTGTATATCTATGTTGAACGTACTGCAAGGGCTGCTTTGTTGAATTTAGTTGAATTTACCCCTAAGAAGTTAATGGGTCCTTTTCTTTTGAACACAATGAGATACAAACAAGCTTTTGATATATTTTTTGAAATTTAACCTTTAATGATCCACAGAGAATGTTGTAAAAATCGAAGCCAGCGTTTAGGAAGATTTCAGGAAAAAATAGTTTTTATCAAAATTCAAAATGGTGGAAATTCTAAGTAGGCGGACTATAGTACGACCACGTTCCTTTTTGTAGAGCAGACACAACCGGACATGTGTGCCAAATTTCAGGTCAATTGGTCATAGGGGGCAAAAACGGTGAGCTTTCACAACTCACAGGTTGTCAAAAAAAACACATTTTTTTAGGGGGCGCTATCTGACTTCCTGTACGGTTTAGAGCATGGTCCCAAGAGAGTTATTTCTAAGTTTATATGTGTTACATATTCCTAGCAAGTTTCATACATGTAGGTCAACCGTAGCGCTGGGGCTGCTTAATTGAATATTTGTAGGGGGCGCTATCGAGCCGAAGTTCCATTTTGAGTCATTCAAGTCATATCAGGCAACTACATCTTTGCCTTTAAATGTGTTTGCCAAGTTTAGTTACGTGTCGAGCATGCTTAGTCCCTCAAAAGTGACTTTGTTGTTGACCGCGTAGGATGGGTCGCCAGGGCAACAGCGTTTCACGAAACATCAAAATCTTTGGGGGCTGGCGTCATGAAAATCTTATGTTTGTCTAGAAGTAATTGGAAGTTGATCTGATTGACCAACTAAGAGAAGCAAAGCCAAAGTATCTAAATATTTACTTCCTGTTGCCATTAGGTGGCGCTATGACTCTAAATAAAAATTAGACTGCACATGTCTTCAGGCCTGGAGGCTGATCAAACATGTGAAACCTGGAAAGGATCTTATCATGTGGAGTTGAGTTACATCGGTTTATTCGGTCATGGCGAAGGATCGAACTTCCGCGATGGACCGACGCTACGCCGTTCAACGGATCCTTACAATCTTCAAGGTGATGCATTACCAATGTCTTAAGTGTCTTCCGACGCATTTTGAGAGGGATCTGAATAATCTGTGAGGAGCACGGTGTACAAGTAGAAAACATGTAACTTCCTGTTAACTTTAGGTGGCGCTATGACTACGATTAAAAATGATCATATGGATGTCTTCAGGGTCAAGAGGTCATGGCATATGAGAAATATGGAGTAGATTCCATCATGTACGGCCGAGTAAAAACAACTTCCATTTTCATGGGAAATGGTGTCTCTTTGCCGCTGCTCTGCGCTCACATAGTTCGATATTTTGAAAATCCTTTGATAACTTTTCCCTGCAAAGGTCTCAACATCATATTGCCCGAATGTGAAATCAGTCGTGTCTAATCTCTAGGAGGAGTTCGTCAGAATACAACGCCTGAAAACAAGGAAAATGCCAAAATTGAGCAGTTCACTGCAGCGCCCTCTAGTGTTTGAATATTATGAAACAATTTGGGCACATTAAGGGACACGATGTTGACATGCTACAGTTTGTGAAGATAGGCCAAGTAATTTGGAAGTTATGTGTATTGACATATTGAGCCACGCCCCTAAGAGGTTAATTGGTTAATAACTTCTAAACGCAATGAGATATCAACAAAGTTGAAAATATCGTTTGACCACATTGAACCAATGATGATCCACAGGAAGTTTCGTAAGAAATGGACCTAGCGTTTAGGAGCAGTAGGCAAACATGTGTTTTTTACAAAATTCAAAATGGCGGAAAATCTAATTAGGCGCATTTTAATTTCACGGATGAGTTTTTTGTAGAGCAGTCCCATCCGGACATGTGTGTAAAATTTCAAGTCAATCGGGCAAAGTTCGCAAAAACGGTGGGCTTTCAGCCTAAAGGGGGCGCTATAGAGACATTTTCTCAGACTTTTGGTCGACACCCAAATTATATTAAAATTTTTGTCGAGTCTGATGGGTGTGCAAAGTTTGAAGAATGTAGGTTTATCCCAAGCACCTCTTTTCCCTGCGCATAGGTCGGGAATAATAATACTTAGCATTTCAATAGGTCCTCGATCTGACTACGTCAGTACTCGGGCCCTAATAATTAAAGCTGCTGGCAGCTGTGACTGGGCCCTCGCTTCAAGCACGTCGGGGACCCCGGCGGGTCGCTCAAAAGTGACTCTGTTGTTGACCGCGAAGGATGGGTCGCCACGGCAACAGCGTTTCACGAAACATCAAAATCTTTGGGGGCTGGCGTCATGAAAATCTTATGTTTGTATAGAAGTAATTTGATGTCGATCTGACTGACCTACTAAGCGAAGCAAGCCAAAGTATAGAAATATTTACTTCCTGTTACCATTAGGTGGCGCTATGACTCTAATAAAAAGTTGGACTGCCCATGTCTTCAGGCCTGGAGGCTGATCAAACATGTGCCAATTATATAGCTGAACACCTTTCAGCTATTTTATTCTTTTCAAGCTGTGCTGGCGTTACTTCACCCCTCTCATCTGCCTGGTAAGTGGGACAACTGTGGGTAGAGCAGGGTCGTCCTTCAATCAGTTCGGCGGTTCGATCCCTGGCTCTGCGAGTCCATGTCCATGTGTCCTTGGGAAAGACACTTCACCCTAAATGTTTCCCGTAGCTGTGTCTATGGTGTGTGGATGTAGAGTCCTGATGGACAGGTGGTACCTTCATGTTAGCTCCTCCCATCAGTATGAATGCTAGTTAGTCCTGATGGACAGGTGGTACCTTCATGGTAGCTCCTCCCACCAGTGTATGAATGTTAATTAGTCCTGATGGACAGGTGGTACCTTCATGGTAGCTCCTCCCATCAGTGTGTGAGTGGGTGAATGATGACATGTAGTGTTAAAGAGCTTTGAGTGGTTGGAAGACTAGAAAAGAGAAATACAAGTACAGTCCATCTACCATTTCTGTTGTGAAGATCAGGGTGAGGCGACCAACAACAATAAGAAGCTGGTGAGTCTCTCCAGGGCCAGTAGATATCAAGTGCACTTTATGAATGAATGAATATATGCTTTATTAATCCCCATGGGGAAATTTTCTTTCTGAGCTTAGGAAATCACGTCTAACAATATATAGGAGCTCCAGAGAAGTCCCAACACCAGTTATTCTATGAGAAGAGAGATGTTTTGGGAGCGCTTGATAAAAACGTTTGACCAAAAAACAGTCTGCAGCCTTTTTTTTTTTTTTATTTGTCTAATGTCTGTTCCTCTGCTTTTCTGTTTAGGTTTGCTTCATCTGCTTCTTTCTGGACTACCAGCCCCTGACCTCCAGCAGTGGCTATGTGTACCCAAACTGGGCCTACGGTCTGGGCTGGGCCAGTGTGTTAAATGTCCTTTTATCAATTTGTATTTGCTCCGTATTGTTTTATGGTCATGATTCATCTCATAGTTGGTAGACTTAGTTCTTTGCTTCAAATTCTGTAAATACTGAATTTCTCAAACACCAATGGAGAGAATGAATAGTGAATTTGTTACCGGAACCGTAATCATTGAAAGGTGTTCAGCTATATTACTGGCTCCACGCTGAGAATATAAAGGAGGGGCTTGAAGAAGTTGAAGTTCCCAAGATAAAAAAGAATAGTATGCTAAATCTATAACTTGGTATTTCACATGAGGTTCTGTAAAGCACAGACAGATTTACCGTGTGCCAAAGACAGTAAAAGAAAGTATTCTTGAGAAAACAACAGTGACAAAAAAAAAATTGACGTGCGAAATAATAGCAAGAAAAAAATGAGAGAACTCAAATCAAACCAGGACAGCTTCTGGTTTGATGATCAGCTTCTTGTGACTGAATGGAAATTACTATTTTGTATCCATAATAAAAGTTGAACCAATCCTGAAAAGACAATTCTTTTCACAAATGAAGAAAGTTGTTTGTGGTCCTTTTGTTGTTCAGACCGCAATCATATTATATTAATCATATATTTTAACCAGATGGTGAATCAGTAGTAATCACCAGCCGCCATGACACATTCCTTGTATGTGAAACATACTTGGCAATAAACGGTTCTGGTTCTGATAGTAGAGCAGGAACTTTGGAAACTATCAGCATGTGATTTAAAAGTTAAAGAACTGTACAATCTTGCCAAAAGTTCAACCTAGTATGTAGAAAAATAAACAAATCCATTGGAATCGTAAGGAGGGTTAGGCATCTTGTTTCTGCAAACTGTCTCCTTATTCTTTATTACAGTTTAATTTATCCTTATCTCTCATATTGCAATATAGTTTGGGCAACTACTTTTCCTACTTCTCTGAAAAAAATGTTATTTCTCCAGAATCGTTTTGTTAGGATTGCAACACGATGACATCACACATCTCAGCTGCTCCTTTATTTCACAAACTGCAGATTCTTACTATTTATAACATTAATATTTCTATAACTTGCATTTTCATGTTTAAGACCCTTTTAGGTGAAGGAAATATTCCTGATCATTTCAAAACCTTCTTCAACGTCAATTCTCAGATTCATTCTCACTCAACTCGTCAATCTTCACATCTTCATCCTCCGAAATTACTGACTAGCAGAGGTAAATTCTCTATTAGATTTAGGGGAACAAAGTTATGGAATCACTCTTCCCACCTCACAAAGAAATGTCCATCTATAAAAAAAAATCAAAAATTGCCTAAAAGAAACTCTAATTGCTGTTTCGTAAGAGTTTGTTATGTATTGGTGTTTTTTTTCTTCTTCTTTCTTGTTTTAGCTATGATATCTACCAGTTACCAGTTAGTTACTATTGCTTAGAAATTGCCACAGATGTTTAATCCAATATCCTGAACAAACACAAGCCATGCTGACTTTCACGCTCACACACACACACACACACACACACACACACACACACACACACACACACACACACACGCGCGCACGCACGCACGCACGCACACACACACACACAGACTTGACATAATTACATTATTTTTCTTTCTCTTCTTTCTTGTGTTGTCTTTCTTATGCATATTTCAATTTATGTTTGTAATTTTGTAAAATATTGTAAATATTATATAGGTGGAGGCTTCAAATAAGCCGAGTTGGCTTTTTGTCTCTTCCTGCACTGTGATGTTCATTTTCTGTTAGGATTTTTTGTTTTATTGTTTGAATTGTGCAAAAAAAAAAAAAAAAAAAAAGGAAATGTTCAGATCCGTAGTCAGACGCTTTATCCTTTGCTCGGCTCTACAGAGTAGTAGTCTAGAGTTATATATAGGACTATATATTATGTTAGTGTATCTATGTAACCTACAGTGGGCGCTGCTAAATGTGTACAATACTGCCATATCATATATTAAAGTTATATTATATAAGTCAATCAATGTCTGTGTTCTGTTCAGATCAATCTACCAATGTGCTTTATTACTGTGTAGCCAATCACTCCCTATTACTTCTCTATTGGTCAAAATACTGACGCCCAACGTGGGGCTCGAACCCACGACCCTGAGATTAAGAGTCTCATGCTCTACCGACTGAGCTAGCCAGGCAATAAGCTCTACCCTCTGGTGGTGAATTTAAATCCCATTCCCTCTACACTCCTCACTTCTGTTGGTTCTGGTGCTCGTCTGAAGCTACAGGAACTCTACTACTAACGAGATGTACTGTACTCTCTGCTTGGTTTGCAACCTTTATTCCATTCTTGCTTTTACAGATGTTGTAGGTACAAAAGTATCACTGTCGAAATATATATATACATCTATTCATGCATGCAAATATCTATGTTCTAAATATGTCTGTTTACGGAATTTCTGGGTTCCGGAATTTCTTTGTTTTGGAATGTTCGTGTTCCAGAATGTCCGGGTTCCTGGTTCCAGAAGATCAGGGTTCGGTTCCGGAATGTCGGGGTTCCTGGTTCCAGAAGATCAGGGTTCCAGGACCGTGTGAAACGAGGAGCAAGTGATTTACAAATTAAAGAATCCTACGAGATCGTCAGTGAACATAACTCAAGGTACTGACCCATTTCCTAAAACCTTATCTGCAAGCTGGAAGCTGTGTGAACATCATTTGACCCCAGCCAGTTGAAAATGTAATTACATATGAAGGAATGAATATATACTTTATTAATTAATCCCCAAGGGGAAATTTGGTGTCAAGTAGCAACAATTTACAGACAAAAAACAAGATATAAAAACAGCAGGGATGAAAGATATATACAATAATAATACTAATAAAAATAAAATAAAGATAAAAATAAAATAAAGATAAAGATAAAAATAAAATAAAATAGCTGGGATGAAAGAAAAAAGAACAGAACTGAAGGCTTCTTCCTGGTTTCCCTGTGAAAGGGTTTTTACTATGTTTATTTGATGAGTTTTTCCTGATCCGATGTGAGGTCCCGGGACAGGATGTTATGTTACAGATTGTAACCCTGACCCTGACCTGCGAGCAAGGAAGATTGTAGCTGACCCCTCGGAGTCCCTTCCCTCTGGCAGGAGGCTGCGGTCTCATAAACAGAGCCCGGCTCCCTTAACAGAGCCCGGCTCCCCTAACAGAGCCCAGGTCCCCTAACAGAGCCCGGCTCCCACTAGCAGAGCCCGGGTCCCACTAACAGAGCCCGGTTCCCCCTGGCCCGGGTCCTCCTAACAGAGCCGGGTCCTCCTAACAGAGCCCTGGTCCACTAACAGAGCCGGGTCCCCTAACAGAGCCCGGGTCTCCTAACAGAGCCCTGGTCCACTAACAGAGCCCGGGTCTACTAACTAGTGATGTGTCCTTTCGTGTCAAGGCTTCGATGCGCGTGTCGAGTAATCCAGGTAGATTTTGGTGAAGCGCGTATCGAGGCTTGTGTCGATGACGTATGCGGTGACACTCGAAGCCTCGCGAGCCGGCCGTACCACGTGACTGATCAGAAAATGGTTCGTGGGTTTGCCGTGCGATTTGAAATATAAGAGGCAGAGAACCTCAATGGATTTCCCCCTTCCTCTCTGTAGCCAGCTTCATGTGTGCCTGTGAAAGGGTATTTTATAAAGCAGGCAAAATAGTCTCAAAAAGCCCAGCACTGTGGAAAAGTTCCTATTTTTAAAAAAATTGGACACATTAACATGGACTAGCGAGCCGAGGCTCGAAACACCGATCCTCTGACTCTGACTGAAAGTCGGATATTCTAACCACTGACCCACAGTCACATCACAACCCTCTCCCAATTTGTTTCGAATTTTGATTTTGACCCCGCCAATATATCATAAAGATAGACACAATATTAATAAGTTAATAATTGATGTATTGGCGTCACAAACATAGTTTATTCAATTTAAAGCTTCGCACACCAAAGCCATGGTGTCGTTATGATCACTCTGCCTGTTTTACATCTATTGTCCACTTGGTGGCGCAGTAGAGCAAATGAAGCTCCATGAAGCTTCGGCACATGAGCGAACCAATTGGATGGAAAGCTTCAATGCTTCAGGAAGCTTCATCTCGCCATCACTACTCCTAACAGAGCCGGGTCCCCTAACAGAGCCCGGGTCCTCCTAACAGAGCTGGGTCCTCCTAACAGAGCCCTGGTCCGCTAACAGAGCCGGGTCCCCCACCCTGTCACCCCCAGGACTGGTCCCTGCCGGTCTCTCCCCTGCACGTCCCTCATCCCTCATATTAAACACACCTTAACACACACCAGTACACTGGTTATCTGTTTGTCTGTGCACTTTATTTTTTATTTTATATTATATATCATATTGTAAATTGAATATGTTTCTATTTGTTCTTGCATTGTGTGGATTGTTGATTGTCTAAAGTATGCACCACCCACTCAGACAAATTCCTCGTATGTGTAATTTACTATTACTAAGAAATGGTTATGATTGTGATCAATCTACCCGTGTGCTTTATGTCTATAAATAGATTTCTAGCCACGCCTCCATATCTCTATCCATCCAGCAAAGGACTGAGCCCAACGTGGGGCCCAAACCCACAAACCTGAGATTAAGAGTCTCATGCTTTACCAACTGAGCTAGCCAGGCCATGAGTGTCTTGACCTGGTGGTGTAACTAAATCAATATTCCTCTACACTCCTCACTTCTGTTGGTTCTAGCCTCGTCTGAAGCTACAGGAACTCTACTACTAACGAGATGTACTGTACTCTCTGCTTGGTTTGCAACCTTTATTCAATTCTTGCTTTTACAGATGTTTTAGGTATAAAAGTAGTACTGTCGAAATATAGTGCAATTATATTACAAAAAATACAAAAAAGTATATATGTCCATCTATGCATGCATCCATCTATCTATGTACTAAACGTTGTTATTTGTCTAAAGTATGAATGACCGTAAATCCTTGTGTGTGTAACTTACCGGGAAAATAAATGTGTGTGATTCAAATGAATATACCTGTGTGTATTACGTCTATAGCGTATATCCCTCCATGTCTCAATCCGTCAAAACACTGAAGCCTAACATGGGGCTCGAACCCACGACCCTGAGATTAAGAGTCTCATGCTCTACCGTACTGTTCATGTAGTATGTAGTATTCCGCTACACTCCATCTCAGTTTCTTTTGATTCTGGTATTGTAGATTGTATTATACTGCCATTTAATACAAGGAATTATAGAAAGAAAGAAGAAAGTATCCTTTATTACATATTCAGTTGCAATGATATCATCATGATGCAATGATATACAGTATGCAGTATATCATCATACTGATATACTGCATACTGTATGTCATCATACTGATATACAGTATGATGACATACAGTATGCAGTATAATGATATACTGCATACAGTATATCATCATACTGAATCACCTGCTCAGCTTTTGAAACATCTTCCTCGTTCCATTTCACGATAGAGTTCTTTATCACACATCTTCACAGTGATCAATCTTTTGTTGTACTTTTTATTTGGTTCCTGTTATCATTATTATTTACTTCACAACACGTTACATCTCAGTTGTACGCAAGATAAGATAAGCCTATATATATGTTATTTCCAGTAAAACAAGTTTTCCATCGAGAATGGAAAGCTTCCTCTCTCACATCCTGGAGGTGAACTCCACTCTCCTGACCAGGGACCTGCTCACCTCGGCCACAGAGCGACAACCTGCACACACACACACACGCACACACACAGACGCACACACACACGCACAGAAACACACACACAGACACACACACACACACGCACACACACACACGCACACACACGCACACACACACACACACACACACACACAGACACACACACACACACACAGAGAGAGAGAGAGGATAGAGAAAATAGTTGATTGGGGTATTTTTCGATGTCAGAGTCTTGAAAAGAAACACAGAGGCCCCTCATTGTGCATACGGGACGCTGTGATAATGTGAAACAAGAGTCTGAAGTTCTGAAGCAAGACTTTATTGACTTGTTAAACACAGTCAGCTCTGTCAATGCTGAGGTGTTTATCTGAGAGGAGATGAAAGATTCAGCAGGCTGTTGGAACTGAACAGATTTTTTTTTTTATCAATTGCATGCACTGACCATCCTGTACATTTTATCAACTGCATGCACTGACCATCCAGTACATTGTATCGACAATTTTTACATTTTCTGGGAGCGTATACATCGTTTGAAGGCAGATAGAGTTTGCCTGAACAAGTCAGGGGTGAAACTGTTTACCTACATCTTTAAATAGCATTCATTCAAATATCATGACACAATTTCACTCAATTAACCAAAGAAGCCTTAGAAGACATTGTACAACATCTGAACAAATCCTCCTGCTGCTTGGATATTCTACCAACACACTTTTCCAAAAATATTTCACACTGCATAATCTTTGACAAATTGTAAACACATCCCTTCTCTCAGGTGTCTTCCCACAAGCCCTAAAAACTGCAGTTATTAAACCACTCCTAAAAGGCTAGTTTAGACCCCGAAATTATATCAAACCTCCCATTTTTAAGTAAAATAATGGAAAAAGTGTTTTTTCAACAGCTGAACAACTTCTTGGCCCGAAAATAACTGTTTCGATGTCTTCCAGTCCGGCTTTCGTCAGCACCACAGTACTGAAACTGCTCTTGTTAAGGTTTTCAATGGCATCCACTTAAACACAGACAGTGGCAGAAATTCAGTCTTAGTATTACTGGATCTCAGTGCTGCATTCAACACGGTTGATCATGACATACTACTTGACAGACTTGAAAGTCTGGGTTGGACTCTCTGGAGCAGCACTTAACTGGTTTGAATCCTACTAGAACAGGGGTCGGCAACCCGCGGCTACGGAGCCGCATGCGGCTCTTTAGCGTCTGTTGCGGCTCCCTGAGGCTTTGACAAAAAAAATAAAAAAAATCAAAATAAATAGAAAACTTTTTTTTTTTTGCCCAGTGGAAAAACTTTCAAAGGGAATTCCTCTTATCTTGGAGTTTTAGGTGATATTGGGTAAGTGAAAATAAAAATAAATGTTTTTTATATATTATAAATATTTCTTTCACTAAAATGTGCGTCACGTCGCTGTCAAGCCTCCGCTCCTGCAGCTGCTACTCGTGATTCAGAGCCCCGCCCTCACGCGCAGATGAGTGCAGAAGAGCGATTCCTCAACTGCTGCAGCAAACTGAGTAAAGTAGATCTACTTTCAGGAAGTGGATCACATCTCCAAACTCCACTACTGCTGCTGGTTCTGTGTCAGCTCATGAGTAGGGTTGGGTACCGAGAACACGTCCGGTACCTACCGGACCGAAAAGCAACGCAGATTTCGGTGCTTTTTTACACTACTCTGTAAAGTTGCACGGTATATAGATACTAAAAAGGTAGCGCGGTACTCGCACGCTAAAAACGATTATTAAAATAGCGCGGATCAGAGCACACTCGCTGCTCTGCTCTCTGTCTGCCTGCCCCTGCATGCAGAGCGGGGCTTGAGGGGGCGGGGCTTCCAGCGCTCACACACACAGTGCGCGCACACAGAGATCGCTGGAGACACGAGCACGAGCTTTTGAACGTCCGTCCTCGGCTTGATGGAACAAATCTCTCCAGTTGATATTAATGATGACGTGTAGTCCAGTAAAGCAGCAGTTTTAGGATCCAACAGTGTCTGAGTTCTGTTGCACACGGTCCCATCAGGCCACCTGATTGGACTGGTGCCTGTTCTTTTTTTAAATATACATTTTTATAGTTTGAAGTTAAAAGGTTTGAAGCTGTAGTTTGAAGTGTGTTTTGTATGTACTTATTTATTTATATCTATAGTATTCTTTAAACAGTTAATAATATTGTTCAATTTGAAGAAAAAAAATTGCCTTGGCAATAAAAAAGTATTGGTTCAGGCACCGTTCAGGCACCGGTATCATTTTAAAAGTATCGGTTTAGCACCGGTATCGGAAAAAACCCAAACGATACCCATCCCTACTCATGAGACAGTGAGGCGTCCGTTAGTAAAAACGGATCCGTCCTCCGTTTGCGGTGCTCTAGTGAGGAGGACGCTCAGTGTAAACGTAGCAAAAGATATGCGTTTAAAATGTAAAACTCAGTGAAGAGGACAGGTATAGAACCTGCTACCTTGCAGTTACAGGGCAAACACTCTACCACATGAGCCACAAATATGGATAGTACTGAAGGTCTGCATAGTTGTGTTTTTAATTAACCTTAATGTAGCCGACACATTAATTTTTTGTTTGATAGTTATGAACAGGTAAAATAGCAATACAATGTAAAAAAATGTCTTTATTCTTGTTCTATAATTTCATAAATACAACAAACTATAGTTTTTTGTATATATAATATGACTATATATAAAACTTCAGAAGCTGTGATATCAAATCATTTTTGCGGCTCCAGACAATTTTTTTTTGGTGGAAAAAGGTAAAAATGGCTCTTTGGATACGAAAGGTTGCTGACCCCTGTACTAGAAGGACCGGCAATAATTTGTGTCGGTAGCTAATTACACATCAGAGCTGACTAGGATGACATGTGGTGTTCCCCAAGGTTCAATACTGGGGCCTCTTCTGTTCAACATCTACATGCTTCCACTGGCTCAGATTATGAAAAACAACAACGTGTGTTATCATAATTATGCAGATGACACACAACTCTACATAACTATATCACCAGGGGACTATAGTCCCATACAAGGGCTGGCTAAATGCATTGGAGAAATCAATAACTGGATGTGCCATGTCATGCCCAGACCTCCTGGGTAGTTCTGTCTGTTTCTGTTGTGTGTCTGTCAGTCTCCTTGTCTCTCGTTCCAGACTCCTCCCTCCTCGTGTGCCGCCCTCCTGTGTGATTGCAAGCCCCGTCCTCATTGTTTCCACCTGTGTCTCGTTCCCTTGTGTATTTAGTCTGTGTCAACGCCCTGTCCTGGGCCGGTTTGTCGTTCTGTGTAAAGACTTGCTTTTTTTCGAATCAAACTGTCGTGTCTGCTTGTGAGTCCAGCCACCGTGGTCCGGTTCCTAACAGTACAAACTCGCCAAGACATGGACCCAGCAGACGCCAATCCTTGCCGTAAGCTGTCGTTCCCAGCTGACCACGACCAGCTTCTAAGAAACATGCTGGAGGATCTCCAAGCCCTCCGCCTGGCTCCAGCTCTCCGTCTCCCGTCGGTGGCCCAGCCGATATCGGGCCCTCTTCTCCAGTCGGCGGTTGAGCCAATTCATGCTCCACGCTTCCAGGCGGCGGTCCAGTCAATTCCTGCTCCATGCCCCCATCTTGACGACCGGCTTCTTTGGGACATGACGGAGTCCCTCCGAGCCCTGTTCCCAAGCAGGGCCCCGGCTCCCCCTGTTCTGTCGGCGTCCCCTGTCCCTGCTGCTGCCTCAGAGCCTCCCTCGACACCGGGCCCCCCGCCGGCGCCACGACTAGTTCCTGTGCCCAGTTCCCCAGAGTCAGAGTCCAGTTCCCCCGAGTCCAAGTCAGTTCCCTCGAGTCGTCTCCCTGCTCCCCAGAGTCCAAGTCCAGTTCCCCCTCTGAGTCTGGTGCCCATAAGTCCAGTTCCCCCGCTGACGCCTCGCAGCCGTCCCCAGTGCCTGCTGACGCCTTCAGGCTGCTGCCGACACCGGGTTCCCCACCGGCGTCCCGACCTGCATCTGGGTCCCGTTCCCCTTCGGAGCCCCTGGCCCGCCCCCCGGACTGCATCCTAGACTGCCCAGACCTCCTGGGTAGTTCTGTCTGTTTCTGTTGTGTGTCTGTCAGTCTCCTTAGCCGTTTCTCAATCAGCGTTCTTCTCTGTACTTGTGTTCTCGTGGACTCGTGAAACGTCATCAGTCGCGGCCCAAGTACTGTTTCAATTCAAAAGTCCGCTTCTCGCCAAGAACGGTGAAAATGCCCGGATGTGACTTGATCCGCCCATTTTCCGGGGACGCATCAGAGCAGACTTGAGCGTTCTTGAGAGCCAATATCCCAGAATGCATTTCGGACCAGCAAACGGGGAACAATGACGGATGAGAAAACTCATAACTGAAAGTTGACATTCTCTGAATACTACCGTTGTTGAGTCACAAAATGTAATTTTAGGATTTTTTTCAGGCGAGAAGTTAGTTGTTTAAGCATCAAATCTGTGGTCGCTTTCTCAAGAATCGGCCGACTTAAAAAGATACGCCGACGGGTTGAGGTCCTGCTCGCGGGACCGTGAGCCCAGCAGCACCGGGCCGTCAGCGCTCTGCTGCTCACCGAGAGCTGGACTTTTTTAAAAAGGCTCCGATGTCTCCGTATCGATTAAACATGAGATATAATTCTGTTTCGAGGATTTAACAAGCAATAATTATTATTTATTCACAGTCACATTAAATCAGTTTGACTGAGGGAAAGGTTAAGGTTTATAACTTAAGATTTTAATGTAACTTTTACTTTGAACTAAAGCGGTGTCTTAGTACTTTTGACCGAATTATATGTATATATAAGTGTGTATATATAATACATATTATATGTGTATCTATATAAGTGCATATATAAACACAATATATATACAATGAGATGTGTATCTGTGTATATATTTATAAACACAATAATATATATATATACAATGATATGTGTATGTCTGTGAAACAGTACAAAAAGAGCAGGGTTATATTTTGTTTGAATGTAAAAATACTTTACAGTGAAGAATCAGAGTAACCATGACAACAGCTGAGGTGGTGACGTCAAGTCAGCTGCTGTTCCAATTGCAGAAAGACCGTCCTGCGTTCTCCTGTCCTTGAGAGTCTGAACTCCCAAGTCCAGACTCTCAAGACCAGACTCCAGAAGTTCACAAGCCAAGACCTGTCTACTTGGTATTGAGAAACGGCCCTTGTCTCTCGTTCCAGACTCCTCCCTCCTTGTGTGCCACCCTCCTGTGTGATTGCAAGCCCCGCCCTCATTGTTTCCACCTGTGTCTCTTCCCTTGTGTATTTAGTCTGTGTCAACTCCCTGTCCTGGGCCGGTTTGTCTTTTGACGTTCTGTGTGCATACTAAGTAAAGACTTGCTTTTTTTCCAAATCAAACTGTCTTGTCTGCTTGTGAGTCCAGCCATCGTGGTCCGGTTCCTAACAGCCAGAGTTTTGGAGAAACTTGTCCATGCATTTATCTTCAGTAGACTTGACTACTGTAACGGTGTGTTCACAGATCATTTATCTTCAGTAGACTTAACTACTGTAACGTAGTGTTCACAGGCCTCTGTAAAAAGTCAATCAGGAAGCTGCAGCTGATTCAGAACGCTGCACTGAATGGTTTAGGGCCTAAGTATGTTTGTGATCTGCTGCTACCTTATGAACCATCCTGGCCCCTCAGGTGGTCTGGGACTGGTCTACCTTATGAACCATCAGACCCCTCAGGTGGTCTGTTACTGGTCTACCTTATGAACCATCCTGACCCCTCAGGTGGTCTGGGACTGGTCTACCTTATGAACCATCAGGTGGTCTGGGACGGGTCTACTTTCTGTTCCAAGAGTCAGAACTAAACATGGAGAAGCAGCGTTCAGCTTTTCTGCTCCACATATCTGGAACAAGGTTACTGAAAGCTGCAGGTCTGCTGAGACCCTCAGCTCCTTTAAGTCCAGATTGAAGACCTTTCTGTTTACTGCTGCCTTTAATTGAACCAGATTCAATTACTGCATCTCACTACTGCATTTTATTTCTTAAACTGCAACTTGTATTCTATTTTTATTTGTTATTAGCTTTTTGACTGTTTTAAATCCTGTTTTCTCTGCATTATGTTTTGATGCTTTTAATGGTTTTATGTGAAGCACTTTGAATCGCCTTGTTGTTGAAATGTGCTATACGTGTGTGCAGTCTTACCTGATAGGGCCATAGCCAGTCGCAGCTCCTCTTTTAGAAGTTCCAGAACTTCTGTAACTCCCTGTTCCCCCTGGACACACACACACACACACACACACACGTTTGCTTAGTTGTGTGTCACATCAGAGGGTTTGTTATGTATATTGTATTTCATAATGACCATCTTCGTTGTGTTACATTCCAAAAACACAAATACAAATATTTTAAAAACCAAATCTAAATGTTCGACATTCTGAATGTTCAAGTTGAGCTCGCCCACAGACACAAAGGCGTCCGGCGGGCGGAGCCTGTGGCGGCAGCACGTGACCTCCTCAGGAGGCGAGCTTCACCTGGCAGGCGAGGCCCCACAGCACCGGCCGGCCGACGAACACGGCCTTGGCCCCCAGGGCCACGGCCTTAAGGACGTCGCTACCCCGCCGCACGCCTCCGTCCATGTAGACCTCACAGCGGCCCTGCACGGCCTGCACCACCTCCTCCAGCACGTCCAGCTACACACACACACACACACACACACACACACACACATTTTACTTGTGTTTTACTGTCACAAAAAGTACATTGAAAACTCCCGAGGGAGAGCGATTAGACCTACCAATAGAGAGCGGGATTTAAAGGCCAATGGAGTCGCTTCACTGTTGTCTAGAAATCAATACACACCCTTTGGACTCATGTTGGGACCGTTTGCCTGACCTTCTGGGTTTGACCCTGTCGGCCTATTTGAACTGTAGAGCTGAACTACACAGATGGCTCCGGTCCAGCTGTGAGGGTCTTTCCTCAAGTTGCTACAGAAGCGGCACTCGGGTCGAACGCTTAGTGACGTCTCACATTATGGGGAAAGAACACACCGGAGCTTGTGGTGTGTTGTCTTTGTTGAAGAGAGAATGGACTTTAATAATCAAACATCTGACCAGGTGTGACTCACATGACTGATCATCAAGAGAGATGGATGACACTGTCTTGTACCTGATATTTCATGAAAGAACACTTCACACACACACACACATACACACACACACACACACACACACACACACCGTAGCAGGAACCCCATCCAGTTGTCGAGCTCCGTGATTGGACACCAGGATGCCGTCGACGCCATAATTCACAGCCAGGGCGGCGTCCTCACCTGACGACACACACACACACCGCTGAACAAGTTCATCTGGATCCAGACAACAACAACAAAAATTTGATTGATAGATATTTGGATTCTAATATTTTTCAGAGGTATTTGCATAACTAGTGGGGTCGTTATGCGACCATCTTGTTTCAGACAGGAAACACAACTCTGACTTTGATCACAACAAACCTTTAAGAATCACATCAAACAAACCTTATGTGTATTATTAGGGTAAGCAAAACGTGTGTGTGTGTGTGTGTGTTATACCATTAACTACCCCCTTCACGATCACTGGGAGGTGTGTGTGAGCTTTGAGCCATGTGATGTCGTCCCAGCAGAGAGACGGGTCGATCGCCTTGGCAACATAAACTGCCAAACCACTGTCGTTGCCGTAGTTACCCTCAGAGAACGTCAGAGAGGAAGAGGAGAAGTTGGAGAGGCTGAGGACACACACACACACACACACACATACACACACACACACACACACACACACATACACACACACACACCTTGGTTACTGTTGGACACAGGCTGTGGTCTCCATGGTGTATTGGAAGTGATCCCATGTCCCTCTACTGGTCCTGCTGTTTGGTTCCTACCTCAGGTGTGGGGGAAGTTTAAAGCGGTTGCGGATGTCGTCCCGCCTCCTTCCCAGGTAGGGCGTATCCACGGTAACGAAGATGGCCCTGTAGCCGGCCTCCTCTGCGCGGCGCACCAGGGACAGCGTGAGCTCTCGATCCTTGTAGATGTAGAGCTGCAGCCACAAGGCGCCGCCCGCTGAGGCCGTCATGGCCGACATCACCTCCTCTATGGTGGAGGTGGCCCAGGAGCTCAGCATCATGCCGGTGCCCGCCGCTCGGCATGCTGGGTACACACACACATTACCTAGGAATGAGCCTCAGGCCTGTGCAGAGATGCTGCCACACAGCTTCTCCTCCCGATATCTGATCCCTGAATTCAGATATGATCATCCTTATGTGGCACCTTCATGGTAGCTCCTCCCATCAGTATGAATGTTAGTTAGTCCTGATGGACAGGTGGTACCTTCATGGTAGCTCCTCCCATCAGTGTGAATGTTAGTTAGTGCTGATGGACAGGTGGTACCTTCATGGTAGCTCCTCCCATCAGTGTGAATGTTAGTTAGTCCTGATGGACAGGTGGTACCTTCATGGTAGCTCCTCCCATCAGTGTGAATGTTAGTTAGTCCTGATGGACAGGTGGTACCTTCATGGTAGCTCCTCCCATCAGTGTTAATGTTAGTTAGTCCTGATGGACAGGTGGTACCTTCATGGTAGCTCCTCCCATCAGTATGAATGTTAGTTAGTCCTGATGGACAGGTGGTACCTTCATGGTAGCTCCTCCCATCAGTGTGAATGTTAGTTAGTCCTGATGGACAGGTGGTACCTTCATCGTAGCTCCTCCCATCAGTGTGTGAATGGGTGAATGATGTCATGTAGTGTCAGATATATATATACATCGCTGCTGAGCCAGCCCTAACTTTAATCGTTACATTATATTCCCTGTGTGTGTGTGTGTGTGTGTGTGTGTGTGTGTGTGTGTGTGTGTGTGTGTGTGTGTGTGTGCCTCTGGCTGTAGCTGTCTCTCCCTCAGGGTGAGCCATCCTCTGCATCGCTGTGGCGGCCACACAGAGCGGCATGCTGAGCTTCTGACCGAGAACAGAGACGGAGAGATCCACTGAGGAGATGTCCCTCAACACCCGGGGGACCAGACGCCACCTGCACACACACGCACACACACACACACACACACGCACACACACACACACACACACACGCACGCACACACACACACACACACGCACATGCACGTATTTACAACCATTCTCATTGTTAAAACGTTTTCTTTCTCACTTTCTGCATTTATTGACCACATCTTCCAAAATCAATTAATTGATTTACAACTCGGACTCACCAACAAACCTTTGTGTGTTTAGATTGAAAGAAATGTCAAACTTTGGTTCAAAACTTGAAATAACTAAAAGGAAAAACAAAAATACATGAACTGCTGATCGTCTGTGTTCTCGTCATGTTCATCGTGAATGTTCTGAGTTTTTGTCAAGTTTGGTCCTTAAGACTGATAAGGTTATTATTGGAGGGAATTTTAATATTCATGTGGATGTCAGCAATGATAGCCTTAGTGTTGCATTTAGCTCATTGTTGGATTCGATTGGCTTCTGTCAGAGAGTACAGGAACCGACTCACTGCTTTAACCACACCATTGTTCTTACATATGGCATTGACGTGGAGCATTTAGTAGTGTTTCCTCAGAACCCTCTTTTATTAGACCATTGCCTTATAACTTTTGAGTTTATACTACTGGATTGTACAGCGTTAGGCAAGAGTTTTTACACCAGATGTCTAACTGACTGTGCTGTTGCTAGATTTAAGGAAGCGATTCCTTCTGTATTTGATTCATTACCATGTCTCAATATAACAGAGGACTCCTGTGCTAACTCTACTCCCTCCCAGATTGATCAGCTCGTCGATGGTGCTACTGGCTCATTGAGAGTGACACTGGACTCGATAGCCCCTCTAAAAAAGAGGATCATTAAGCAAAGGAGGCTCACTCCATGGTATAACCCTCAGACCCGTATATTAAAGCAAGCATCAGGAAGCTTGAGAGCATATGGCGTTCCAACGGTCTGGAGGAGTCCCTGTTGGTTTGGCGGGATAGTCTGACAACATATAAGAAGGCCCTCCGTAAAGCCAGAGGAGCCTACTACTCATCACTAATAGAGAAAAACAAGAGCAACCCTAGGTTTCTCTTTAGCACTGTGGCCAGGCTGGCTGAGAGTCATAGCTCGGTGGATCAGTGTATTCCTATAGACCTCAATAGCAATGACTTCATGAACTCCTTCAATGGTAAGATTCTGGCTATTAGAGACAGGATCTGTGATTTCCTGCCCTCGACTACCGCCGGTCCATCCTCAGGTGGGATGGCCATGGAGGAGGCTGTGGGGCCTGTTGTGTGTCTGGATGGATGTTTTACCATCAACCTCGACCAACTGTCTTCAATGGTTTCTACTTCTAAATCTTCTACCTGTCTCCGTTCCGACTAAGCTGTTTAACCCTTGTGTTGTCTTGGAGTCAAAATGACCCATCAACACACATACATATACACTCGTACATGGGTCATTTTGACCCCAAGACAAGGAAGTTTTACCTTTAATTAGTGCCTCTCTACTAGATATTATCAATGGGCCTTTGCTAACAGGTCATGTACCACCGTCTTTTAAAGTAGTTGTACTTAAACCTCTTCTTAAGAAGCCCACTCTGGATCCAGAGGTGTTGGCTAACTACAGACCTATCTCTAACCTTCCCTTCCTCTTTAAGATACTGGAGAAGGAAGTCACAAACCAGTTGTGTGACTTTTTACATAACAATAGTTTATTTGAGAAATTTCAATCAGGATTTAGAAAGCATCATAGCACAGAGACACTAGTGGCAATTACTAATGACCTTCTAGTTGCATCAGATAGGGGACTTGTCTCTGTACTGGTCTTGTTAAACCTTAGTGCTGATAAAGGACTTGTCTCTGTCCTGGTCTTGTTAGACCTTAGTGCTGATAAAGGACTTGTATCTGTACTCATCTTGTTAGACCTTAGTGCTGATAAAGGATTTGTCTCTGTTCTGGTCTTGTTAGACCTTAGTGCTGATAAAGGATTTGTCTCTGTTCTTGTCTTGTTAGACCTTAGTGCTGATAAAGGACTTGTATCTGTACTTGTCTTGTTAGACCTTAGTGCTGATAAAGGATTTGTCTCTGTTCTGGTCTTGTTAGACCTTAGTGCTGGTCAATAACTTGTCTCTGTACTGGTCTTGTTAGACCTTAGTGCTGTATTCGACACCATTGACCATGACATCTTATTACAGAGACTAGACCAGTTGATTGGTATAAGGTACAGCACTAAGCTGGTTTAAGTCGTATTTATCAGATCAATCTCAGTTTGGATTTGTAAGGCCTCGATAACCCTCGATAATAGACTTAAGACTTTCCTCTTTGATAGTGGTTATAGTTAGGGCTGTATGCAAACTTGTATTTGTGATGTTGGGCTGTATAAAATAAACTAAATTGAATCATGATACTTCTTGAGGGAAGGGTTGCCGACGTGGAGACTTCCTCGCTAGATGTCAGGACCTTTGGCAGGACCTTTGTCAGGACCTTTGGCCTTTGTCAGGACCTTTGTCAGGACCATTGTCAGGACCTTTGTCAGGTCTTTTGGCAGGACCTTTGGCAGGACCTTTGGCAGAACCTTTGGCAGGACCTTTGGAGCCGGCTACTTCATTGGGAGAAGAAGTGCCAACACTGGTTTGGGTGTTTGGGTTGGATTATTATTATTTTTCAAAGCAGTGTAATATGAGATTACTATTACAGTCAGAGCTCAGCGCACACGATGCCGTTAGGCGAGAGGTGACCCTGGGTCACAGAGATCATCGTGTCCTCGCATGTCAGTGATGCTCAACGGATCAGATGAGGTGGGACTTTGGACTTAATGCCAACACTGAGTTTAACCATCAACCTGCTGGAGGACTGCTGAGTGTCCGTTCCCTTTGCACACGATTAAGAGGTGCTTATGATTAAGAGGTGTTCATAATTAAGAGGTGTTTATGATTAAGAGGTGCTTACAAAGGCCAGGACAAAGAGGACTGTGGTATTCATACCGGATCTTCTCCACGGACGCTGACATGTCCAGGTACACACACGTTTATTCATGCACTGCTACAATACTTAGATACTCAACAAAATATGCAGCTCAATATTAACCTGACAAAGAGAGATGACACTGGTTACTCACAGATGCATATGTATCTATGTATATGTATGTTACCCATATGTATATGTATGTATATGTATGTTCCCCATATGCATATGTGTGTATACATGTATGTATGTTATCCACATGCATATGTATGTATGTGTATGTATTTGTATGAATGTGTATGTATCTTACCCAATCAGAATGATTGACAAGCTCGTTACCCACAATCAGCATACTACCAAGACCCATTTCTCAATATCACGAAACACAACTGAAGAAATTGATAAAATAGTTTTTGGAGGTGGAAAGCATAAAATACACTTTTCCTGAGAGTTCTGTGGGATTAGAGATCATAGAAAATACAAAGAGAGCTGGAGCTGTGAGGCAGGGAGTGTGGCGTCCCCTGAGATATGAACTGTTATACGTGTATTATTGAAGTGTATGTGAAAAGAGAAGGTAACAGGGGAGGACCAGGACCATCTGTGTGAGATGTTAAGAAATGAGGTGACAGAGAGGACAACACCTTCATCCCTATAATTCATCTCAGAATTGTATTAATCTTGGCATTACATAAACATTTTTAAAGCAGTTCAAATCTGTTTGCTCTCCTGTATTAACTGGGTGGTCTAGCAGAAATCTAACAGCACCATAAACTATTTATTTATTTATTTTAGATTTATATAACCATAATAAAATATGACAAACATTCAAAGCTTCATTGGAAAACCTCAATAGAGGCGTCAAAATATATATTAAAAGATGTTTAACAAAATGTTGACAATAAGTGATGAAAGGATTGAAGGGCATCAGATTCATAGTTATTAATTACATTTGGCCAATGCATTAGTAAATTAATGGTTAAGTGTGTGTGTGTGTGTGTGTGTGTGTGTGTGTGTGTGTGTGTGTGTGTGTGTGTGTGTGTGTGTGTGTGTGTGTGTGTGTGTGGTACCTGTTAAAGGCAGCAACATTGTCAGCCAGAGTGTATTGTTCGTCAGCTCCTGAGCGGTAGTAGTCATAAACAGCTTTAGGGAGAACTTTCTTGGCTTCTTCCTCAAAGTCGGCCACACACACATACACTCGCTGGCCCGACATGGCGTCTTCTCAGCACCGACCCTCTCAGCGCCTCTGACAGAGGCAGCAAGGGCAGCTGGGATGATGTAATGATGTAATGATTAACTTGCTGGACGCTTCATCGGCAGCCTCTTCTGCTCAATCGGGGTTCCTGCTCCGTTTACACAAGAAACCCTTCTGTCAGAGCCACAGAGCACACAGCGCTGTGCATCATGGGACGTTCATCATGTGTGCGTTTGGATTGTTGCCAGGTGATGAGATAGTGCTGACCGGTGAACTTTGAATCCTCTCTATGTACAAGTGAATTTAAGACCAATAGAAAGAGGCCATATCAGTTAAATCACACTAATAATAACTTTATACTTTTAATTGCCACCTTTCTAAAAGCTATAAAAATTATATAATTATTCAGCTACGTAAAAAAGTTAACAATCAACCTGTTATGCTGCGTTCTCACCAAACGCATTGCACATTCTTCGCACGAGTTGATTGCATGCAAAGTCAATGCACTCGTGAATGGTTGCCAACAACACGAATTTTCGCCGGGCGACGCGAATGACGCGTTGCAAAAAATGTGCCTCATTCACGTGAGACCTTCCATAACTCTCTAAATGCACTGTAAAACCTACCTGCTGATCTTAATAAAAGAAGTAAGCTAACCCAACTTAAATGGCATAGACAGTTGTAGTTACTTGAGTGATACACTAACATGATCTCGAAAGTGATCTGCAGTCATAATGACATAATGTGTATACATTCAAATGAGTTGTATTAACTCATTTGATCTAAATTGATTTTATTGACAGTGGATGTGTTTGAAAACGTAGCTGATCCTTGATCTGTCGTGAAGACAGATGTCCCATCCATCCATCCATTATCAGCCGCTTATCCGGGGTCGGGTCGCGGTGGCAGCAGGTTCAGCAGGCCGACCCAGGCTTCGCTCTCACCCGCAACACTTTCCAGCTCATTCTGGGAGATCCCGAGGCGTTCCAAGGCCAGCCGGGAGATATAATCCCTCCAGCGTGTCCTCGGTCTTCCCCGGGGTCTCCTACCAGTTGGGCGTGCCTGGAAAACCTCTAATGGGAGGCATCCAGGAGGCATCCTGACTAGATGCCCGAACCACCTCAGCTGACTCCTTTCGACACGAAGGAGCAGCGACTCGACTCCAAGCTCCCCCCTGATGTCCGAGCTCCTTACCCTATCTCTAAGGGTGAGCCCGGCCACCCTGCGGAGGAAGCTCATTTCGGCCGCTTGTTTTCGAGATCTCGTTCTTTCAGTCACGACCCAGAGTTAGGTGAGGGTTGGAACATAGACCGACCAGTAAATGGAGAGCTTCGCCTTCCGGCTCAGCTCCCTCTTCACCAGGACGGACCGGTACAGCGCCTGTTTTACAGCTGCAGCCGCACCGATCCGTCTGTCGATCTCCCGCTCCACCTTACCCTCACTCGTGAACAAGACCCGAGATACTTGAACTCCTTCGCTTGGGGTAGGCAGTTTGTCCCCACCTGGAGGGAGCAATCCACTGGTTTCCGGCAGAGCACCATGGCCTCAGATTTGGAGGCGCTAACTCTCATCCCTGCCGCTTCACACTCGGTTGCAAAACGCCCCAGTGAATGCTGGAGGTCACAGTCCGAGGAGGCAAACAGGACCACATCATCCGCGAACAGCAGAGAGGCGATCCCGAGACTCCCGAACCGGATCCTCTCCGCCCCCTGGCTGCGCCTAGATATCCTGTCCATGAAGGTCACGAACAGGACCGGTGATAAAGGGCAGCCCTGGCGGAGGCCAACACCCACCGGGAACGTGTCTGACTTACTACCGAGGATACGGACACAGCTCCTACTGCAGGCGTACAGAGACCGGATAGCCCGTGCCAACGGGTCCGGCACCCCATACTCCCGCAGCACCCCCCACAAAAACCCCCGAGGGACCCGGTCGAAAGCCTTCTCCAAGTCCACAAAGCACATGTAGACTGGTTGGGCAAACTCCCAGGACCCCTCCAGTAATCTTGCAAGGATAAAGAGCTGGTCCACTGTTCCACGACCGGGACGGAATCCGCACTGCTCGTCTTGAATCTGAGGTTCGACAAGCGGTCGGAGCCTCCTTTCCAGCACCCTGGCATAAGCTTTTCCCGGGAGGCTGAGCAGTGTGATGCCACGATAGTTTGAGCACACTCTCCGGTCCCCCTTCTTGAAGATGGGAACCACCACCCCGGTCTGCCAGTCCATGGGCACTGTTCCCGACCCCCATGCAACACTGAAAAGGCGTGTCAACCAAGACAGCACAACAATGTCCAGCGCTTTCAGCATCTCAGGGCGGATCTCGTCCACCCCTGGCGCCTTGCCACCAAGGAGCTTTTTGACTACCTTAGCGACCTCTGCCAGGGATATGGGAGAAACCACCCCAAAGTCTTCCGGCGCTGCCCCCTCTCCGGGGGACATGTTGGCCGGGTTTAGGAGTTCCTCAAAGTGCTCTTTCCACCGCCCGACGATGTCCCCAGTCCGGGTCAGCAGTTCCCCCTCCCTGCTGAGAACGGCCTGGGGTAGCCCCTGCTTTCCCTTCCTGAGCCGTCGGATGGTTTGCCAGAACTTCCTTGAGGCCAACCGAAAGTCCTTCTCCATAGCCTCCCCGAACTCCTCCCTTGCCCGAGTTTTAGCATCCGCGACCATCGCAGCTGCAGCCCTTCTGGCCTGCCGGTACCCGTCAGCTGCTTCAGGAGACCCCTGGACCAGCCAGGCCCGAAAGGCCTCCTTCTTCAGTTTGACGGCTTCCCTCACCCCCCGTGTCCACCACCGGGTTCTCGGGTTGCCGCCACGACAGGCACCGATGACCTTCCGGCCACAGCTCCGAGCAGCCGCGTCCACAATAGAGGCTTTGAACATGGTCCACTCGGGTTCCATGTCCCCAGCCTCCCTCGGGATTTGTGAGAAGTTCTTCCGGAGGTGGGAGTGAAGACCTCCCGGACAGGATCCTCCGCCAGACATTCCCAGTTCACCCTCACTACACGTTTGGGCTTGCCAGGTCTTTCTAGCCGACTCCCTCGCCATCTGATCCAACTCACCACCAGGTGGTGATCAGTTGACAGCTCTGCTCCTCTCTTCACCCGAGTGTCCAAGACATACGGCCGCAGATCAGATGATACGACTACAAAGTCGATCATTGATCTCCGGCCTAAGGTGTTCTGGTACCAGGTACACTTATGAGACACCTTATGCTCGAACATGGTGTTCGTTATGGACCAACTGCGGCTAGCACAGAAGTCCAACAACAAAACACCATTCGGGTTCAGATCGGGCAAGCCGTTCCTCCCAATCACAACCCGCCAGGTTTCTCTGTCATTGCCCACGTGAGCGTTGAAGTCTCCCAGGAGAACTATAGAGTCAGCAGGCGGCGCCCTTTCCAGGACCCCTCCCACCGATTCCAAGAAGGCCGGATACTCTGAACTGCTGTTCGGTGCATAAGCACAAACAACAGTCAGAGCTTTACTCCCTGCAACCCGTAGGCGCAGGGAGGCGACCCTCTCGTTCTCCGGGGAAAACTCCAACATAGCGGCGCTCAGCCGGGGGCTCGTGAGTATCCCCACTCCAGCCCGGCGCCTCTCACCCTGGGCAACTCCAGAAAAGGACAAAGTCAAACCCTTCTCCAGGAGCTTGGTTCCAGAGCCCATGCTGTGCGTGGAGGTGAGCCCAACTATATCTAGCTGGTAACGCTCCACCTCCTGCACCAGCTCCGTCTCTTTCCCCTTGTCCGGGCGAGGTAACTTCAGACCGTGGGCCGTGGGCTGCTAAGACAGATGTCTCTAAATGTAATTTTTTCAGCGTTTTTTCGCTTAGATTTTTCAAAAGTTACCGAGAAACAAACACTGTACTATTCGATAATACCGTTATTGTAAGCAGCAAACCGGAAGGGTCTGTCTCTTCCTGCGAAGGAGAGGCCGAGCTCTACCCAGCATGCAGTTTGGAGGTGTAATTATATGAATGAACAATGATTAGTGTTTAAACAAGTCCAAAAGTGCATTTTGTTGTTGAACACTTAAATTCTGATTTCTTGCATTTAATGCATCATAGAATACCAGACATTCAAGTTGTACTATAGTGTAAGAGTACCTGATGCTCTCATCACGTTTTACTGCTTTAAGTTGCATTTCCAACTGCTAT
The DNA here is from genome assembly GCF_910589615.1 of Taurulus bubalis. Lineage (NCBI taxonomy): Eukaryota > Metazoa > Chordata > Actinopteri > Perciformes > Cottidae > Taurulus > Taurulus bubalis. The sequence continues at coordinate 1,943,746 of NC_136605.1, forward strand.
GCTCCGAAAAGACGTTTCAGCCTCAACAGATTCCAAAAGTGCATTTTGTTGTCAAACACTTAGATTCTATGATTTCCTGCATTTAATGCATCATAGAATACCAGACATTCATGTTTCATTGTAATATGAGAGTACCTGATGCTCTCATCACGTTTTACTGCTTTAAGTTGCATTTCCAACTGCTATGCTCCGAAAAGACGTTTCAGCCTCAACAGAGTCCAAAAGTGCATTTTGTTGTCAAACACTTAGATTCTATGATTTCCTGCATTTAATGCATCATAGAATACCAGACATTCAAGTTGTACTATAGTGTAAGAGTACCTGATGCTCTCATCACGTTTTACTGCTTTAAGTTGCATTTCCAACTTTCATGCTCCGAAAAGACGTTTCAGCCTCATCAGAGTCAAAAAGTACATTTTGTTGTTGAACACTTAGATTCTATGATTTCCTGCATTTAATGCATCATAGAATACCAGACATTCAAGTTGTACTATAGTGTAAGAGTACCTGATGCTCTCATCACGTTTTACTGCTTTAAGTTGCATTTCCAACTTTTATGCTCCGAAAAGACGTTTCAGCCTCAAGAGAGTCCAAAAGTGCATTTTGTTGTCAAACACTTAGATTCTATGATTTCCTGCATTTAATGCATCATAGAATACCAGACATTCATGTTTCATTGTAATATAAGAGTGCCTGATGCTCTCATCACGTTTTACTGCTTGAAGCTGCATTTCCAACGTTTATGCTCCGAAAAGACGTTTCAGCCTCAACAGAGTCCAAAAGTGCATTTTGTTGTCAAACACTTAGATTCTATGATTTACTGCATTTAATGCATCATAGAATACCAGACATTCAAGTTGTACTATAGTGTAAGAGTACCTGATGCTCTCATCACGTTTTACTGCTTTAAGTTGCATTTCCAACTTTTATGCTCCGAAAAGACGTTTCAGCCTCAACAGAGTCAAAAAATGCATTTTGTTGTCGAACACTTAGATTCTATGATTTCCTGCATTTAATGCATTATAGAATACCGGACATTCATGTTTCATTGTAATATAAGAGTACCTGATGCTCTCATCACGTTTTACTGCTTTAAGTTGCATTTCCAACTTTTATGCTCCGAAAAGACGTTTCAGCCTCAACAGAGTCCAAAAGTGCATTTTGTTGTCAAACACTTAGATTCTATGATTTCCTGCATTTAATGCATCATAGAATACCAGACATTCAAGTTGTACTATAGTGTAAGAGTACCTGATGCTCTCATTACGTTTTACTGCTTTAAGTTGCATTTCCAACTTTTATGCTCCGAAAAGACGTTTCAGCCTCAACAGAGTCCAAAAGTGCATTTTGTTGTCAAACACTTAGATTCTATGATTTCCTGCATTTAATGCATCATAGAATACCAGACATTCATGTTTCATTGTAATATAAGAGTACCTGATGCTTTCATCACGTTTTACTGCTTTAAGTTGCATTTCCAACTTTTATGCTCCGAAAAGACGTTTCAGCCTCAACAGAGTCAAAAAGTGCATTTTGTTGTCAAACACTTAGATTCTATGATTTCCTGCATTTATTGCATCATAGAATACCAGACATTCAAGTTGTACTATAGTGTAAGAGTACCTGATGCTCTCATCACGTTTTACTGCTTTAAGTTGCATTTCCAACTTTTATGCTCCGAAAAGACGTTTCAGCCTCAAGAGAGTCCAAAAGTGCATTTTGTTGTCAAACACTTAGATTCTATGATTTCCTGCATTTAATGTATCATAGAATACCAGACATTCATGTTTCATTGTAATATAAGAGTGCCTGATGCTCTCATCACGTTTTACTGCTTGAAGCTGCATTTCCAACGTTTATGCTCCGAAAAGACGTTTCAGCCTCAACAGAGTCCAAAAGTGCATTTTGTTGTCAAACACTTAGATTATATGATTTCCTAAATTTAATGCATCATCGAACACCAGACATTCATATTTCATTGTAATATAAGAGTACCTGATGCTCTCATCACGTTTTACTGCTTTAAGTTGCATTTCCAACTTTCATGCTCCGAAAAGACGTTTCAGCCTCAACAGAGTCAAAAAGTACATTTTGTTGTTGAACACTTAGATTCTATGATTTCCTGCATTTAATGCATCATAGAATACCAGACATTCAAGTTGTACTATAGTGTAAGAGTACCTGATGCTCTCATCACGTTTTACTGCTTTAAGTTGCATTTCCAACTTTTATGCTCCGAAAAGACGTTTCAGCCTCAAGAGAGTCCAAAAGTGCATTTTGTTGTCAAACACTTAGATTCTATGATTTCCTGCATTTAATGCATCATAGAATACCAGACATTCATGTTTCATTGTAATATAAGAGTGCCTGATGCTCTCATCACGTTTTACTGCTTGAAGCTGCATTTCCAACGTTTATGCTCCGAAAAGACGTTTCAGCCTCAACAGAGTCCAAAAGTGCATTTTGTTGTCAAACACTTAGATTCTATGATTTCCTGCATTTAATGCATCATAGAATACCAGACATTCAAGTTGTACTATAGTGTAAGAGTACCTGATGCTCTCATCACGTTTTACTGCTTTAAGTTGCATTTCCAACTTTTATGCTCCGAAAAGACGTTTCAGCCTCAACAGAGTCAAAAAATGCATTTTGTTGTCGAACACTTAGATTCTATGATTTCCTGCATTTAATGCATTATAGAATACCGGACATTCATGTTTCATTGTAATATAAGAGTACCTGATGCTCTCATCACGTTTTACTGCTTTAAGTTGCATTTCCAACTTTTATGCTCCGAAAAGACGTTTCAGCCTCAACAGAGTCCAAAAGTGCATTTTGTTGTCAAACACTTAGATTCTATGATTTCCTGCATTTAATGCATCATAGAATACCAGACATTCAAGTTGTACTATAGTGTAAGAGTACCTGATGCTCTCATTACGTTTTACTGCTTTAAGTTGCATTTCCAACTTTTATGCTCCGAAAAGACGTTTCAGCCTCAACAGAGTCCAAAAGTGCATTTTGTTGTCAAACACTTAGATTCTATGATTTCCTAAATTTAATGCATCATAGAACACCAGACATTCATATTTCATTGTAGTATAAGAGTACCTGATGCTCTCATCACGTTTTACTGCTTTAAGTTGCATTTCCAACTTTCATGCTCCGAAAAGACGTTTCAGCCTCAACAGAGTCAAAAAGTACATTTTGTTGTTGAACACTTAGATTCTATGATTTCCTGCATTTAATGCATCATAGAATACCAGACATTCAAGTTGTACTATAGTGTAAGAGTACCTGATGCTCTCATCACGTTTTACTGCTTTAAGTTGCATTTCCAACTTTTATGCTCCGAAAAGACGTTTCAGCCTCAAGAGAGTCCAAAAGTGCATTTTGTTGTCAAACACTTAGATTCTATGATTTCCTGCATTTAATGCATCATAGAATACCAGACATTCATGTTTCATTGTAATATAAGAGTGCCTGATGCTCTCATCACGTTTTACTGCTTGAAGCTGCATTTCCAACGTTTATGCTCCGAAAAGACGTTTCAGCCTCAACAGAGTCCAAAAGTGCATTTTGTTGTCAAACACTTAGATTCTATGATTTACTGCATTTAATGCATCATAGAATACCAGACATTCAAGTTGTACTATAGTGTAAGAGTACCTGATGCTCTCATCACGTTTTACTGCTTTAAGTTGCATTTCCAACTTTTATGCTCCGAAAAGACGTTTCAGCCTCAACAGAGTCCAAAAGTGCATTTTGTTGTCAAACACTTAGATTCTATGATTTCCTGCATTTAATGCATCATAGAATACCAGACATTCATGTTTCATTGTAATATAAGAGTACCTGATGCTCTCATCACGTTTTACTGCTTTAAGTTGCATTTCCAACTTTCATGCTCCGAAAAGACGTTTCAGCCTCAACAGAGTCAAAAAGTACATTTTGTTGTTGAACACTTAGATTCTATGATTTCCTGCATTTAATGCATCATAGAATACCAGACATTCAAGTTGTACTATAGTGTAAGAGTACCTGATGCTCTCATCACGTTTTACTGCTTTAAGTTGCATTTCCAACTGCTATGCTCCGAAAAGACGTTTCAGCCTCAACAGATTCCAAAAGTGCATTTTGTTGTCAAACACTTAGATTCTATGATTTCCTGCATTTAATGCATCATAGAATACCAGACATTCATGTTTCATTGTAATATGAGAGTACCTGATGCTCTCATCACGTTTTACTGCTTTAAGTTGCATTTCCAACTGCTATGCTCCGAAAAGACGTTTCAGCCTCAACAGAGTCCAAAAGTGCATTTTGTTGTCAAACACTTAGATTCCATGATTTCCTGCATTTAATGCATCATAGAATACCAGACATTCAAGTTGTACTATAGTGTAAGAGTACCTGATGCTCTCATCACGTTTTACTGCTTTAAGTTGCATTTCCAACTTTCATGCTCCGAAAAGACGTTTCAGCCTCATCAGAGTCAAAAAGTACATTTTGTTGTTGAACACTTAGATTCTATGATTTCCTGCATTTAATGCATCATAGAATACCAGACATTCAAGTTGTACTATAGTGTAAGAGTACCTGATGCTCTCATCACGTTTTACTGCTTTAAGTTGCATTTCCAACTTTTATGCTCCGAAAAGACGTTTCAGCCTCAACAGAGTCCAAAAGTGCATTTTGTTGTCAAACACTTAGATTCTATGATTTCCTGCATTTAATGCATCATAGAATACCAGACATTCAAGTTGTACTATAGTGTAAGAGTACCTGATGCTCTCATTACGTTTTACTGCTTTAAGTTGCATTTCCAACTTTTATGCTCCGAAAAGACGTTTCAGCCTCAACAGAGTCCAAAAGTGCATTTTGTTGTCAAACACTTAGATTCTATGATTTCCTGCATTTAATGCATCATAGAATACCAGACATTCATGTTTCATTGTAATATAAGAGTACCTGATGCTTTCATCACGTTTTACTGCTTTAAGTTGCATTTCCAACTTTTATGCTCCGAAAAGACGTTTCAGCCTCAACAGAGTCAAAAAGTGCATTTTGTTGTCAAACACTTAGATTCTATGATTTCCTGCATTTATTGCATCATAGAATACCAGACATTCAAGTTGTACTATAGTGTAAGAGTACCTGATGCTCTCATCACGTTTTACTGCTTTAAGTTGCATTTCCAACTTTTATGCTCCGAAAAGACGTTTCAGCCTCAAGAGAGTCCAAAAGTGCATTTTGTTGTCAAACACTTAGATTCTATGATTTCCTGCATTTAATGTATCATAGAATACCAGACATTCATGTTTCATTGTAATATAAGAGTGCCTGATGCTCTCATCACGTTTTACTGCTTGAAGCTGCATTTCCAACGTTTATGCTCCGAAAAGACGTTTCAGCCTCAACAGAGTCCAAAAGTGCATTTTGTTGTCAAACACTTAGATTCTATGATTTCCTGCATTTAATGCATCATAGAATACCAGACATTCAAGTTGTACTATAGTGTAAGAGTACCTGATGCTCTCATCACGTTTTACTGCTTTAAGTTGCATTTCCAACTTTTATGCTCCGAAAAGACGTTTCAGCCTCAACAGAGTCAAAAAATGCATTTTGTTGTCGAACACTTAGATTCTATGATTTCCTGCATTTAATGCATTATAGAATACCGGACATTCATGTTTCATTGTAATATAAGAGTACCTGATGCTCTCATCACGTTTTACTGCTTTAAGTTGCATTTCCAACTTTTATGCTCCGAAAAGACGTTTCAGCCTCAACAGAGTCCAAAAGTGCATTTTGTTGTCAAACACTTAGATTCTATGATTTCCTGCATTTAATGCATCATAGAATACCAGACATTCAAGTTGTACTATAGTGTAAGAGTACCTGATGCTCTCATTACGTTTTACTGCTTTAAGTTGCATTTCCAACTTTTATGCTCCGAAAAGACGTTTCAGCCTCAACAGAGTCCAAAAGTGCATTTTGTTGTCAAACACTTAGATTCTATGATTTCCTAAATTTAATGCATCATAGAACACCAGACATTCATATTTCATTGTAATATAAGAGTACCTGATGCTCTCATCACGTTTTACTGCTTTAAGTTGCATTTCCAACTTTCATGCTCCGAAAAGACGTTTCAGCCTCAACAGAGTCAAAAAGTACATTTTGTTGTTGAACACTTAGATTCTATGATTTCCTGCATTTAATGCATCATAGAATACCAGACATTCAAGTTGTACTATAGTGTAAGAGTACCTGATGCTCTCATCACGTTTTACTGCTTTAAGTTGCATTTCCAACTTTTATGCTCCGAAAAGACGTTTCAGCCTCAAGAGAGTCCAAAAGTGCATTTTGTTGTCAAACACTTAGATTCTATGATTTCCTGCATTTAATGCATCATAGAATACCAGACATTCATGTTTCATTGTAATATAAGAGTGCCTGATGCTCTCATCACGTTTTACTGCTTGAAGCTGCATTTCCAACGTTTATGCTCCGAAAAGACGTTTCAGCCTCAACAGAGTCCAAAAGTGCATTTTGTTGTCAAACACTTAGATTCTATGATTTACTGCATTTAATGCATCATAGAATACCAGACATTCAAGTTGTACTATAGTGTAAGAGTACCTGATGCTCTCATCACGTTTTACTGCTTTAAGTTGCATTTCCAACTTTTATGCTCCGAAAAGACGTTTCAGCCTCAACAGAGTCCAAAAGTGCATTTTGTTGTCAAACACTTAGATTCTATGATTTCCTGCATTTAATGCATCATAGAATACCAGACATTCATGTTTCATTGTAATATAAGAGTACCTGATGCTCTCATCACGTTTTACTGCTTTAAGTTGCATTTCCAACTTTCATGCTCCGAAAAGACGTTTCAGCCTCAACAGAGTCAAAAAGTACATTTTGTTGTTGAACACTTAGATTCTATGATTTCCTGCATTTAATGCATCATAGAATACCAGACATTCAAGTTGTACTATAGTGTAAGAGTACCTGATGCTCTCATCACGTTTTACTGCTTTAAGTTGCATTTCCAACTTTTATGCTCCGAAAAGACGTTTCAGCCTCAAGAGAGTCCAAAAGTGCATTTTGTTGTCAAACACTTAGATTCTATGATTTCCTGCATTTAATGCATCATAGAATACCAGACAATCATGTTTCATTGTAATATAAGAGTACCTGATGCTTTCATCACGTTTTACTGCTTTAAGTTGCATTTCCAACTTTCATGCTCCGAAAAGACGTTTCAGCCTCAACAGAGTCAAAAAGTGCATTTTGTTGTCAAACACTTAGATTCTATGATTTCCTGCATTTAATGCATCATAGAATACCAGACATTCAAGTTGTACTATAGTGTAAGAGTACCTGATGCTCTCATCACGTTTTACTGCTTTAAGTTGCATTTCCAACTTTTATGCTCCGAAAAGACGTTTCAGCCTCAAGAGAGTCCAAAAGTGCATTTTGTTGTCAAACACTTAGATTCTATGATTTCCTGCATTTAATGTATCATAGAATACCAGACATTCATGTTTCATTGTAATATAAGAGTGCCTGATGCTCTCATCACGTTTTACTGCTTGAAGCTGCATTTCCAACGTTTATGCTCCGAAAAGACGTTTCAGCCTCAACAGAGTCCAAAAGTGCATTTTGTTGTCAAACACTTAGATTATATGATTTCCTAAATTTAATGCATCATCGAACACCAGACATTCATATTTCATTGTAATATAAGAGTACCTGATGCTCTCATCACGTTTTACTGCTTTAAGTTGCATTTCCAACTTTCATGCTCCGAAAAGACGTTTCAGCCTCAACAGAGTCAAAAAGTACATTTTGTTGTTGAACACTTAGATTCTATGATTTCCTGCATTTAATGCATCATAGAATACCAGACATTCAAGTTGTACTATAGTGTAAGAGTACCTGATGCTCTCATCACGTTTTACTGCTTTAAGTTGCATTTCCAACTTTTATGCTCCGAAAAGACGTTTCAGCCTCAAGAGAGTCCAAAAGTGCATTTTGTTGTCAAACACTTAGATTCTATGATTTCCTGCATTTAATGCATCATAGAATACCAGACATTCATGTTTCATTGTAATATAAGAGTGCCTGATGCTCTCATCACGTTTTACTGCTTGAAGCTGCATTTCCAACGTTTATGCTCCGAAAAGACGTTTCAGCCTCAACAGAGTCCAAAAGTGCATTTTGTTGTCAAACACTTAGATTATATGATTTCCTGCATTTAATGCATCATAGAATACCAGACATTCAAGTTGTACTATAGTGTAAGAGTACCTGATGCTCTCATCACGTTTTACTGCTTTAAGTTGCATTTCCAACTTTTATGCTCCGAAAAGACGTTTCAGCCTCAACAGAGTCAAAAAATGCATTTTGTTGTCGAACACTTAGATTCTATGATTTCCTGCATTTAATGCATTATAGAATACCGGACATTCATGTTTCATTGTAATATAAGAGTACCTGATGCTCTCATCACGTTTTACTGCTTTAAGTTGCATTTCCAACTTTTATGCTCCGAAAAGACGTTTCAGCCTCAACAGAGTCCAAAAGTGCATTTTGTTGTCAAACACTTAGATTCTATGATTTCCTGCATTTAATGCATCATAGAATACCAGACATTCAAGTTGTACTATAGTGTAAGAGTACCTGATGCTCTCATTACGTTTTACTGCTTTAAGTTGCATTTCCAACTTTTATGCTCCGAAAAGACGTTTCAGCCTCAACAGAGTCCAAAAGTGCATTTTGTTGTCAAACACTTAGATTCTATGATTTCCTAAATTTAATGCATCATAGAACACCAGACATTCATATTTCATTGTAATATAAGAGTACCTGATGCTCTCATCACGTTTTACTGCTTTAAGTTGCATTTCCAACTTTCATGCTCCGAAAAGACGTTTCAGCCTCAACAGAGTCAAAAAGTACATTTTGTTGTTGAACACTTAGATTCTATGATTTCCTGCATTTAATGCATCATAGAATACCAGACATTCAAGTTGTACTATAGTGTAAGAGTACCTGATGCTCTCATCACGTTTTACTGCTTTAAGTTGCATTTCCAACTTTTATGCTCCGAAAAGACGTTTCAGCCTCAAGAGAGTCCAAAAGTGCATTTTGTTGTCAAACACTTAGATTCTATGATTTCCTGCATTTAATGCATCATAGAATACCAGACATTCATGTTTCATTGTAATATAAGAGTGCCTGATGCTCTCATCACGTTTTACTGCTTGAAGCTGCATTTCCAACGTTTATGCTCCGAAAAGACGTTTCAGCCTCAACAGAGTCCAAAAGTGCATTTTGTTGTCAAACACTTAGATTCTATGATTTACTGCATTTAATGCATCATAGAATACCAGACATTCAAGTTGTACTATAGTGTAAGAGTACCTGATGCTCTCATCACGTTTTACTGCTTTAAGTTGCATTTCCAACTTTTATGCTCCGAAAAGACGTTTCAGCCTCAACAGAGTCCAAAAGTGCATTTTGTTGTCAAACACTTAGATTCTATGATTTCCTGCATTTAATGCATCATAGAATACCAGACATTCATGTTTCATTGTAATATAAGAGTACCTGATGCTCTCATCACGTTTTACTGCTTTAAGTTGCATTTCCAACTTTCATGCTCCGAAAAGACGTTTCAGCCTCAACAGAGTCAAAAAGTACATTTTGTTGTTGAACACTTAGATTCTATGATTTCCTGCATTTAATGCATCATAGAATACCAGACATTCAAGTTGTACTATAGTGTAAGAGTACCTGATGCTCTCATCACGTTTTACTGCTTTAAGTTGCATTTCCAACTTTTATGCTCCGAAAAGACGTTTCAGCCTCAAGAGAGTCCAAAAGTGCATTTTGTTGTCAAACACTTAGATTCTATGATTTCCTGCATTTAATGCATCATAGAATACCAGACAATCATGTTTCATTGTAATATAAGAGTACCTGATGCTTTCATCACGTTTTACTGCTTTAAGTTGCATTTCCAACTTTTATGCTCCGAAAAGACGTTTCAGCCTCAACAGAGTCAAAAAGTGCATTTTGTTGTCAAACACTTAGATTCTATGATTTCCTGCATTTAATGCATCATAGAATACCAGACATTCAAGTTGTACTATAGTGTAAGAGTACCTGATGCTCTCATCACGTTTTACTGCTTTAAGTTGCATTTCCAACTTTTATGCTCCGAAAAGACGTTTCAGCCTCAAGAGAGTCCAAAAGTGCATTTTGTTGTCAAACACTTAGATTCTATGATTTCCTGCATTTAATGCATCATAGAATACCAGACATTCATGTTTCATTGTAATATAAGAGTGCCTGATGCTCTCATCACGTTTTACTGCTTGAAGCTGCATTTCCAACGTTTATGCTCCGAAAAGACGTTTCAGCCTCAACAGAGTCCAAAAGTGCATTTTGTTGTCAAACACTTAGATTATATGATTTCCTAAATTTAATGCATCATAGAACACCAGACATTCATATTTCATTGTAATATAAGAGTACCTGATGCTCTCATCACGTTTTACTGCTTTAAGTTGCATTTCCAACTTTCATGCTCCGAAAAGATGTTTCAGCCTCAACAGAGTCAAAAAGTACATTTTGTTGTTGAACACTTAGATTCTATGATTTCCTGCATTTAATGCATCATAGAATACCAGACATTCAAGTTGTACTATAGTGTAAGAGTACCTGATGCTCTCATCACGTTTTACTGCTTTAAGTTGCATTTCCAACTTTTATGCTCCGAAAAGACGTTTCAGCCTCAAGAGAGTCCAAAAGTGCATTTTGTTGTCAAACACTTAGATTATATGATTTCCTGCATTTAATGCATCATAGAATACCAGACAATCATGTTTCATTGTAATATAAGAGTACCTGATGCTTTCATCACGTTTTACTGCTTTAAGTTGCATTTCCAACTTTTATGCTCCGAAAAGACGTTTCAGCCTCAACAGAGTCAAAAAGTGCATTTTGTTGTCAAACACTTAGATTCTATGATTTCCTGCATTTAATGCATCATAGAATACCAGACGTTCAAGTTGTACTATAGTGTAAGAGTACCTGATGCTCTCATCACGTTTTACTGCTTTAAGTTGCATTTCCAACTTTTATGCTCCGAAAAGACGTTTCAGCCTCAAGAGAGTCCAAAAGTGCATTTTGTTGTCAAACACTTAGATTCTATGATTTCCTGCATTTAATGCATCTTAGAACACCAGACATTCATGTTTCATTGTAATATAAGAGTACCTGATGCTCTCATCACGTTTTACTGCTTTAAGTTGCGTTTCCAACTTTTATGCTCCGAAAAGACGTTTTTGCTTCAACAGAGTCCAAAAGTGCATTTTGTTGTCAAACACTTAGATTCTATGATTTCCTGCATTTAATGCATCATAGAATACCAGACATTCAAGTTGTACTATAGTGTAAGAGTACCTGATGCTCTCATCACGTTTTACTGCTTTAAGTTGCATTTCCAACTTTTATGCTCCGAAAAGACGTTTCAGCCTCAAGAGAGTCCAAAAGTGCATTTTGTTGTCAAACACTTAGATTCTATGATTTCCTGCATTTAATGCATCTTAGAACACCAGACATTCATGTTTCATTGTAATATAAGAGTACCTGATGCTCTCATCACGTTTTACTGCTTTAAGTTGCGTTTCCAACTTTTATGCTCCGAAAAGACGTTTTAGCTTCAACAGAGTCCAAAAGTGCATTTTGTTGTCAAACACTTAAATTCTATGATTTCCTGCATTTAATGCATCATATAATACCAGACATTCAAGTTGTACTATAGTGTAAGAGAACCTGATGCTCTCATCACGTTTTACTGCTTTAAGTTGCATTTCCAACTTTTATGCTCCGAAAAGACGTTTCAGCCTCAAGAGAGTCCAAAAGTGCATTTTGTTGTCAAACACTTAGATTCTATGATTTCCTGCATTTAATGCATCTTAGAACACCAGACATTCATGTTTCATTGTAATATAAGAGTACCTGATGCTCTCATCACGTTTTACTGCTTTAAGTTGCGTTTCCAACTTTTATGCTCCGAAAAGACGTTTTAGCTTCAACAGAGTCCAAAAGTGCATTTTGTTGTCAAACACTTAGATTATATGATTTCCTAAATTTAATGCATCATAGAACACCAGACATTCATATTTCATTGTAATATAAGAGTACCTGATGCTCTCATCACGTTTTACTGCTTTAAGTTGCATTTCCAACTTTCATGCTCCGAAAAGACGTTTCAGCCTCAACAGAGTCAAAAAGTACATTTTGTTGTTGAACACTTAGATTCTATGATTTCCTGCATTTAATGCATCATAGAATACCAGACATTCAAGTTGTACTATAGTGTAAGAGTACCTGATGCTCTCATCACGTTTTACTGCTTTAAGTTGCATTTCCAACTTTTATGCTCCGAAAAGACGTTTCAGCCTCAACAGAGTCCAAAAGTGCATTTTGTTGTCAAACACTTAGATTATATGATTTCCTAAATTTAATGCATCATAGAACACCAGACATTCATATTTCATTGTAATATAAGAGTACCTGATGCTCTCATCACGTTTTACTGCTTTAAGTTGCATTTCCAACTTTCATGCTCCGAAAAGACGTTTCAGCCTCAACAGAGTCAAAAAGTACATTTTGTTGTTGAACACTTAGATTCTATGATTTCCTGCATTTAATGCATCATAGAATACCAGACATTCAAGTTGTACTATAGTGTAAGAGTACCTGATGCTCTCATCACGTTTTACTGCTTTAAGTTGCATTTCCAACTTTTATGCTCCGAAAAGACGTTTCAGCCTCAAGAGAGTCCAAAAGTGCATTTTGTTGTCAAACACTTAGATTCTATGATTTCCTGCATTTAATGCATCATAGAATACCAGACATTCATGTTTCATTGTAATATAAGAGTGCCTGATGCTCTCATCACGTTTTACTGCTTGAAGCTGCATTTCCAACGTTTATGCTCCGAAAAGACGTTTCAGCCTCAACAGAGTCCAAAAGTGCATTTTGTTGTCAAACACTTAGATTCTATGATTTACTGCATTTAATGCATCATAGAATACCAGACATTCAAGTTGTACTATAGTGTAAGAGTACCTGATGCTCTCATCACGTTTTACTGCTTTAAGTTGCATTTCCAACTTTTATGCTCCGAAAAGACGTTTCAGCCTCAACAGAGTCAAAAAATGCATTTTGTTGTCGAACACTTAGATTCTATGATTTCCTGCATTTAATGCATTATAGAATACCGGACATTCATGTTTCATTGTAATATAAGAGTACCTGATGCTCTCATCACGTTTTACTGCTTTAAGTTGCATTTCCAACTTTTATGCTCCGAAAAGACGTTTCAGCCTCACAAAGTCCAAAAGTGCATTTTGTTGTCAAACACTTAGATTCTATGATTTCCTGCATTTAATGCATCATAGAATACCAGACATTCAAGTTGTACTATAGTGTTAGAGTACCTGATGCTCTCATCACGTTTTACTGCTTTAAGTTGCATTTCCAACTTTTATGCTCCGAAAAGACGTTTCAGCCTCAACAGAGTCAAAAAATGCATTTTGTTGTCGAACACTTAGATTCTATGATTTCCTGCATTTAATGCATTATAGAATACCGGACATTCATGTTTCATTGTAATATAAGAGTACCTGATGCTCTCATCACGTTTTTACTGCTTTAAGTTGCATTTCCAACTTTTATGCTCCGAAAAGACGTTTCAGCCTCACAAAGTCCAAAAGTGCATTTTGTTGTCAAACACTTAGATTCTATGATTTCCTGCATTTAATGCATCATAGAACACCAGACATTCATGTTTCATTGTAATATAAGAGTACCTGATGCTCTCATCACGTTTTACTGCTTTAAGTTGCATTTCCAACTTTTATGCTCCGAAAAGACGTTTCAGCCTCAACAGAGTCCAAAAGTGCATTTAGTTGTCAAACATTTAGATTCTATGATTTCCTGCATTTAATGCATCATATAACACCAGACATTCAAGTTGTACTATAGTGTTAGAGTACCTGATGCTCTCATCACGTGTTACTGCTTTAAGTTGCATTTCCAACTTTTATGCTCCGAAAAGACGTTTCAGCCTCAACAGAGTCCAAAAGTGCATTTTGTTGTGAAACACTTAGATCCTATGATTTCCTGCATTTAATGCATCATAGAAAACCAGACATTCAAGTTGTACTATAGTGTAAGAGTGTCTGATGCTCTCATCACGTTTTACTGCTTGAAGCTGCATTTCCAACGTTTATGCTCCGAAAAGACGTTTCAGCCTCAACAGAGTCCAAAAGTGCATTTTGTTGTCAAACACTTAGATTCTATGATTTACTGCATTAAATGCATCATAGAATACCAGACATTCAAGTTGTACTATAGTGTAAGAGTACCTGATGCTCTCATCACATTTTACTGCTTTAAGTTGCATTTCCAACTTTTATGCTCCGAAAAGACGTTTCAGCCTCAACAGAGTCCAAAAGTGCATTTTGTTGTCAAACACTTAGATTATATGATTTTCTAAATTTAATGCATCATAGAACACCAGACATTCATATTTCATTGTAATATAAGAGTACCTGATGCTCTCATCACGTTTTACTGCTTTAAGTTGCATTTCCAACTTTCATGCTCCGAAAAGACGTTTCAGCCTCAACAGAGTCAAAAAGTACATTTTGTTGTTGATCACTTAGATTCTATGATTTCCTGCATTTATTGCATCATAGAATACCAGACATTCAAGTTGTACTATAGTGTAAGAGTACCTGATGCTCTCATCACGTTTTACTGCTTTAAGTTGCATTTCCAACTTTTATGCTCCGAAAAGACGTTTCAGCCTCAACAGAGTCCAAAAGTGCATTTTGTTGTCAAACACTTAGATTCTATGATTTCCTGCATTTAATGCATCATAGAATACCAGACATTCAAGTTGTACTATAGTGTAAGAGTACCTGATGCTCTCATCACATTTTACTGCTTTAAGTTGCATTTCCAACTTTTATGCTCCGAAAAGACGTTTCAGCCTCAACAGAGTCCAAAAGTGCATTTTGTTGTCAAACACTTAGATTATATGATTTTCTAAATTTAATGCATCATAGAACACCAGACATTCATATTTCATTGTAATATAAGAGTACCTGATGCTCTCATCACGTTTTACTGCTTTAAGTTGCATTTCCAACTTTCATGCTCCGAAAAGACGTTTCAGCCTCAACAGAGTCAAAAAGTACATTTTGTTGTTGATCACTTAGATTCTATGATTTCCTGCATTTATTGCATCATAGAATACCAGACATTCAAGTTGTACTATAGTGTAAGAGTACCTGATGCTCTCATCACGTTTTACTGCTTTAAGTTGCATTTCCAACTTTTATGCTCCGAAAAGACGTTTCAGCCTCAACAGAGTCCAAAAGTGCATTTTGTTGTCAAACACTTAGATTCTATGATTTCCTGCATTTAATGCATCATAGAATACCAGACATTCAAGTTGTACTATAGTGTAAGAGTACCTGATGCTCTCATCACGTTTTACTGCTTTAAGTTGCATTTCCAACTTTTATGCTCCGAAAAGACGTTTCAGCCTCAAGAGAGTCCAAAAGTGCATTTTGTTGTCAAACACTTAGATTCTATGATTTCCTGCATTTAATGCATCATAGAATACCAGACAATCATGTTTCATTGTAATATAAGAGTACCTGATGCTTTCATCACGTTTTACTGCTTTAAGTTGCATTTCCAACTTTTATGCTCCGAAAAGACGTTTCAGCCTCAACAGAGTCAAAAAGTGCATTTTGTTGTCAAACACTTAGATTCTATGATTTCCTGCATTTAATGCATCATAGAATACCAGACATTCAAGTTGTACTATAGTGTAAGAGTACCTGATGCTCTCATCACGTTTTACTGCTTTAAGTTGCATTTCCAACTTTTATGCTCCGAAAAGACGTTTCAGCCTCAACAGAGTCAAAAAATGCATTTTGTTGTCGAACACTTAGATTCTATGATTTCCTGCATTTAATACATTATAGAATACCGGACATTCATGTTTCATTGTAATATAAGAGTACCTGATGCTCTCATCACGTTTTACTGCTTTAAGTTGCATTTCCAACTTTTATGCTCCGAAAAGACGTTTCAGCCTCACAAAGTCCAAAAGTGCATTTTGTTGTCAAACACTTAGATTCTATGATTTCCTGCATTTAATGCATCTTAGAACACTAGACATTCATGTTTCATTGTAATATAAGAGTACCTGATGCTCTCATCACGTTTTACTGCTTTAAGTTGCATTTCCAACTTTTATGCTCCGAAAAGACCTTTCAGCCTCAACACAGTCCAAAAGTGCCTTTTGTTGTCAAACACTTAGATTCTATGATTTCCTGCATTTAATGCATCCTAGAATACCAGACATTCAAGTTGTACTATAGTGTAAGAGTACCTGATGCTCTCATCACGTTTTACTGCTTTAAGTTGCATTTCCAACTTTTATGCTCCGAAAAGACGTTTCAGCCTCAACAGAGTCCAAAAGTGCATTTAGTTGTCAAACATTTAGATTCTATGATTTCCTGCATTTAATGCATCCTAGAATACCAAACATTCAAGTTGTACTATAGTGTAAGAGTACCTGATGCTCTCATCACGTGTTACTGCTTTAAGTTGCATTTCCAACTTTTATGCTCCGAAAAGACGTTTCAGCCTCAACAGAGTCCAAAAGTGCATTTTGTTGTGAAACACTTAGATTCTATGATTTCCTGCATTTAATGCATCATAGAAAACCAGACATTCAAGTTGTACTATAGTGTAAGAGTGTCTGATGCTCTCATCACGTTTTACTGCTTGAAGCTGCATTTCCAACGTTTATGCTCCGAAAAGACGTTTCAGCCTCAACAGAGTCCAAAAGTGCATTTTGTTGTCAAACACTTATATTCTATGATTTACTGCATTAAATGCATCATAGAATACCAGACATTCAAGTTGTACTATAGTGTAAGAGTACCTGATGCTCTCATCACATTTTACTGCTTTAAGTTGCATTTCCAACTTTTATGCTCCGAAAAGACGTTTCAGCCTCAACAGAGTCCAAAAGTGCATTTTGTTGTCAAACACTTAGATTATATGATTTTCTAAATTTAATGCATCATAGAACACCAGACATTCATATTTCATTGTAATATAAGAGTACCTGATGCTCTCATCACGTTTTACTGCTTTAAGTTGCATTTCCAACTTTCATGCTCCGAAAAGACGTTTCAGCCTCAACAGAGTCAAAAAGTACATTTTGTTGTTGATCACTTAGATTCTATGATTTCCTGCATTTATTGCATCATAGAATACCAGACATTCAAGTTGTACTATAGTGTAAGAGTACCTGATGCTCTCATCACGTTTTACTGCTTTAAGTTGCATTTCCAACTTTTATGCTCCGAAAAGACGTTTCAGCCTCAAGAGAGTCCAAAAGTGCATTTTGTTGTCAAACACTTAGATTCTATGATTTCCTGCATTTAATGCATCATAGAATACCAGACAATCATGTTTCATTGTAATATAAGAGTACCTGATGCTTTCATCACGTTTTACTGCTTTAAGTTGCATTTCCAACTTTTATGCTCCGAAAAGACGTTTCAGCCTCAACAGAGTCCAAAAGTGCATTTTGTTGTCGAACACTTAGATTCTATGATTTCCTGCATTTAATGCATCATAGAACACCAGACATTCATGTTTCATTGTAATATAAGAGTGCCTGATGCTCTCATCACGTTTTACTGCTTTAAGTTGCATTTCCAACTGTTATGCTCCGAAAAGACGTTTCAGCCTCAACAGAGTCCAAAAGTGCATTTTGTTGTCAAACACTTAGATTCTATGATTTCCTGCATTTAATGCATCTTAGAACACCAGACATTCATGTTTCATTGTAATATAAGAGTACCTGATGCTCTCATCACGTTTTACTGCTTTAAGTTGCATTTCCAACTTTCATGCTCCGAAAAGACCTTTCAGCCTCAACACAGTCCAAAAGTGCCTTTTGTTGTCAAACACTTAGATTCTATGATTTCCTGCATTTAATGCATCCTAGAATACCAGACATTCAAGTTGTACTATAGTGTAAGAGTACCTGATGCTCTCATCACGTTTTACTGCTTTAAGTTGCATTTCCAACTTTTATGCTCCGAAAAGACGTTTCAGCCTCACAAAGTCCAAAAGTGCATTTTGTTGTCAAACACTTAGATTCTATGATTTCCTGCATTTAATGCATCTTAGAACACTAGACATTCATGTTTCATTGTAATATAAGAGTACCTGATGCTCTCATCACGTTTTACTGCTTTAAGTTGCATTTCCAACTTTTATGCTCCGAAAAGACCTTTCAGCCTCAACACAGTCCAAAAGTGCCTTTTGTTGTCAAACACTTAGATTCTATGATTTCCTGCATTTAATGCATCCTAGAATACCAGACATTCAAGTTGTACTATAGTGTAAGAGTACCTGATGCTCTCATCACGTTTTACTGCTTTAAGTTGCATTTCCAACTTTTATGCTCCGAAAAGACGTTTCAGCCTCAAGAGAGTCCAAAAGTGCATTTTGTTGTCAAACACTTAGATTCTATGATTTCCTGCATTTAATGCATCATAGAATACCAGACAATCATGTTTCATTGCAATATAAGAGTACCTGATGCTTTCATCACGTTTTACTGCTTTAAGTTGCATTTCCAACTTTTATGCTCCGAAAAGACGTTTCAGCCTCAACAGAGTCCAAAAGTGCATTTTGTTGTGAAACACTTAGATTCTATGATTTCCTGCATTTAATGCATCATAGAAAACCAGACATTCAAGTTGTACTATAGTGTAAGAGTGTCTGATGCTCTCATCACGTTTTACTGCTTGAAGCTGCATTTCCAACGTTTATGCTCCGAAAAGACGTTTCAGCCTCAACAGAGTCCAAAAGTGCATTTTGTTGTCAAACACTTAGATTCTATGATTTCCTGCATTTAATGCATCATAGAATACCAGACATTCAAGTTGTACTATAGTGTAAGAGTACCTGATGCTCTCATCACGTTTTACTGCTTTAAGTTGCATTTCCAACTGTTATGCTCCGAAAAGACGTTTCAGCCTCAACAGAGTCCAAAAGTGCATTTTGTTGTCAAACACTTAGATTCTATGATTTCCTGCATTTAATGCATCTTAGAACACCAGACATTCATGTTTCATTGTAATATAAGAGTACCTGATGCTCTCATCACGTTTTACTGCTTTAAGTTGCATTTCCAACTTTTATGCTCCGAAAAGACGTTTCAGCCTCACAAAGTCCAAAAGTGCATTTTGTTGTCAAACACTTAGATTCTATGATTTCCTGCATTTAATGCATCTTAGAACACTAGACATTCATGTTTCATTGTAATATAAGAGTACCTGATGCTCTCATCACGTTTTACTGCTTTAAGTTGCATTTCCAACTTTTATGCTCCGAAAAGACCTTTCAGCCTCAACACAGTCCAAAAGTGCCTTTTGTTGTCAAACACTTAGATTCTATGATTTCCTGCATTTAATGCATCCTAGAATACCAGACATTCAAGTTGTACTATAGTGTAAGAGTACCTGATGCTCTCATCACGTTTTACTGCTTTAAGTTGCATTTCCAACTTTTATGCTCCGAAAAGACGTTTCAGCCTCACAAAGTCCAAAAGTGCATTTTGTTGTCAAACACTTAGATTCTATGATTTCCTGCATTTAATGCATCTTAGAACACTAGACATTCATGTTTCATTGTAATATAAGAGTACCTGATGCTCTCATCACGTTTTACTGCTTTAAGTTGCATTTCCAACTTTTATGCTCCGAAAAGACCTTTCAGCCTCAACACAGTCCAAAAGTGCCTTTTGTTGTCAAACACTTAGATTCTATGATTTCCTGCATTTAATGCATCCTAGAATACCAGACATTCAAGTTGTACTATAGTGTAAGAGTACCTGATGCTCTCATCACGTTTTACTGCTTTAAGTTGCATTTCCAACTTTTATGCTCCGAAAAGACGTTTCAGCCTCAAGAGAGTCCAAAAGTGCATTTTGTTGTCAAACACTTAGATTCTATGATTTCCTGCATTTAATGCATCATAGAATACCAGACAATCATGTTTCATTGCAATATAAGAGTACCTGATGCTTTCATCACGTTTTACTGCTTTAAGTTGCATTTCCAACTTTTATGCTCCGAAAAGACGTTTCAGCCTCAACAGAGTCCAAAAGTGCATTTTGTTGTGAAACACTTAGATTCTATGATTTCCTGCATTTAATGCATCATAGAAAACCAGACATTCAAGTTGTACTATAGTGTAAGAGTGTCTGATGCTCTCATCACGTTTTACTGCTTGAAGCTGCATTTCCAACGTTTATGCTCCGAAAAGACGTTTCAGCCTCAACAGAGTCAAAAAGTACATTTTGTTGTTGAACACTTAGATTCTATGATTTCCTGCATTTAATGCATCATAGAATACCAGACATTCAAGTTGTACTATAGTGTAAGAGTACCTGATGCTCTCATCACGTTTTACTGCTTTAAGTTGCATTTCCAACTTTTATGCTCCGAAAAGACGTTTCAGCCTCAACAGAGTCCAAAAGTGCATTTAGTTGTCAAACACTTAGATTCTATGAGTTCCTGCATTTAATGCATCATATAACACCAGACATTCAAGTTGTGCTATAGGGTAAGAGTACCTGATGCTCTCATCACGTTTTACTGCTTTAAGTTGCATTTCCAACTTTTATGCTCCGAAAAGACGTTTCAGCCTCAACAGAGTCCAAAAGTGCATTTTGTTGTCAAACACTTAGATTCTATGATTTCCTGCATTTAATGCATCATATAACACCAGACATTCAAGTTGTACTATAGTGTAAGAGTACCTGATGCTCTCATCACGTGTTACTGCTTTAAGTTGCATTTCCAACGTTTATGCTCCGAAAAGACTTTTCAGCCTCAACAGAGTCCAAAATTGCCTTTTGTTGTCAAACACTTAGATTCTATGATTTCCTGCATTTAATGCATCATATAATACCAGACATTCATGTTTTATTGTAATATAAGAGTACCTGATGCTCTCATCACGTTTTACTGCTTTAAGTTGCATTTCCAACTTTTATGCTCCAAAATGACGTTGCAGCCTCAACAGAGTCCAAAAGTGCATTTAGTTGTCAAACATTTAGATTCTATGATTTCCTGCCTTTAGTGCATCATAGAATACCAGACATTCAAGTTGTACTATAGTGTAAGAGTACCTGATGCTCTCATCACGTTTTACTGCTTTAAGTTGCGTTTCCAACTTTTATGCTCCGAAAAGACGTTTTAGTTTAACAGAGTCCAAAAGTGCATTTTGTTGTCAAACACTTAAATTCTATGATTTCATGCATTTAATGCATCATATAATACCAGACATTCATGTTTCATTGTAATATAAGAGTACCTGATGCTCTCATCACGTTTTACTGCTTTAAGTTGCGTTTCCAACTTTTATGCTCCGAAAAGACGTTTCAACCTCAACAGAGTCCAAAAGTGCATTTTGTTGTCAAACACTTAGATTCTATGATTTCCTGCATTTAATGCATCTTAGAACACCAGACATTCATGTTTCATTGTAATATAAGAGTACCTCATGCTCTCATCACGTTTTACTGCTTTAAGTTGCATTTCCAACGTTCATGCTCCGAAAAGACTTTTTAGCCTCAACAGAGTCCAAAATTGCCTTTTGTTGTCAAACACTTAGATTCTATGAGTTCCTGCATTTAATGCATCATATAACACCAGACATTCAAGTTGTGCTATAGTGTAAGAGTACCTGATGCTCTCATCACGTTTTACTGCTTTAAGTTGCATTTCCAACTTTTATGCTCCGAAAAGACTTTTCAGCCTCAACAAGAGTCCAAAAGTGCCCTTTTGTTGTCAAACACTTAGATTCTATGATTTCCTGCATTTAATGCATCATATAATACCAGACATTCAAGTTGTGCTATAGTGTAAGAGTACCTGATGCCTTCATGACGTTTTACTGCTTTAAGTTGCATTTCCAACTTTTATGCTCCGAAAAGACTTTTTAGCCTCAACAGAGTCCAAAATTGCCTTTTGTTGTCAAACACTTAGATTCTATGATTTCCTGCATTTAATGCATCATAGAATACCAGCCATTCATATTTCATTGTAATATAAGAGTACCTGATGCTCTCATCACGTTTTACTGCTTTAAGTTGCATTTCCAACTTTTATGCTCCGAAAAGACGTTTCAGCCTCAACAGAGTCCAAAAGTGCATTTAGTTGTCAAACACTTAGATTCTATGAGTTCCTGCATTTAATGTATCATATAACAACCAGACATTCAAGTTGTACTATAGTGTAAGAAGTACCTGATGCTCTCATCACGTTTTACTGCTTTAAGTTGCATTTCCAACTTTTATGCTCCGAAAAGACTTTTTAGCCTCAACAGAGTCCAAAAGTGCATTTTGTTGTCAAACACTTAGATTCTATGATTTCCTGCATTTAATGCATCATATAATACTAGACATTCAAGTTGTACCTTAGTGTAAGAGTACCTGATGCTCTCATCACGTTTTACTGCTTCAAGTTGTATTTCCAACTTTTATGCTCCGAAAAGACTTTTTAGCCTTAACAGAGTCCAAAATTGCCTTTTGTTGTCAAACACTTAGATTCTATGATTTCCTGCATTTAATGCATCATAGAATACCAGCCATTCATATTTCATTGTAATATAAGAGTACCTGATGCTCTCATCACGTTTTACTGCTTTAAGTTGCATTTCCAACTTTTATGCTCCGAAAAGACTTTTCAGCCTCAACAGAGTCCAAAATTGCCTTTTGTTGTCAAACACTTAGATTCTATGATTTCCTGCATTTAATGCATCATATAATACCAGACATTCAAGTTGTGCTATAGTGTAAGAGTACCTGATGCTCTCATCACGTTTTACTGCTTTAAGTTGCATTTCCAACTTTTATGCTCCGAAAAGACGTTTCAGCCTCACAAAGTCCAAAAGTGCATTTTGTTGTCAAACACTTAGATTCTATGATTTCCTGCATTTAATGCATCTTAGAACACTAGACATTCATGTTTCATTGTAATATAAGAGTACCTGATGCTCTCATCACGTTTTACTGCTTTAAGTTGCATTTCCAACTTTTATGCTCCGAAAAGACCTTTCAGCCTCAACACAGTCCAAAAGTGCCTTTTGTTGTCAAACACTTAGATTCTATGATTTCATGCATTTAATGCATCATATAATACCAGACATTCATGTTTCATTGTAATATAAGAGTACCTGATGCTCTCATCACGTTTTACTGCTTTAAGTTGCGTTTCCAACTTTTATGCTCCGAAAAGACGTTTCAACCTCAACAGAGTCCAAAAGTGCATTTTGTTGTCAAACACTTAGATTCTATGATTTCCTGCATTTAATGCATCTTAGAACACCAGACATTCATGTTTCATTGTAATATAAGAGTACCTCATGCTCTCATCACGTTTTACTGCTTTAAGTTGCATTTCCAACGTTCATGCTCCGAAAAGACGTTTCAGCCTCAACAGAGTCCAAAAGTGCATTTTGTTGTCAAACACTTAGATTCTATGATTTCCTGCATTTAATGCATCATATAATACCAGACATTCAAGTTGTGCTATAGTGTAAGAGTACCTGATGCTCTCATGACGTTTTACTGCTTTAAGTTGCATTTCCAACTTTTATGCTCCGAAAAGACTTTTTAGCCTCAACAGAGTCCAAAATTGCCTTTTGTTGTCAAACACTTAGATTCTATGATTTCCTGCATTTAATGCATCATAGAATACCAGCCATTCATATTTCATTGTAATATAAGAGTACCTGATGCTCTCATCACGTTTTACTGCTTTAAGTTGCATTTCCAACTTTTATGCTCCGAAAAGACGTTTCAGCCTCAACAGAGTCCAAAAGTGCATTTAGTTGTCAAACACTTAGATTCTATGAGTTCCTGCATTTAATGTATCATATAACACCAGACATTCAAGTTGTACTATAGTGTAAGAAGTACCTGATGCTCTCATCACGTTTTACTGCTTTAAGTTGCATTTCCAACTTTTATGCTCCGAAAAGACGTTTCAGCCTCAACAGAGTCCAAAAGTGCATTTTGTTGTCAAACACTTAGATTCTATGATTTCCTGCATTTAATGCATCTTAGAACACCAGACATTCATGTTTCATTGTAATATAAGAGTACCTCATGCTCTCATCACGTTTTACTGCTTTAAGTTGCATTTCCAACTTTTATGCTCCGAAAAGACTTTTTAGCCTCAACAGAGTCCAAAAGTGCATTTTGTTGTCAAACACTTAGATTCTATGATTTCCTGCATTTAATGCATCATATAATACTAGACATTCAAGTTGTACCTTAGTGTAAGAGTACCTGATGCTCTCATCACGTTTTACTGCTTCAAGTTGTATTTCCAACTTTTATGCTCCGAAAAGACTTTTTAGCCTTAACAGAGTCCAAAATTGCCTTTTGTTGTCAAACACTTAGATTCTATGATTTCCTGCATTTAATGCATCATAGAATACCAGCCATTCATATTTCATTGTAATATAAGAGTACCTGATGCTCTCATCACGTTTTACTGCTTTAAGTTGCATTTCCAACTTTTATGCTCCGAAAAGACTTTTCAGCCTCAACAGAGTCCAAAATTGCCTTTTGTTGTCAAACACTTAGATTCTATGATTTCCTGCATTTAATGCATCATATAATACCAGACATTCAAGTTGTGCTATAGTGTAAGAGTACCTGATGCTCTCATCACGTTTTACTGCTTTAAGTTGCATTTCCAACTTTTATGCTCCGAAAAGACGTTTCAGCCTCAACAGAGTCCAAAAGTGCATTTTGTTGTCAAACACTTAGAATCTATGATTTCCTGCATTTAATGCATCATATAATACCAGACATTCAAGTTGTACCTTAGTGTAAGAGTACCTGATGCTCTCATCACGTTTTACTGCCTTAAGTTGCATTTCCAACTTTTATGCTCCGAAAAGACTTTTCAGCCTCAACAGAGTCCAAAATTGCCTTTTGTTGTCAAACACTTAGATTCTATGATTTCCTGCATTTAATGCATCATATAATACCAGACATTCAAGTTGTGCTATAGTGTAAGAGTACCTGATGCTCTCATTACGTTTTACTGCTTTAAGTTGCATTTCCAACTTTTATGCTCCGAAAAGACGTTTCAGCTTCACCAAAGTCCAAAAGTGCATTTTGTTGTCAAACACTTAGATTCTATGATTTCCTGCTTTTAATGCATCATATAATACCAGACATTCAAGTTGTACCTTAGTGTAAGAGTACCTGATGCTCTCATCACGTTTTACTGCTTTAAGTTGCATTTCCAACTTTTATGCTCCGAAAAGACTTTTTAGCCTCAACAGAGTCCAAAATTGCCTTTTGTTGTCAAACACTTAGATTCTATGATTTCCTGCATTAAATGCATCATAGAATACCAGCCATTCATATTTCATTGTAATATAAGAGTACCTGATGCTCTCATCACGTTTTACTGCTTTAAGTTGCATTTCCAACTTTTATGCTCCGAAAAGACTTTTCAGCCTCAACAGAGTCCAAAATTGCCTTTTGTTGTCAAACACTTAGATTCTATGATTTCCTGCATTTAATGCATCATATAATACCAGACATCCAAGTTGTGCTATAGTGTAAGAGTACCTGATGCTCTCATCACGTTTTACTGCTTTAAGTTGCGTTTCCAACTTTTATGCTCCGAAAAGACGTTTTAGCTTCAACAGAGTCCAAAAGTGCATTTTGTTGTCAAACACTTAAATTCTATGATTTCCTGCATTTAATGCATCATATAATACCAGACATTCAAGTTGTACTATAGTGTAAGAGTACCTGATGCTCTCATCACGTTTTACTGCTTTAAGTTGCGTTTCCAACTTTTATGCTCCGAAAAGACGTTTCAGCTTCACTAGAGTCCAAAAGTGCATTTTGTTGTCAAACACTTAGATTCTATGATTTCCTGCCTTTAGTGCATCATAGAATACCAGACATTCAAGTTGTACTATAGTGTAAGAGTACCTGATGCTCTCATCACGTTTTACTGCTTTAAGTTGCATTTCCAACTTTTATGCTCCGAAAAGACTTTTCAGCCTCAACAGAGTCCAAAATTGTCTTTTGTTGTCAAACACTTAGATTCTATGATTTCCTGCATTTAATGCATCATAGAATACCAGACATTCATGTTTTATTGTAATATAAGAGTACCTGATGCTCTCATCACGTTTTACTGCTTTAAGTTGCATTTCCAACTTTTATGCTCCGAAAAGACTTTTCAGCCTCAACAGAGTCCAAAATTGTCTTTTGTTGTCAAACACTTAGATTCTATGATTTCCTGCATTTAATGCATCATAGAATACCAGACATTCATGTTTTATTGTAATATAAGAGTACCTGATGCTCTCATCACGTTTTACTGCTTTAAGTTGCATTTCCAACTTTTATGCTCCAAAATGACGTTTCAGTCTCAACAGAGTCCAAAAGTGCATTTAGTTGTCAAACACTTAGATTCTATGAGTTCCTGCATTTAATGCATCATATAACACCAGACATTCAAGTTGTACTATAGTGTAAGAGTACCTGATGCTCTCATCACGTTTTACTGCTTTAAGTTGCATTTCCAACTTTTATGCTCCAAAATGACGTTTCAGCCTCAACAGAGTCCAAAAGTGCATTTAGTTGTCAAACACTTAGATTCTATGATTTCCTGCATTTAAAGCATCATATAATACCAGACATTCATGTTTTATTGTAATATAAGAGTACCTGATGCTCTCATCACGTTGTACTGCTTTAAGTTGCATTTCCAACTTTTATGCTCCGAAAAGACGTTTCAGCCTCAACAGAGTCCAAAATTGCCTTTTTTTGTCAAACACTTAGATTCTATGATTTCCTGCATTTAATGCATCATATAATACCAGACATTCAAGTTGTATCTTAGTGTAAGAGTACCTGATGCTCTCATCACGTTTTACTGCTTTAAGTTGCATTTCCAACTTTTATGCTCCGAAAAGACGTTTCAGCCTCAACAGAGTCCAAAATTGCCTTTTTTTGTCAAACACTTAGATTCTATGATTTCCTGCATTTAATGCATCATATAATACCAGACATTCAAGTTGTGCTATAGTGTAAGAGTACCTGATGCTCTCATCACGTTTTACTGCTTTAAGTTGCATTTCCAACTTTTATGCTCCGAAAAGACGTTTCAGCCTCAACAGAGTCCAAAAGTGCATGTTGTTGTCAAACACTTAGATTCTATGATTTCCTGCATTTAATGCATCATATAATACCAGACATTCAAGTTGTACCTTAGTGTAAGAGTACCTGATGCTCTCATCACGTTTTACTGCTTTAAGTTGCATTTCCAACTTTTATGCTCCGAAAAGACTTTTTAGCCTCAACAGAGTCCAAAATTGCCTTTTGTTGTCAAACACTTAGATTCTATGATTTCATGCCTTTAATGCATCATATAATACCAGACATTCAAGTTGTACTATAGTGTAAGAGTACCTGATGCTCTCATCACGTTTTACTGCTTTAAGTTGCATTTCCAACTTTTATGCTCCAAAATGACGTTTCAGCCTCACAGAGTCCAAAAGTGCATTTTGTTGTCAAACACTTAGATTCTATGATTTCCTGCATTTAATGCATCTTAGAACACCAGACATTCATGTTTCATTGTAATATAAGAGTACCTGATGCTCTCATCACGTTTTACTGCTTTAAGTTGCGTTTCCAACTTTTATGCTCCGAAAAGACGTTTTAGCTTCAACAGAGTCCAAAAGTGCATTTTGTTGTCAAACACTTAAATTCTATGATTTCCTGCATTTAATGCATCATATAATACCAGACATTCAAGTTGTACTATAGTGTAAGAGTACCTGATGCTCTCATCACGTTTTACTGCTTTAAGTTGCATTTCCAACTTTTATGCTCCGAAAAGACTTTTTAGCCTCAACAGAGTCCAAAATTGCCTTTTGTTGTCAAACACTTAGATTCTATGATTTCCTGCATTTAATGCATCATATAATACCAGACATTCATGTTTTATTGTAATATAAGAGTACCTGATGCTCTCATCACGTTTTACTGCTTTAAGTTGCATTTCCAACTTTTATGCTCCGAAAAGACTTTTTAGCCTCAACAGAGTCCAAAATTGCCTTTTGTTGTCAAACACTTAGATTCTATGATTTCCTGCATTTAATGCATCATATAATACCAGACATTCATGTTTTATTGTAATATAAGAGTACCTGATGCTCTCATCACGTTTTACTGCTTTAAGTTGCATTTCCAACTTTTATGCTCCAAAATGACGTTTCAGCCTCAACAGAGTCCAAAAGTGCATTTAGTTGTCAAACATTTAGATTCTATGATTTCCTGCCTTTAGTGCATCATATAATACCAGACATTCAAGTTGTGCTATAGTGTAAGAGTACCTGATGCTCTCATCACGTTTTACTGCTTTAAGTTGCATTTCCAACTTTTATGCTCCGAAAAGACTTTTTAGCCTCAACAGAGTCCAAAATTGCCTTTTGTTGTCAAACACTTAGATTCTATGATTTCCTGCATTTAATGCATCATAGAATACCAGCCATTCATATTTCATTGTAATATAAGAGTACCTGATGCTCTCATCACGTTTTACTGCTTTAAGTTGCATTTCCAACTTTTATGCTCCGAAAAGACCTTTCAGCCTCAACAGAGTCCAAAAGTGCATGTTGTTGTCAAACACTTAGATTCTATGATTTCCTGCATTTAATGCATCATATAATACCAGACATTCAAGTTGTACCTTAGTGTAAGAGTACCTGATGCTCTCATCACGTTTTACTGCTTTAAGTTGCATTTCCAACTTTTATGCTCCGAAAAGACTTTTTAGCCTCAACAGAGTCCAAAATTGCCTTTTGTTGTCAAACACTTAGATTCTATGATTTCCTGCATTTAATGCATCATATAATACCAGACATTCATGTTTCATTGTAATATAAGAGTACCTGATGCTCTCATCACGTTTTACTGCTTTAAGTTGCATTTCCAACTTTTATGCTCCGAAAAGACTTTTCAGCCTCAACAGAGTCCAAAATTGTCTTTTGTTGTCAAACACTTAGATTCTATGATTTCCTGCATTTAATGCATCATAGAATACCAGACATTCATGTTTTATTGTAATATAAGAGTACCTGATGCTCTCATCACGTTTTACTGCTTTAAGTTGCATTTCCAACTTTTATGCTCCAAAATGACGTTTCAGCCTCAACAGAGTCCAAAATTGCCTTTTGTTGTCAAACACTTAGATTCTATGATTTCCTGCATTTAATGCATCATATAATACCAGACATTCAAGTTGTGCTATAGTGTAAGAGTACCTGATGCTCTCATCACGTTTTACTGCTTTAAGTTGCATTTCCAACTTTTATGCTCCGAAAAGACGTTTCAGCCTCAACAGAGTCCAAAAGTGCATTTTGTTGTCAAACACTTAGAATCTATGATTTCCTGCATTTAATGCATCATATAATACCAGACATTCAAGTTGTACCTTAGTGTAAGAGTACCTGATGCTCTCATCACGTTTTACTGCTTTAAGTTGCATTTCCAACTTTTATGCTCCGAAAAGACTTTTTAGCCTCAACAGAGTCCAAAATTGCCTTTTGTTGTCAAACACTTAGATTCTATGATTTCATGCCTTTAATGCATCATATAATACCAGACATTCAAGTTGTACTATAGTGTAAGAGTACCTGATGCTCTCATCACGTTTTACTGCTTTAAGTTGCATTTCCAACTTTTATGCTCCAAAATGACGTTTCAGCCTCAACAGAGTCCAAAAGTGCATTTAGTTGTCAAACATTTAGATTCTATGATTTCCTGCCTTTAGTGCATCATATAATACCAGACATTCAAGTTGTGCTATAGTGTAAGAGTACCTGATGCTCTCATCACGTTTTACTGCTTTAAGTTGCATTTCCAACTTTTATGCTCCGAAAAGACTTTTTAGCCTCAACAGAGTCCAAAATTGCCTTTTGTTGTCAAACACTTAGATTCTATGATTTCCTGCATTTAATGCATCATAGAATACCAGCCATTCATATTTCATTGTAATATAAGAGTACCTGATGCTCTCATCACGTTTTACTGCTTTAAGTTGCATTTCCAACTTTTATGCTCCGAAAAGACCTTTCAGCCTCAACAGAGTCCAAAAGTGCATGTTGTTGTCAAACACTTAGATTCTATGATTTCCTGCATTTAATGCATCATATAATACCAGACATTCAAGTTGTACCTTAGTGTAAGAGTACCTGATGCTCTCATCACGTTTTACTGCTTTAAGTTGCATTTCCAACTTTTATCCTCCGAAAAGACTTTTTAGCCTCAACAGAGTCCAAAATTGCCTTTTGTTGTCAAACACTTAGATTCTATGATTTCCTGCATTTAATGCATCATAGAATACCAGCCATTCATATTTCATTGTAATATAAGAGTACCTGATGCTCTCATCACGTTTTACTGCTTTAAGTTGCATTTCCAACTTTTATGCTCCGAAAAGACCTTTCAGCCTCAACAGAGTCCAAAAGTGCATGTTGTTGTCAAACACTTAGATTCTATGATTTCCTGCATTTAATGCATCATATAATACCAGACATTCAAGTTTTATTGTAATATAAGAGTACCTGATGCTCTCATCACGTTTTACTGCTTTAAGTTGCATTTCCAACTTTTATGCTCCAAAATGACGTTTCAGCCTCAACAGAGTCCAAAAGTGCATTTAGTTGTCAAACATTTAGATTCTATGATTTCCTGCATTTAATGCATCATAGAATACCAGCCATTCATGTTTTATTGTAATATAAGAGTACCTGATGCTCTCATCACGTTTTACTGCTTTAAGTTGCGTTTCCAACATTTATGCTCCGAAAAGACGTTTCAGCCTCAACAGAGTCCAAAACTGCATGTTGTTGTCAAACACTTAGATTCTATGATTTCATGCCTTTAATGCATCACATAATACCAGACATTCAAGTTGTGCTATAGTGTAAGAGTACCTGATGCTCTCATCACGTTTTACTGCTTTAAGTTGCATTTCCAACATTTATGCTCCGAAAAGACTTTTTAGCCTCAACAGAGTCCAAAATTGCCTTTTGTTGTCAAACACTTAGATTCTATGATTTCCTGCATTTAATGCATCATATAATACCAGACATTCATGTTTCATTGTAATATAAGAGTACCTGATGCTCTCATCACGTTTTACTGCTTTAAGTTGCATTTCCAACTTTTATGCTCCAAAATGACGTTTCAGCCTCAACAGAGTCCAAAAGTGCATTTAGTTGTCAAACATTTAGATTCTATGATTTCCTGCCTTTAGTGCATCATATAATACCAGACATTCAAGTTGTGCTATAGTGTAAGAGTACCTGATGCTCTCATCACGTTTTACTGCTTTAAGTTGCATTTCCAACTTTTATGCTCCGAAAAGACTTTTTAGCCTCAACAGAGTCCAAAATTGCCTTTTGTTGTCAAACACTTAGATTCTATGATTTCCTGCATTTAATGCATCATAGAATACCAGCCATTCATATTTCATTGTAATATAAGAGTACCTGATGCTCTCATCACGTTTTACTGCTTTAAGTTGCATTTCCAACTTTTATGCTCCGAAAAGACCTTTCAGCCTCAACAGAGTCCAAAAGTGCATGTTGTTGTCAAACACTTAGATTCTATGATTTCCTGCATTTAATGCATCATATAATACCAGACATTCAAGTTTTATTGTAATATAAGAGTACCTGATGCTCTCATCACGTTTTACTGCTTTAAGTTGCATTTCCAACTTTTATGCTCCAAAATGACGTTTCAGCCTCAACAGAGTCCAAAAGTGCATTTAGTTGTCAAACATTTAGATTCTATGATTTCCTGCATTTAATGCATCATAGAATACCAGCCATTCATGTTTTATTGTAATATAAGAGTACCTGATGCTCTCATCACGTTTTACTGCTTTAAGTTGCGTTTCCAACATTTATGCTCCGAAAAGACGTTTCAGCCTCAACAGAGTCCAAAACTGCATGTTGTTGTCAAACACTTAGATTCTATGATTTCATGCCTTTAATGCATCACATAATACCAGACATTCAAGTTGTGCTATAGTGTAAGAGTACCTGATGCTCTCATCACGTTTTACTGCTTTAAGTTGCATTTCCAACATTTATGCTCCGAAAAGACTTTTTAGCCTCAACAGAGTCCAAAATTGCCTTTTGTTGTCAAACACTTAGATTCTATGATTTCCTGCATTTAATGCATCATATAATACCAGACATTCATGTTTCATTGTAATATAAGAGTACCTGATGCTCTCATCACGTTTTACTGCTTTAAGTTGCATTTCCAACTTTTATGCTCCAAAATGACGTTTCAGCCTCAACAGAGTCCAAAAGTGCATTTAGTTGTCAAACATTTAGATTCTATGATTTCCTGCCTTTAGTGCATCATATAATACCAGACATTCAAGTTGTGCTATAGTGTAAGAGTACCTGATGCTCTCATCACGTTTTACTGCTTTAAGTTGCATTTCCAACTTTTATGCTCCGAAAAGACTTTTTAGCCTCAACAGAGTCCAAAATTGCCTTTTGTTGTCAAACACTTAGATTCTATGATTTCCTGCATTTAATGCATCATAGAATACCAGCAATTCATATTTCATTGTAATATAAGAGTACCTGATGCTCTCATCACGTTTTACTGCTTTAAGTTGCATTTAAAACTTTTATGCTCCGAAAAGACCTTTCAGCCTCAACAGAGTCCAAAAGTGCATGTTGTTGTCAAACACTTAGATTCTATGATTTCCTGCATTTAATGCATCATATAATACCAGACATTCAAGTTGTACTATAGTGTAAGAGTACCTGATGCTCTCATCACGTTTTACTGCTTTAAGTTGCATTTCCAACTTTTATGCTCCGAAAAGACTTTTTAGCCTCAACAGAGTCCAAAATTGCCTTTTGTTGTCAAACACTTAGATTCTATGATTTCATGCCTTTAATGCATCATATAATACCAGACATTCAAGTTGTACTATAGTGTAAGAGTACCTGATGCTCTCATCACGTTTTACTGCTTTAAGTTGCATTTCCAACTTTTATGCTCCAAAATGACGTTTCAGCCTCAACAGAGTCCAAAAGTGCATTTAGTTGTCAAACATTTAGATTCTATGATTTCCTGCCTTTAGTGCATCATATAATACCAGACATTCAAGTTGTGCTATAGTGTAAGAGTACCTGATGCTCTCATCACGTTTTACTGCTTTAAGTTGCATTTCCAACTTTTATGCTCCGAAAAGACTTTTTAGCCTCAACAGAGTCCAAAATTGCCTTTTGTTGTCAAACACTTAGATTCTATGATTTCCTGCATTTAATGCATCATAGAATACCAGCCATTCATATTTCATTGTAATATAAGAGTACCTGATGCTCTCATCACGTTTTACTGCTTTAAGTTGCATTTCCAACTTTTATGCTCCGAAAAGACCTTTCAGCCTCAACAGAGTCCAAAAGTGCATGTTGTTGTCAAACACTTAGATTCTATGATTTCCTGCATTTAATGCATCATATAATACCAGACATTCAAGTTGTACTATAGTGTAAGAGTACCTGATGCTCTCATCACGTTTTACTGCTTTAAGTTGCATTTCCAACTTTTATGCTCCGAAAAGACTTTTTAGCCTCAACAGAGTCCAAAATTGCCTTTTGTTGTCAAACACTTAGATTCTATGATTTCCTGCATTTAATGCATCATAGAATACCAGCCATTCATATTTCATTGTAATATAAGAGTACCTGATGCTCTCATCACGTTTTACTGCTTTAAGTTGCATTTCCAACTTTTATGCTCCGAAAAGACCTTTCAGCCTCAACAGAGTCCAAAAGAGCATGTTGTTGTCAAACACTTAGATTCTATGATTTCCTGCATTTAATGCATCATATAATACCAGACATTCAAGTTGTACCTTAGTGTAAGAGTACCTGATGCTCTCATCACGTTTTACTGCTTTAAGTTGCATTTCCAACTTTTATGCTCCGAAAAGACTTTTTAGCCTCAACAGAGTCCAAAATTGCCTTTTGTTGTCAAACACTTAGATTCTATGATTTCCTGCATTTAATGCATCATAGAATACCAGCCATTCATATTTCATTGTAATATAAGAGTACCTGATGCTCTCATCACGTTTTACTGCTTTAAGTTGCATTTCCAACTTTTATGCTCCGAAAAGACCTTTCAGCCTCAACAGAGTCCAAAAGTGCATGTTGTTGTCAAACACTTAGATTCTATGATTTCCTGCATTTAATGCATCATATAATACCAGACATTCAAGTTTTATTGTAATATAAGAGTACCTGATGCTCTCATCACGTTTTACTGCTTTAAGTTGCATTTCCAACTTTTATGCTCCAAAATGACGTTTCAGCCTCAACAGAGTCCAAAAGTGCATGTTGTTGTCAAACACTTAGATTCTATGATTTCCTGCATTTAATGCATCATATAATACCAGACATTCAAGTTTTATTGTAATATAAGAGTACCTGATGCTCTCATCACGTTTTACTGCTTTAAGTTGCATTTCCAACTTTTATGCTCCGAAAAGACTTTTTAGCCTCAACAGAGTCCAAAATTGCCTTTTGTTGTCAAACACTTAGATTCTATGATTTCCTGCATTTAATGCATCATAGAATACCAGCCATTCATATTTCATTGTAATATAAGAGTACCTGATGCTCTCATCACGTTTTACTGCTTTAAGTTGCATTTCCAACTTTTATGCTCCGAAAAGACCTTTCAGCCTCAACAGAGTCCAAAAGTGCATGTTGTTGTCAAACACTTAGATTCTATGATTTCCTGCATTTAATGCATCATATAATACCAGACATTCAAGTTGTACTATAGTGTAAGAGTACCTGATGCTCTCATCACGTTTTACTGCTTTAAGTTGCATTTCCAACTTTTATGCTCCGAAAAGACCTTTCAGCCTCAACAGAGTCCAAAAGTGCATGTTGTTGTCAAACACTTAGATTCTATGATTTCCTGCATTTAATGCATCATATAATACCAGACATTCAAGTTTTATTGTAATATAAGAGTACCTGATGCTCTCATCACGTTTTACTGCTTTAAGTTGCATTTCCAACTTTTATGCTCCAAAATGACGTTTCAGCCTCAACAGAGTCCAAAAGTGCATGTTGTTGTCAAACACTTAGATTCTATGATTTCCTGCATTTAATGCATCATATAATACCAGACATTCAAGTTTTATTGTAATATAAGAGTACCTGATGCTCTCATCACGTTTTACTGCTTTAAGTTGCATTTCCAACTTTTATGCTCCGAAAAGACTTTTTAGCCTCAACAGAGTCCAAAATTGCCTTTTGTTGTCAAACACTTAGATTCTATGATTTCCTGCATTTAATGCATCATAGAATACCAGCCATTCATATTTCATTGTAATATAAGAGTACCTGATGCTCTCATCACGTTTTACTGCTTTAAGTTGCATTTCCAACTTTTATGCTCCGAAAAGACCTTTCAGCCTCAACAGAGTCCAAAAGTGCATGTTGTTGTCAAACACTTAGATTCTATGATTTCCTGCATTTAATGCATCATATAATACCAGACATTCAAGTTGTACTATAGTGTAAGAGTACCTGATGCTCTCATCACGTTTTACTGCTTTAAGTTGCATTTCCAACTTTTATGCTCCGAAAAGACTTTTTAGCCTCAACAGAGTCCAAAATTGCCTTTTGTTGGCAAACACTTAGATTCTATGATTTCCTGCATTTAATGCATCATAGAATACCAGCCATTCATATTTCATTGTAATATAAGAGTACCTGATGCTCTCATCACGTTTTACTGCTTTAAGTTGCATTTCCAACTTTTATGCTCCGAAAAGACCTTTCAGCCTCAACAGAGTCCAAAAGTGCATGTTGTTGTCAAACACTTAGATTCTATGATTTCCTGCATTTAATGCATCATATAATACCAGACATTCAAGTTGTACCTTAGTGTAAGAGTACCTGATGCTCTCATCACGTTTTACTGCTTTAAGTTGCATTTCCAACTTTTATGCTCCGAAAAGACTTTTTAGCCTCAACAGAGTCCAAAATTGCCTTTTGTTGTCAAACACTTAGATTCTATGATTTCCTGCATTTAATGCATCATATAATACCAGACATTCAAGTTTTATTGTAATATAAGAGTACCTGATGCTCTCATCACGTTTTACTGCTTTAAGTTGCATTTCCAACTTTTATGCTCCAAAATGACGTTTCAGCCTCAACAGAGTCCAAAAGTGCATTTAGTTGTCAAACATTTAGATTCTATGATTTCCTGCCTTTAGTGCATCATATAATACCAGACAGTTAAGTTGTGCTATAGTGTAAGAGTACCTGATGCTCTCATCACGTTTTACTGCTTTTAGTTGCATTTCCAACTTTTATGCTCCGAAAAGACCTTTCAGCCTCAACAGAGTCCAAAAGTGCATGTTGTTGTCAAACACTTAGATTCTATGATTTCCTGCATTTAATGCATCATAGAATACCAGACATTCATGTTTTATTGTAATATAAGAGTACCTGATGCTCTCATCACGTTTTACTGCTTTAAGTTGCATTTCCAACTTGTATGCTCCGAAAAGACGTTTCAGCCTCAACAGAGTCCAAAAGTGCATTTTGTTGTCAAACACTTAGATTCTATGATTTCCTGCATTTAATGCATCATATAATACCAGACATTCAAGTTGTACCTTAGTGTAAGAGTACCTGATGCTCTCATCACGTTTTACTGCTTTAAGTTGCATTTCCAACTTTTATGCTCCGAAAAGACTTTTTAGCCTCAACAGAGTCCAAAATTGCCTTTTGTTGTCAAACACTTAGATTCTATGATTTCCTGCATTTAATGCATCATATAATACCAGACATTCAAGTTGTATCTTAGTGTAAGAGTACCTGATGCTCTCATCACGTTTTACTGCTTTAAGTTGCATTTCCAACTTTTATGCTCCAAAAAGACGTTTCAGCCTCAACAGAGTCCAAAAGTGCATTTTGTTGTCAAACACTTAGATTCTATAATTTCATGCATTTAATGCATCATAGAATACCAGACATTCAAGTTGTACTATAGTGTAAGAGTACCTGATGCTCTCATCACGTTTTACTGCTTTAAGTTGCATTTCCAACTTTTATGCTCCGAAAAGACGTTTCAGCCTCAACAGAGTCCAAAAGTGCATTTTGTTGTCAAACACTTAGATTCTATGATTTCCTGCATTTAATGCATCATATAATACCAGACATTCAAGTTGTACCTTAGTGTAAGAGTACCTGATGCTCTCATCACGTTTTACTGCTTTAAGTTGCATTTCCAACTTTTATGCTCCAAAATGACGTTTCAGCCTCAACAGAGTCCAAAAGTGCATTTAGTTGTCAAACATTTAGATTCTATGATTTCCTGCCTTTAGTGCATCATATAATACAGACATTCAAGTTGTGCTATAGTGTAAGAGTACCTGATGCTCTCATCACGTTTTACTGCTTTAAGTTGCGTTTCCAACTTTTTTATGCTCCGAAAAGACGTTTCAGGTTCACCAGAGTCCAAAAGTGCATGTTGTTGTCAAACACTTAGATTCTATGATTTCCTGCATTTAATGCATCATATAATACCAGACATTCAAGTTGTATCTTAGTGTAAGAGTACCTGATGCTCTCATCACGTTTTACTGCTTTAAGTTGCATTTCCAACTTTTATGCTCCGAAAAGACGTTTCAGCCTCAACAGAGTCCAAAAGTGCATTTAGTTGTCAAACACTTAGATTCTATGAGTTCCTGCATTTAATGCATCATATAACACCAGACATTCAAGTTGTGCTATAGTGTAAGAGTACCTGATGCTCTCATCACGTTTTACTGCTTTAAGTTGCATTTCCAACTTTTATGCTCCGAAAAGACGTTTCAGCCTCAACAGAGTCCAAAAGTGCATTTTGTTGTCAAACACTTAGATTCTATGATTTCCTGCATTTAATGCATCATATAATACCAGACATTCATGTTTCATTGTAATATAAGAGTACCTGATGCTCTCATCACGTTTTACTGCTTTAAGTTGCATTTCCAACTTTTATGCTCCGAAAAGACGTTTCAGCCTCACAGAGTCCAAAAGTGCCTTTTGTTGTCAAACACTTAGATTCTATGATTTCCTGCCTTTAGTGCATCATATAATACCAGACAGTTAAGTTGTGCTATAGTGTAAGAGTACCTGATGCTCTCATCACGTTTTACTGCTTTTAGTTGCATTTCCAACTTTTATGCTCCGAAAAGACCTTTCAGCCTCAACAGAGTCCAAAAGTGCATGTTGTTGTCAAACACTTAGATTCTATGATTTCCTGCATTTAATGCATCATATAATACCAGACATTCAAGTTTTATTGTAATATAAGAGTACCTGATGCTCTCATCACGTTTTACTGCTTTAGGTTGCATTTCCAACTTTTATGCTCCAAAATGACGTTTCAGCCTCAACAGAGTCCAAAAGTGCATTTAGTTGTCAAACATTTAGATTCTATGATTTCCTGCCTTTAGTGCATCATATAATACCAGACATTTAAGTTGTGCTATAGTGTAAGAGTACCTGATGCTCTCATCACGTTTTATTGCTTTAAGTTGCATTTCCAACTTTTATGCTCCGAAAAGACTTTTCAGCCTCAACAGAGTCCAAAATTGTCTTTTGTTGTCAAACACTTAGATTCTATGATTTCCTGCATTTAATGCATCATAGAATACCAGACATTCATGTTTTATTGTAATATAAGAGTACCTGATGCTCTCATCACGTTTTACTGCTTTAAGTTGCATTTCCAACTTGTATGCTCCGAAAAGACGTTTCAGCCTCAACAGAGTCCAAAAGTGCATTTTGTTGTCAAACACTTAGATTCTATGATTTCCTGCATTTAATGCATCATATAATACCAGACATTCAAGTTGTACCTTAGTGTAAGAGTACCTGATGCTCTCATCACGTTTTACTGCTTTAAGTTGCATTTCCAACTTTTATGCTCCGAAAAGACTTTTTAGCCTCAACAGAGTCCAAAATTGCCTTTTGTTGTCAAACACTTAGATTCTATGATTTCCTGCATTTAATGCATCATATAATACCAGACATTCAAGTTGTATCTTAGTGTAAGAGTACCTGATGCTCTCATCACGTTTTACTGCTTTAAGTTGCATTTCCAACTTTTATGCTCCAAAAAGACGTTTCAGCCTCAACAGAGTCCAAAAGTGCATTTTGTTGTCAAACACTTAGATTCTATAATTTCATGCATTTAATGCATCATAGAATACCAGACATTCAAGTTGTACTATAGTGTAAGAGTACCTGATGCTCTCATCACGTTTTACTGCTTTAAGTTGCATTTCCAACTTTTATGCTCCGAAAAGACGTTTCAGCCTCAACAGAGTCCAAAAGTGCAT
Source organism: Taurulus bubalis (assembly GCF_910589615.1). Classification (NCBI taxonomy): domain Eukaryota; kingdom Metazoa; phylum Chordata; class Actinopteri; order Perciformes; family Cottidae; genus Taurulus; species Taurulus bubalis. Next base: position 1,983,405 of record NC_136605.1, read on the forward strand.
TTTGTTGTCAAACACTTAGATTCTATGATTTCCTGCATTTAATGCATCATATAATACCAGACATTCAAGTTGTACCTTAGTGTAAGAGTACCTGATGCTCTCATCACGTTTTACTGCTTTAAGTTGCATTTCCAACTTTTATGCTCCAAAATGACGTTTCAGCCTCAACAGAGTCCAAAAGTGCATTTAGTTGTCAAACATTTAGATTCTATGATTTCCTGCCTTTAGTGCATCATATAATACAGACATTCAAGTTGTGCTATAGTGTAAGAGTACCTGATGCTCTCATCACGTTTTACTGCTTTAAGTTGCGTTTCCAACTTTTTTATGCTCCGAAAAGACGTTTCAGGTTCACCAGAGTCCAAAAGTGCATGTTGTTGTCAAACACTTAGATTCTATGATTTCCTGCATTTAATGCATCATATAATACCAGACATTCAAGTTGTATCTTAGTGTAAGAGTACCTGATGCTCTCATCACGTTTTACTGCTTTAAGTTGCATTTCCAACTTTTATGCTCCGAAAAGACGTTTCAGCCTCAACAGAGTCCAAAAGTGCATTTAGTTGTCAAACACTTAGATTCTATGAGTTCCTGCATTTAATGCATCATATAACACCAGACATTCAAGTTGTGCTATAGTGTAAGAGTACCTGATGCTCTCATCACGTTTTACTGCTTTAAGTTGCATTTCCAACTTTTATGCTCCGAAAAGACGTTTCAGCCTCAACAGAGTCCAAAAGTGCATTTTGTTGTCAAACACTTAGATTCTATGATTTCCTGCATTTAATGCATCATATAATACCAGACATTCATGTTTCATTGTAATATAAGAGTACCTGATGCTCTCATCACGTTTTACTGCTTTAAGTTGCATTTCCAACTTTTATGCTCCGAAAAGACGTTTCAGCCTCACAGAGTCCAAAAGTGCCTTTTGTTGTCAAACACTTAGATTCTATGATTTCCTGCATTTAATGCATCATATAAAACCAGACATTCAAGTTGTACTATAGTGTAAGAGTACCTGATGCTCTCATCACGTTTTACTGCTTTAAGTTGCATTTCCAACTTTTATGCTCCGAAAAGACTTTTTAGCCTCAACAGAGTCTAAAATTGTCTTTTGTTGTCAAACACTTAGATTCTATGATTTCCTGCATTTAATGCATCATATAATACCAGACATTCAAGTTTTATTGTAATATAAGAGTACCTGATGCTCTCATCACGTTTTACTGCTTTAAGTTGCATTTCCAACTTTTATGCTCCAAAATGACGTTTCAGCCTCAACAGAGTCCAAAAGTGCATTTAGTTGTCAAACATTTAGATTCTATGATTTCCTGCATTTAATGCATCATAGAATACCAGCCATTCATGTTTTATTGTAATATAAGAGTACCTGATGCTCTCATCACGTTTTACTGCTTTAAGTTGCATTTCCAACTTTTATGCTCCAAAATGACGTTTCAGCCTCAACAGAGTCCAAAAGTGCATTTAGTTGTCAAACACTTAGATTCTATGATTTCCTGCATTTAAAGCATCATATAATACCAGACATTCATGTTTTATTGTAATATAAGAGTACCTGATGCTCTCATCACGTTGTACTGCTTTAAGTTGCGTTTCCAACATTTATGCTCCGAAAAGACGTTTCAGCCTCAACAGAGTCCAAAACTGCATGTTGTTGTCAAACACTTAGATTCTATGATTTCATGCCTTTAATGCATCATATAATACCAGACATTCAAGTTGTGCTATAGTGTAAGAGTACCTGATGCTCTCATCACGTTTTACTGCTTTAAGTTGCATTTCCAACATTTATGCTCCGAAAAGACTTTTTAGCCTCAACAGAGTCCAAAATTGCCTTTTGTTGTCAAACACTTAGATTCTATGATTTCCTGCATTTAATGCATCATATAATACCAGACATTCATGTTTCATTGTATTATAAGAGTACCTGATGCTCTCATCACGTTTTACTGCTTTAAGTTGCATTTCCAACTTTTATGCTCCAAAATGACGTTTCAGCCTCAACAGAGTCCAAAAGTGCATTTAGTTGTCAAACATTTAGATTCTATGATTTCCTGCCTTTAGTGCATCATATAATACCAGACATTTAAGTTGTGCTATAGTGTAAGAGTACCTGATGCTCTCATCACGTTTTACTGCTTTAAGTTGCATTTCCAACTTTTATGCTCCGAAAAGACTTTTTAGCCTCAACACAGTCCAAAATTGCCTTTTGTTGTCAAACACTTAGATTCTATGATTTCCTGCATTTAATGCATCATATAATACCAGACATTCAAGTTTTATTGTAATATAAGAGTACCTGATGCTCTCATCACGTTTTACTGCTTTAAGTTGCATTTCCAACTTTTATGCTCCAAAATGACGTTTCAGCCTCAACAGAGTCCAAAAGTGCATTTAGTTGTCAAACATTTAGATTCTATGATTTCCTGCCTTTAGTGCATCATATAATACCAGACAGTTAAGTTGTGCTATAGTGTAAGAGTACCTGATGCTCTCATCACGTTTTACTGCTTTTAGTTGCATTTCCAACTTTTATGCTCCGAAAAGACCTTTCAGCCTCAACAGAGTCCAAAAGTGCATGTTGTTGTCAAACACTTAGATTCTATGATTTCCTGCATTTAATGCATCATATAATACCAGACATTCAAGTTTTATTGTAATATAAGAGTACCTGATGCTCTCATCACGTTTTACTGCTTTAAGTTGCATTTCCAACTTTTATGCTCCAAAATGACGTTTCAGCCTCAACAGAGTCCAAAAGTGCATTTAGTTGTCAAACATTTAGATTCTATGATTTCCTGCCTTTAGTGCATCATATAATACCAGACATTTAAGTTGTGCTATAGTGTAAGAGTACCTGATGCTCTCATCACGTTTTATTGCTTTAAGTTGCATTTCCAACTTTTATGCTCCGAAAAGACTTTTCAGCCTCAACAGAGTCCAAAATTGTCTTTTGTTGTCAAACACTTAGATTCTATGATTTCCTGCATTTAATGCATCATATAATACCAGACATTCAAGTTTTATTGTAATATAAGAGTACCTGATGCTCTCATCACGTTTTACTGCTTTAAGTTGCATTTCCAACTTTTATGCTCCAAAATGACGTTTCAGCCTCAACAGAGTCCAAAAGTGCATTTAGTTGTCAAACATTTAGATTCTATGATTTCCTGCATTTAATGCATCATAGAATACCAGCCATTCATGTTTTATTGTAATATAAGAGTACCTGATGCTCTCATCACGTTTTACTGCTTTAAGTTGCATTTCCAACTTTTATGCTCCAAAATGACGTTTCAGCCTCAACAGAGTCCAAAAGTGCATTTAGTTGTCAAACACTTAGATTCTATGATTTCCTGCATTTAAAGCATCATATAATACCAGACATTCATGTTTTATTGTAATATAAGAGTACCTGATGCTCTCATCACGTTGTACTGCTTTAAGTTGCGTTTCCAACATTTATGCTCCGAAAAGACGTTTCAGCCTCAACAGAGTCCAAAACTGCATGTTGTTGTCAAACACTTAGATTCTATGATTTCATGCCTTTAATGCATCATATAATACCAGACATTCAAGTTGTGCTATAGTGTAAGAGTACCTGATGCTCTCATCACGTTTTACTGCTTTAAGTTGCATTTCCAACATTTATGCTCCGAAAAGACTTTTTAGCCTCAACAGAGTCCAAAATTGCCTTTTGTTGTCAAACACTTAGATTCTATGATTTCCTGCATTTAATGCATCATATAATACCAGACATTCATGTTTCATTGTAATATAAGAGTACCTGATGCTCTCATCACGTTTTACTGCTTTAAGTTGCATTTCCAACTTTTATGCTCCAAAATGACGTTTCAGCCTCAACAGAGTCCAAAAGTGCATTTAGTTGTCAAACATTTAGATTCTATGATTTCCTGCCTTTAGTGCATCATATAATACCAGACATTTAAGTTGTGCTATAGTGTAAGAGTACCTGATGCTCTCATCACGTTTTACTGCTTTAAGTTGCATTTCCAACTTTTATGCTCCGAAAAGACTTTTTAGCCTCAACAGAGTCCAAAATTGCCTTTTGTTGTCAAACACTTAGATTCTATGATTTCCTGCATTTAATGCATCATATAATACCAGACATTCAAGTTTTATTGTAATATAAGAGTACCTGATGCTCTCATCACGTTTTACTGCTTTAAGTTGCATTTCCAACTTTTATGCTCCAAAATGACGTTTCAGCCTCAACAGAGTCCAAAAGTGCATTTAGTTGTCAAACATTTAGATTCTATGATTTCCTGCCTTTAGTGCATCATATAATACCAGACAGTTAAGTTGTGCTATAGTGTAAGAGTACCTGATGCTCTCATCACGTTTTACTGCTTTTAGTTGCATTTCCAACTTTTATGCTCCGAAAAGACCTTTCAGCCTCAACAGAGTCCAAAAGTGCATGTTGTTGTCAAACACTTAGATTCTATGATTTCCTGCATTTAATGCATCATATAATACCAGACATTCAAGTTTTATTGTAATATAAGAGTACCTGATGCTCTCATCACGTTTTACTGCTTTAAGTTGCATTTCCAACTTTTATGCTCCAAAATGACGTTTCAGCCTCAACAGAGTCCAAAAGTGCATTTTGTTGTCAAACACTTAGATTCTATGATTTCCTGTATTTAATGCATCATATAATACCAGACATTCAAGTTGTACTATAGTGTAAGAGTACCTGATGCTCTCATCACGTTTTACTGCTTTAAGTTGCATTTCCAACTTTTATGCTCCAAAATGACGTTTCAGCCTCAACAGAGTCCAAAAGTGCATTTAGTTGTCAAACATTTAGATTCTATGATTTCCTGCCTTTAGTGCATCATATAATACAGACATTCAAGTTGTGCTATAGTGTAAGAGTACCTGATGCTCTCATCACGTTTTACTGCTTTAAGTTGCGTTTCCAACTTTTTTATGCTCCGAAAAGACGTTTCAGGTTCACCAGAGTCCAAAAGTGCATGTTGTTGTCAAACACTTAGATTCTATGATTTCCTGCATTTAATGCATCATATAATACCAGACATTCAAGTTGTATCTTAGTGTAAGAGTACCTGATGCTCTCATCACGTTTTACTGCTTTAAGTTGCATTTCCAACTTTTATGCTCCGAAAAGACGTTTCAGCCTCAACAGAGTCCAAAAGTGCATTTAGTTGTCAAACACTTAGATTCTATGAGTTCCTGCATTTAATGCATCATATAACACCAGACATTCAAGTTGTGCTATAGTGTAAGAGTACCTGATGCTCTCATCACGTTTTACTGCTTTAAGTTGCATTTCCAACTTTTATGCTCCGAAAAGACGTTTCAGCCTCAACAGAGTCCAAAAGTGCATTTTGTTGTCAAACACTTAGATTCTATGATTTCCTGCATTTAATGCATCATATAATACCAGACATTCATGTTTCATTGTAATATAAGAGTACCTGATGCTCTCATCACGTTTTACTGCTTTAAGTTGCATTTCCAACTTTTATGCTCCGAAAAGACGTTTCAGCCTCACAGAGTCCAAAAGTGCCTTTTGTTGTCAAACACTTAGATTCTATGATTTCCTGCATTTAATGCATCATATAACACCAGACATTCAAGTTGTGCTATAGTGTAAGAGTACCTGATGCTCTCATCACGTTTTACTGCTTTAAGTTCCATTTCCAACTTTTATGCTCCGAAAAGACGTTTCAGCCTCAACAGAGTCCAAAAGTGCATTTAGTTGTCAAACACTTAGATTCTATGATTTCCTGCCTTTAGTGCATCATAGAATACCAGACATTCAAGTTGTACTATAGTGTAAGAGTACCTGATGCTCTCATCACGTTTTACTGCTTTAAGTTGCATTTCCAACTGTTATGCTCCGAAAAGACTTTTTAGCCTCAACAGAGTCCAAAATTGCCTTTTGTTGTCAAACACTTAGATTCTATGATTTCCTGCATTTAATGCATCATATAATACCAGACATTAATGTTTTATTGTAATATAAGAGTACCTGATGCTCTCATCACGTTTTACTGCTTTAAGTTGCATTTCCAACTTTTATGCTCCGAAAAGACGTTTCAGCCTCAACAGAGTCCAAAAGTGCATTTAGTTGTCAAACACTTAGATTCTATGAGTTCCTGCATTTAATGCATCATATAACACCAGACATTCAAGTTGTGCTATAGTGTAAGAGTACCTGATGCTCTCATCACGTTTTACTGCTTTAAGTTGCATTTCCAACTTTTATGCTCCGAAAAGACTTTTCAGCCTCAACAGAGTCCAAAAGTGCATTTTGTTGTCAAACACTTAGATTCTATGATTTCCTGCATTTAATGCATCATATAATACCAGACATTCATGTTTCATTGTAATATAAGAGTACCTGATGCTCTCATCACGTTTTACTGCTTTAAGTTGCATTTCCAACTTTTATGCTCCGAAAAGACGTTTCAGCCTCAACAGAGTCCAAAAGTGCATTTAGTTGTCAAACACTTAGATTCTATGAGTTCCTGCATTTAATGCATCATATAACACCAGACATTCAAGTTGTGCTATAGTGTAAGAGTACCTGATGCTCTCATCACGTTTTACTGCTTTAAGTTCCATTTCCAACTTTTATGCTCCGAAAAGACGTTTCAGCCTCAACAGAGTCCAAAAGTGCATTTTGTTGTCAAACACTTAGATTCTATGATTTCATGCATTTAATGCATCATAGAATACCAGACATTCAAGTTGTACTATAGTGTAAGAGTACCTGATGCTCTCATCACGTTTTACTGCTTTAAGTTGCATTTCCAACTTTTATGCTCCGAAAAGACGTTTCAGCCTCAACAGAGTCCAAAAGTGCATTTTGTTGTCAAACACTTAGATTCTATGATTTCCTGCATTTAATGCATCATATAAAACCAGACATTCAAGTTGTACTATAGTGTAAGAGTACCTGATGCTCTCATCACGTTTTACTGCTTTAAGTTGCATTTCCAACTTTTATGCTCCAAAATGACGTTTCAGCCTCAACAGAGTCCAAAAGTGCATTTAGTTGTCAAACATTTAGATTCTATGATTTCCTGCCTTTAGTGCATCATATAATACCAGACAGTTAAGTTGTGCTATAGTGTAAGAGTACCTGATGCTCTCATCACGTTTTACTGCTTTTAGTTGCATTTCCAACTTTTATGCTCCGAAAAGACCTTTCAGCCTCAACAGAGTCCAAAAGTGCATGTTGTTGTCAAACACTTAGATTCTATGATTTCCTGCATTTAATGCATCATATAATACCAGACATTCAAGTTTTATTGTAATATAAGAGTACCTGATGCTCTCATCACGTTTTACTGCTTTAAGTTGCGTTTCCAACTTTTTTATGCTCCGAAAAGACGTTTCAGGTTCACCAGAGTCCAAAAGTGCATGTTGTTGTCAAACACTTAGATTCTATGATTTCCTGCATTTAATGCATCATATAATACCAGACATTCAAGTTGTATCTTAGTGTAAGAGTACCTGATGCTCTCATCACGTTTTACTGCTTTAAGTTGCATTTCCAACTTTTATGCTCCGAAAAGACGTTTCAGCCTCAACAGAGTCCAAAAGTGCATTTAGTTGTCAAACACTTAGATTCTATGAGTTCCTGCATTTAATGCATCATATAACACCAGACATTCAAGTTGTGCTATAGTGTAAGAGTACCTGATGCTCTCATCACGTTTTACTGCTTTAAGTTGCATTTCCAACTTTTATGCTCCGAAAAGACGTTTCAGCCTCAACAGAGTCCAAAAGTGCATTTTGTTGTCAAACACTTAGATTCTATGATTTCCTGCATTTAATGCATCATATAATACCAGACATTCATGTTTCATTGTAATATAAGAGTACCTGATGCTCTCATCACGTTTTACTGCTTTAAGTTGCATTTCCAACTTTTATGCTCCGAAAAGACGTTTCAGCCTCACAGAGTCCAAAAGTGCCTTTTGTTGTCAAACACTTAGATTCTATGATTTCCTGCATTTAATGCATCATATAAAACCAGACATTCAAGTTGTACTATAGTGTAAGAGTACCTGATGCTCTCATCACGTTTTACTGCTTTAAGTTGCATTTCCAACTGTTATGCTCCGAAAAGACTTTTTAGCCTCAACAGAGTCTAAAATTGTCTTTTGTTGTCAAACACTTAGATTCTATGATTTCCTGCATTTAATGCATCATATAATACCAGACATTCATGTTTCATTGTAATATAAGAGTACCTGATGCTCTCATCACGTTTTACTGCTTTAAGTTGCATTTCCAACTTTTATGCTCCGAAAAGACGTTTCAGCCTCAACAGAGTCCAAAAGTGCATTTAGTTGTCAAACACTTAGATTCTATGAGTTCCTGCATTTAATGCATCATATAATACCAGACATTCAAGTTGTACCTTAGTGTAAGAGTACCTGATGCTCTCATCACGTTTTACTGCTTTAAGTTCCATTTCCAACTTTTATGCTCCGAAAAGACGTTTCAGCCTCAACAGAGTCCAAAAGTGCATTTAGTTGTCAAACACTTAGATTCTATGATTTCCTGCCTTTAGTGCATCATAGAATACCAGACATTCAAGTTGTACTATAGTGTAAGAGTACCTGATGCTCTCATCACGTTTTACTGCTTTAAGTTGCATTTCCAACTGTTATGCTCCGAAAAGACTTTTTAGCCTCAACAGAGTCCAAAATTGCCTTTTGTTGTCAAACACTTAGATTCTATGATTTCCTGCATTTAATGCATCATATAATACCAGACATTAATGTTTTATTGTAATATAAGAGTACCTGATGCTCTCATCACGTTTTACTGCTTTAAGTTGCATTTCCAACTTTTATGCTCCGAAAAGACGTTTCAGCCTCAACAGAGTCCAAAAGTGCATTTAGTTGTCAAACACTTAGATTCTATGAGTTCCTGCATTTAATGCATCATATAACACCAGACATTCAAGTTGTGCTATAGTGTAAGAGTACCTGATGCTCTCATCACGTTTTACTGCTTTAAGTTGCATTTCCAACTTTTATGCTCCGAAAAGACTTTTCAGCCTCAACAGAGTCCAAAAGTGCATTTTGTTGTCAAACACTTAGATTCTATGATTTCCTGCATTTAATGCATCATATAATACCAGACATTCATGTTTCATTGTAATATAAGAGTACCTGATGCTCTCATCACGTTTTACTGCTTTAAGTTGCATTTCCAACTTTTATGCTCCGAAAAGACGTTTCAGCCTCAACAGAGTCCAAAAGTGCATTTAGTTGTCAAACACTTAGATTCTATGAGTTCCTGCATTTAATGCATCATATAACACCAGACATTCAAGTTGTGCTATAGTGTAAGAGTACCTGATGCTCTCATCACGTTTTACTGCTTTAAGTTCCATTTCCAACTTTTATGCTCCGAAAAGACGTTTCAGCCTCAACAGAGTCCAAAAGTGCATTTTGTTGTCAAACACTTAGATTCTATGATTTCATGCATTTAATGCATCATAGAATACCAGACATTCAAGTTGTACTATAGTGTAAGAGTACCTGATGCTCTCATCACGTTTTACTGCTTTAAGTTGCATTTCCAACTTTTATGCTCCGAAAAGACGTTTCAGCCTCAACAGAGTCCAAAAGTGCATTTTGTTGTCAAACACTTAGATTCTATGATTTCCTGCATTTAATGCATCATATAAAACCAGACATTCAAGTTGTACTATAGTGTAAGAGTACCTGATGCTCTCATCACGTTTTACTGCTTTAAGTTGCATTTCCAACTTTTATGCTCCAAAATGACGTTTCAGCCTCAACAGAGTCCAAAAGTGCATTTAGTTGTCAAACATTTAGATTCTATGATTTCCTGCCTTTAGTGCATCATATAATACCAGACAGTTAAGTTGTGCTATAGTGTAAGAGTACCTGATGCTCTCATCACGTTTTACTGCTTTTAGTTGCATTTCCAACTTTTATGCTCCGAAAAGACCTTTCAGCCTCAACAGAGTCCAAAAGTGCATGTTGTTGTCAAACACTTAGATTCTATGATTTCCTGCATTTAATGCATCATATAATACCAGACATTCAAGTTTTATTGTAATATAAGAGTACCTGATGCTCTCATCACGTTTTACTGCTTTAAGTTGCATTTCCAACTTTTATGCTCCAAAATGACGTTTCAGCCTCAACAGAGTCCAAAAGTGCATTTAGTTGTCAAACATTTAGATTCTATGATTTCCTGCCTTTAGTGCATCATATAATACCAGACATTTAAGTTGTGCTATAGTGTAAGAGTACCTGATGCTCTCATCACGTTTTATTGCTTTAAGTTGCATTTCCAACTTTTATGCTCCGAAAAGACTTTTCAGCCTCAACAGAGTCCAAAATTGTCTTTTGTTGTCAAACACTTAGATTCTATGATTTCCTGCATTTAATGCATCATAGAATACCAGACATTCATGTTTTATTGTAATATAAGAGTACCTGATGCTCTCATCACGTTTTACTGCTTTAAGTTGCATTTCCAACTTGTATGCTCCGAAAAGACGTTTCAGCCTCAACAGAGTCCAAAAGTGCATTTTGTTGTCAAACACTTAGATTCTATGATTTCCTGCATTTAATGCATCATATAATACCAGACATTCAAGTTGTACCTTAGTGTAAGAGTACCTGATGCTCTCATCACGTTTTACTGCTTTAAGTTGCATTTCCAACTTTTATGCTCCGAAAAGACTTTTTAGCCTCAACAGAGTCCAAAATTGCCTTTTGTTGTCAAACACTTAGATTCTATGATTTCCTGCATTTAATGCATCATATAATACCAGACATTCAAGTTGTATCTTAGTGTAAGAGTACCTGATGCTCTCATCACGTTTTACTGCTTTAAGTTGCATTTCCAACTTTTATGCTCCAAAAAGACGTTTCAGCCTCAACAGAGTCCAAAAGTGCATTTTGTTGTCAAACACTTAGATTCTATAATTTCATGCATTTAATGCATCATAGAACACCAGACATTCAAGTTGTACTATAGTGTAAGAGTACCTGATGCTCTCATCACGTTTTACTGCTTTAAGTTGCATTTCCAACTTTTATGCTCCGAAAAGACGTTTCAGCCTCAACAGAGTCCAAAAGTGCATTTTGTTGTCAAACACTTAGATTCTATGATTTCCTGCATTTAATGCATCATATAATACCAGACATTCAAGTTGTACTATAGTGTAAGAGTACCTGATGCTCTCATCACGTTTTACTGCTTTAAGTTGCATTTCCAACTTTTATGCTCCAAAATGACGTTTCAGCCTCAACAGAGTCCAAAAGTGCATTTAGTTGTCAAACATTTAGATTCTATGATTTCCTGCCTTTAGTGCATCATATAATACAGACATTCAAGTTGTGCTATAGTGTAAGAGTACCTGATGCTCTCATCACGTTTTACTGCTTTAAGTTGCGTTTCCAACTTTTTTATGCTCCGAAAAGACGTTTCAGGTTCACCAGAGTCCAAAAGTGCATGTTGTTGTCAAACACTTAGATTCTATGATTTCCTGCATTTAATGCATCATATAATACCAGACATTCAAGTTGTATCTTAGTGTAAGAGTACCTGATGCTCTCATCACGTTTTACTGCTTTAAGTTGCATTTCCAACTTTTATGCTCCGAAAAGACGTTTCAGCCTCAACAGAGTCCAAAAGTGCATTTAGTTGTCAAACACTTAGATTCTATGAGTTCCTGCATTTAATGCATCATATAACACCAGACATTCAAGTTGTGCTATAGTGTAAGAGTACCTGATGCTCTCATCACGTTTTACTGCTTTAAGTTGCATTTCCAACTTTTATGCTCCGAAAAGACGTTTCAGCCTCAACAGAGTCCAAAAGTGCATTTTGTTGTCAAACACTTAGATTCTATGATTTCCTGCATTTAATGCATCATATAATACCAGACATTCATGTTTCATTGTAATATAAGAGTACCTGATGCTCTCATCACGTTTTACTGCTTTAAGTTGCATTTCCAACTTTTATGCTCCGAAAAGACGTTTCAGCCTCACAGAGTCCAAAAGTGCCTTTTGTTGTCAAACACTTAGATTCTATGATTTCCTGCATTTAATGCATCATATAAAACCAGACATTCAAGTTGTACTATAGTGTAAGAGTACCTGATGCTCTCATCACGTTTTACTGCTTTAAGTTGCATTTCCAACTTTTATGCTCCGAAAAGACTTTTTAGCCTCAACAGAGTCTAAAATTGTCTTTTGTTGTCAAACACTTAGATTCTATGATTTCCTGCATTTAATGCATCATATAATACCAGACATTCATGTTTCATTGTAATATAAGAGTACCTGATGCTCTCATCACGTTTTACTGCTTTAAGTTGCATTTCCAACTTTTATGCTCCGAAAAGACGTTTCAGCCTCAACAGAGTCCAAAAGTGCATTTTGTTGTCAAACACTTAGATTCTATGATTTCCTGCATTTAATGCATCATATAATACCAGACATTCAAGTTGTACTATAGTGTAAGAGTACCTGATGCTCTCATCACGTTTTACTGCTTTAAGTTGCATTTCCAACTTTTATGCTCCAAAATGACGTTTCAGCCTCAACAGAGTCCAAAAGTGCATTTAGTTGTCAAACATTTAGATTCTATGATTTCCTGCCTTTAGTGCATCATATAATACAGACATTCAAGTTGTGCTATAGTGTAAGAGTACCTGATGCTCTCATCACGTTTTACTGCTTTAAGTTGCGTTTCCAACTTTTTTATGCTCCGAAAAGACGTTTCAGGTTCACCAGAGTCCAAAAGTGCATGTTGTTGTCAAACACTTAGATTCTATGATTTCCTGCATTTAATGCATCATATAATACCAGACATTCAAGTTGTATCTTAGTGTAAGAGTACCTGATGCTCTCATCACGTTTTACTGCTTTAAGTTGCATTTCCAACTTTTATGCTCCGAAAAGACGTTTCAGCCTCAACAGAGTCCAAAAGTGCATTTAGTTGTCAAACACTTAGATTCTATGAGTTCCTGCATTTAATGCATCATATAACACCAGACATTCAAGTTGTGCTATAGTGTAAGAGTACCTGATGCTCTCATCACGTTTTACTGCTTTAAGTTGCATTTCCAACTTTTATGCTCCGAAAAGACGTTTCAGCCTCAACAGAGTCCAAAAGTGCATTTTGTTGTCAAACACTTAGATTCTATGATTTCCTGCATTTAATGCATCATATAATACCAGACATTCATGTTTCATTGTAATATAAGAGTACCTGATGCTCTCATCACGTTTTACTGCTTTAAGTTGCATTTCCAACTTTTATGCTCTGAAAAGACGTTTCAGCCTCACAGAGTCCAAAAGTGCCTTTTGTTGTCAAACACTTAGATTCTATGATTTCCTGCATTTAATGCATCATATAAAACCAGACATTCAAGTTGTACTATAGTGTAAGAGTACCTGATGCTCTCATCACGTTTTACTGCTTTAAGTTGCATTTCCAACTTTTATGCTCCGAAAAGACTTTTTAGCCTCAACAGAGTCTAAAATTGTCTTTTGTTGTCAAACACTTAGATTCTATGATTTCCTGCATTTAATGCATCATATAATACCAGACATTCATGTTTCATTGTAATATAAGAGTACCTGATGCTCTCATCACGTTTTACTGCTTTAAGTTGCATTTCCAACTTTTATGCTCCGAAAAGACGTTTCAGCCTCAACAGAGTCCAAAAGTGCATTTTGTTGTCAAACACTTAGATTCTATGATTTCCTGCATTTAATGCATCATATAAAACCAGACATTCAAGTTGTACTATAGTGTAAGAGTACCTGATGCTCTCATCACGTTTTACTGCTTTAAGTTGCATTTCCAACTTTTATGCTCCGAAAAGACGTTTCAGCCTCAACAGAGTCCAAAAGTGCATTTAGTTGTCAAACACTTAGATTCTATGAGTTCCTGCATTTAATGCATCATATAACACCAGACATTCAAGTTGTGCTATAGTGTAAGAGTACCTGATGCTCTCATCACGTTTTACTGCTTTAAGTTCCATTTCCAACTTTTATGCTCCGAAAAGACGTTTCAGCCTCAACACAGTCCAAAAGTGCATTTAGTTGTCAAACACTTAGATTCTATGATTTCCTGCCTTTAGTGCATCATAGAATACCAGACATTCAAGTTGTACTATAGTGTAAGAGTACCTGATGCTCTCATCACGTTTTACTGCTTTAAGTTGCATTTCCAACTGTTATGCTCCGAAAAGACTTTTTAGCCTCAACAGAGTCCAAAATTGCCTTTTGTTGTCAAACACTTAGATTCTATGATTTCCTGCATTTAATGCATCATATAATACCAGACATTAATGTTTTATTGTAATATAAGAGTACCTGATGCTCTCATCACGTTTTACTGCTTTAAGTTGCATTTCCAACTTTTATGCTCCGAAAAGACGTTTCAGCCTCAACAGAGTCCAAAAGTGCATTTAGTTGTCAAACACTTAGATTCTATGAGTTCCTGCATTTAATGCATCATATAACACCAGACATTCAAGTTGTGCTATAGTGTAAGAGTACCTGATGCTCTCATCACGTTTTACTGCTTTAAGTTGCATTTCCAACTTTTATGCTCCGAAAAGACTTTTCAGCCTCAACAGAGTCCAAAAGTGCATTTTGTTGTCAAACACTTAGATTCTATGATTTCCTGCATTTAATGCATCATATAATACCAGACATTCATGTTTCATTGTAATATAAGAGTACCTGATGCTCTCATCACGTTTTACTGCTTTAAGTTGCATTTCCAACTTTTATGCTCCGAAAAGACGTTTCAGCCTCAACAGAGTCCAAAAGTGCATTTAGTTGTCAAACACTTAGATTCTATGAGTTCCTGCATTTAATGCATCATATAACACCAGACATTCAAGTTGTGCTATAGTGTAAGAGTACCTGATGCTCTCATCACGTTTTACTGCTTTAAGTTCCATTTCCAACTTTTATGCTCCGAAAAGACGTTTCAGCCTCAACAGAGTCCAAAAGTGCATTTTGTTGTCAAACACTTAGATTCTATGATTTCATGCATTTAATGCATCATAGAATACCAGACATTCAAGTTGTACTATAGTGTAAGAGTACCTGATGCTCTCATCACGTTTTACTGCTTTAAGTTGCATTTCCAACTTTTATGCTCCGAAAAGACGTTTCAGCCTCAACAGAGTCCAAAAGTGCATTTAGTTGTCAAACACTTAGATTCTATGAGTTCCTGCATTTAATGCATCATATAACACCAGACATTCAAGTTGTGCTATAGTGTAAGAGTACCTGATGCTCTTATCACGTTTTACTGCTTTAAGTTCCATTTCCAACTTTTATGCTCCGAAAAGACGTTTCAGCCTCAACAGAGTCCAAAAGTGCATTTAGTTGTCAAACACTTAGATTCTATGATTTCCTGCCTTTAGTGCATCATAGAATACCAGACATTCAAGTTGTACTATAGTGTAAGAGTACCTGATGCTCTCATCACGTTTTACTGCTTTAAGTTGCATTTCCAACTGTTATGCTCCGAAAAGACTTTTTAGCCTCAACAGAGTCCAAAATTGCCTTTTGTTGTCAAACACTTAGATTCTATGATTTCCTGCATTTAATGCATCATATAATAGCAGACATTCATGTTTCATTGTAATATAAGAGTACCTGATGCTCTCATCACGTTTTACTGCTTTAAGTTGCATTTCCAACTTTTATGCTCCGAAAAGACGTTTCAGCCTCAACAGAGTCCAAAAGTGCATTTTGTTGTCAAACACTTAGATTCTATGATTTCCTGCATTTAATGCATCATATAATACAGACATTCAAGTTGTGCTATAGTGTAAGAGTACCTGATGCTCTCATCACGTTTTACTGCTTTAAGTTGCGTTTCCAACTTTTTTATGCTCCGAAAAGACGTTTCAGCCTCAACAGAGTCCAAAAGTGCATTTTGTTGTCAAACACTTAGATTCTATGATTTCATGCATTTAATGCATCATAGAATACCAGACATTCAAGTTGTACTATAGTGTAAGAGTACCTGATGCTCTCATCACGTTTTACTGCTTTAAGTTGCATTTCCAACTTTTATGCTCCGAAAAGACGTTTCAGCCTCAACAGAGTCCAAAAGTGCATTTAGTTGTCAAACACTTAGATTCTATGAGTTCCTGCATTTAATGCATCATATAACACCAGACATTCAAGTTGTGCTATAGTGTAAGAGTACCTGATGCTCTTATCACGTTTTACTGCTTTAAGTTCCATTTCCAACTTTTATGCTCCGAAAAGACGTTTCAGCCTCAACAGAGTCCAAAAGTGCATTTAGTTGTCAAACACTTAGATTCTATGAGTTCCTGCATTTAATGCATCATATAACACCAGACATTCAAGTTGTGCTATAGTGTAAGAGTACCTGATGCTCTCATCACGTTTTACTGCTTTAAGTTGCATTTCCAACTGTTATGCTCCGAAAAGACTTTTTAGCCTCAACAGAGTCCAAAATTGCCTTTTGTTGTCAAACACTTAGATTCTATGATTTCCTGCATTTAATGCATCATATAATACCAGACATTAATGTTTTATTGTAATATAAGAGTACCTGATGCTCTCATCACGTTTTACTGCTTTAAGTTGCATTTCCAACTGTTATGCTCCGAAAAGACGTTTCAGCCTCAACAGAGTCCAAAAGTGCATTTAGTTGTCAAACACTTAGATTCTATGAGTTCCTGCATTTAATGCATCATATAACACCAGACATTCAAGTTGTGCTATAGTGTAAGAGTACCTGATGCTCTCATCACGTTTTACTGCTTTAAGTTGCATTTCCAACTTTTATGCTCCGAAAAGACTTTTCAGCCTCAACAGAGTCCAAAAGTGCATTTTGTTGTCAAACACTTAGATTCTATGATTTCCTGCATTTAATGCATCATAGAATACCAGACATTCAAGTTGTACTATAGTGCAAGAGTACCTGATGCTCTCATCACGTTTTACTGCTTTAAGTTGCATTTCCAACTTTTATGCTCCGAAAAGACGTTTCAGCCTCAACAGAGTCCAAAAGTGCATTTAGTTGTCAAACACTTAGATTCTATGAGTTCCTGCATTTAATGCATCATATAACACCAGACATTCAAGTTGTGCTATAGTGTAAGAGTACCTGATGCTCTCATCACGTTTTACTGCTTTAAGTTCCATTTCCAACTTTTATGCTCCGAAAAGACGTTTCAGCCTCAACAGAGTCCAAAAGTGCATTTTGTTGTCAAACACTTAGATTCTATGATTTCATGCATTTAATGCATCATAGAATACCAGACATTCAAGTTGTACTATAGTGCAAGAGTACCTGATGCTCTCATCACGTTTTACTGCTTTAAGTTGCATTTCCAACTTTTATGCTCCGAAAAGACGTTTCAGCCTCAACAGAGTCCAAAAGTGCATTTAGTTGTCAAACACTTAGATTCTATGAGTTCCTGCATTTAATGCATCATATAACACCAGACATTCAAGTTGTGCTATAGTGTAAGAGTACCTGATGCTCTCATCACGTTTTACTGCTTTAAGTTCCATTTCCAACTTTTATGCTCCGAAAAGACGTTTCAGCCTCAACAGAGTCCAAAAGTGCATTTAGTTGTCAAACACTTAGATTCTATGATTTCCTGCCTTTAGTGCATCATAGAATACCAGACATTCAAGTTGTACTATAGTGTAAGAGTACCTGATGCTCTCATCACGTTTTACTGCTTTAAGTTGCATTTCCAACTGTTATGCTCCGAAAAGACTTTTTAGCCTCAACAGAGTCCAAAATTGCCTTTTGTTGTCAAACACTTAGATTCTATGATTTCCTGCATTTAATGCATCATATAATACCAGACATTCATGTTTCATTGTAATATAAGAGTACCTGATGCTCTCATCACGTTTTACTGCTTTAAGTTGCATTTCCAACTTGTATGCTCCGAAAAGACGTTTCAGCCTCAACAGAGTCCAAAAGTGCATTTTGTTGTCAAACACTTAGATTCTATGATTTCCTGCATTTAATGCATCATATAATACCAGACATTCAAGTTGTACTATAGTGTAAGAGTACCTGATGCTCTCATCACGTTTTACTGCTTTAAGTTGCATTTCCAACTTTTATGCTCCAAAATGACGTTTCAGCCTCAACAGAGTCCAAAAGTGCATTTAGTTGTCAAACATTTAGATTCTATGATTTCCTGCCTTTAGTGCATCATATAATACAGACATTCAAGTTGTGCTATAGTGTAAGAGTACCTGATGCTCTCATCACGTTTTACTGCTTTAAGTTGCGTTTCCAACTTTTTTATGCTCCGAAAAGACGTTTCAGGTTCACCAGAGTCCAAAAGTGCATGTTGTTGTCAAACACTTAGATTCTATGATTTCCTGCATTTAATGCATCATATAAAACCAGACATTCAAGTTGTACTATAGTGTAAGAGTACCTGATGCTCTCATCACGTTTTACTGCTTTAAGTTGCATTTCCAACTTTTATGCTCCGAAAAGACGTTTCAGCCTCAACAGAGTCCAAAAGTGCATTTTGTTGTCAAACACTTAGATTCTATGATTTCATGCATTTAATGCATCATAGAATACCAGACATTCAAGTTGTACTATAGTGTAAGAGTACCTGATGCTCTCATCACGTTTTACTGCTTTAAGTTGCATTTCCAACTTTTATGCTCCGAAAAGACGTTTCAGCCTCAACAGAGTCCAAAAGTGCATTTAGTTGTCAAACACTTAGATTCTATGAGTTCCTGCATTTAATGCATCATATAATACCAGACATTCAAGTTGTATCTTAGTGTAAGAGTACCTGATGCTCTCATCACGTTTTACTGCTTTAAGTTGCATTTCCAACTTTTATGCTCCGAAAAGACGTTTCAGCCTCAACAGAGTCCAAAAGTGCATTTAGTTGTCAAACACTTAGATTCTATGAGTTCCTGCATTTAATGCATCATATAACACCAGACATTCAAGTTGTGCTATAGTGTAAGAGTACCTGATGCTCTCATCACGTTTTACTGCTTTAAGTTGCATTTCCAACTTTTATGCTCCGAAAAGACGTTTCAGCCTCAACAGAGTCCAAAAGTGCATTTTGTTGTCAAACACTTAGATTCTATGATTTCCTGCATTTAATGCATCATATAATACCAGACATTCATGTTTCATTGTAATATAAGAGTACCTGATGCTCTCATCACGTTTTACTGCTTTAAGTTGCATTTCCAACTTTTATGCTCCGAAAAGACGTTTCAGCCTCAACAGAGTCCAAAAGTGCATTTAGTTGTCAAACACTTAGATTCTATGATTTCCTGCATTTAATGCATCATATAATACCAGACATTCATGTTTCATTGTAATATAAGAGTACCTGATGCTCTCATCACGTTTTACTGCTTTAAGTTGCATTTCCAACTTTTATGCTCCGAAAAGACGTTTCAGCCTCAACAGAGTCCAAAAGTGCATTTTGTTGTCAAACACTTAGATTCTATGATTTCCTGCATTTAATGCATCATATAATACCAGACATTCATGTTTCATTGTAATATAAGAGTACCTGATGCTCTCATCACGTTTTACTGCTTTAAGTTGCATTTCCAACTTTTATGCTCCGAAAAGACGTTTCAGCCTCAACAGAGTCCAAAAGTGCATTTAGTTGTCAAACACTTAGATTCTATGAGTTCCTGCATTTAATGCATCATATAATACCAGACATTCAAGTTGTATCTTAGTGTAAGAGTACCTGATGCTCTCATCACGTTTTACTGCTTTAAGTTGCATTTCCAACTTTTATGCTCCGAAAAGACGTTTCAGCCTCAACAGAGTCCAAAAGTGCATTTAGTTGTCAAACACTTAGATTCTATGAGTTCCTGCATTTAATGCATCATATAACACCAGACATTCAAGTTGTGCTATAGTGTAAGAGTACCTGATGCTCTCATCACGTTTTACTGCTTTAAGTTGCATTTCCAACTTTTATGCTCCGAAAAGACGTTTCAGCCTCAACAGAGTCCAAAAGTGCATTTTGTTGTCAAACACTTAGATTCTATGATTTCCTGCATTTAATGCATCATATAATACCAGACATTCATGTTTCATTGTAATATAAGAGTACCTGATGCTCTCATCACGTTTTACTGCTTTAAGTTGCATTTCCAACTTTTATGCTCCGAAAAGACGTTTCAGCCTCACCAGAGTCCAAAAGTGCCTTTTGTTGTCAAACACTTAGATTCTATGATTTCCTGCATTTAATGCATCATATAAAACCAGACATTCAAGTTGTACTATAGTGTAAGAGTACCTGATGCTCTCATCACGTTTTACTGCTTTAAGTTGCATTTCCAACTTTTATGCTCCGAAAAGACTTTTTAGCCTCAACAGAGTCTAAAATTGTCTTTTGTTGTCAAACACTTAGATTCTATGATTTCCTGCATTTAATGCATCATATAATACCAGACATTCATGTTTCATTGTAATATAAGAGTACCTGATGCTCTCATCACGTTTTACTGCTTTAAGTTGCATTTCCAACTTTTATGCTCCGAAAAGACGTTTCAGCCTCAACAGAGTCCAAAAGTGCATTTTGTTGTCAAACACTTAGATTCTATGATTTCATGCATTTAATGCATCATAGAATACCAGACATTCAAGTTGTACTATAGTGTAAGAGTACCTGATGCTCTCATCACGTTTTACTGCTTTAAGTTGCATTTCCAACTTTTATGCTCCGAAAAGACGTTTCAGCCTCAACAGAGTCCAAAAGTGCATTTAGTTGTCAAACACTTAGATTCTATGAGTTCCTGCATTTAATGCATCATATAACACCAGACATTCAAGTTGTGCTATAGTGTAAGAGTACCTGATGCTCTCATCACGTTTTACTGCTTTAAGTTCCATTTCCAACTTTTATGCTCCGAAAAGACGTTTCAGCCTCAACAGAGTCCAAAAGTGCATTTAGTTGTCAAACACTTAGATTCTATGATTTCCTGCCTTTAGTGCATCATAGAATACCAGACATTCAAGTTGTACTATAGTGTAAGAGTACCTGATGCTCTCATCACGTTTTACTGCTTTAAGTTGCATTTCCAACTGTTATGCTCCGAAAAGACTTTTTAGCCTCAACAGAGTCCAAAATTGCCTTTTGTTGTCAAACACTTAGATTCTATGATTTCCTGCATTTAATGCATCATATAATACCAGACATTCATGTTTCATTGTAATATAAGAGTACCTGATGCTCTCATCACGTTTTACTGCTTTAAGTTGCATTTCCAACTTTTATGCTCCGAAAAGACGTTTCAGCCTCAACAGAGTCCAAAAGTGCATTTTGTTGTCAAACACTTAGATTCTATGATTTCATGCATTTAATGCATCATAGAATACCAGACATTCAAGTTGTACTATAGTGTAAGAGTACCTGATGCTCTCATCACGTTTTACTGCTTTAAGTTGCATTTCCAACTTTTATGCTCCGAAAAGACGTTTCAGCCTCAACAGAGTCCAAAAGTGCATTTAGTTGTCAAACACTTAGATTCTATGAGTTCCTGCATTTAATGCATCATATAACACCAGACATTCAAGTTGTGCTATAGTGTAAGAGTACCTGATGCTCTCATCACGTTTTACTGCTTTAAGTTCCATTTCCAACTTTTATGCTCCGAAAAGACGTTTCAGCCTCAACAGAGTCCAAAAGTGCATTTAGTTGTCAAACACTTAGATTCTATGATTTCCTGCCTTTAGTGCATCATAGAATACCAGACATTCAAGTTGTACTATAGTGTAAGAGTACCTGATGCTCTCATCACGTTTTACTGCTTTAAGTTGCATTTCCAACTGTTATGCTCCGAAAAGACTTTTTAGCCTCAACAGAGTCCAAAATTGCCTTTTGTTGTCAAACACTTAGATTCTATGATTTCCTGCATTTAATGCATCATATAATACCAGACATTCATGTTTCATTGTAATATAAGAGTACCTGATGCTCTCATCACGTTTTACTGCTTTAAGTTGCATTTCCAACTTTTATGCTCCGAAAAGACGTTTCAGCCTCAACAGAGTCCAAAAGTACATTTTGTTGTCAAACACTTAGATTCTATGATTTCCTGCATTTAATGCATCATATAATACCAGACATTCAAGTTGTACTATAGTGTAAGAGTACCTGATGCTCTCATCACGTTTTACTGCTTTAAGTTGCATTTCCAACTTTTATGCTCCAAAATGACGTTTCAGCCTCAACAGAGTCCAAAAGTGCATTTAGTTGTCAAACATTTAGATTCTATGATTTCCTGCCTTTAGTGCATCATATAATACAGACATTCAAGTTGTGCTATAGTGTAAGAGTACCTGATGCTCTCATCACGTTTTACTGCTTTAAGTTGCGTTTCCAACTTTTTTATGCTCCGAAAAGACGTTTCAGGTTCACCAGAGTCCAAAAGTGCATGTTGTTGTCAAACACTTAGATTCTATGATTTCCTGCATTTAATGCATCATATAATACCAGACATTCAAGTTGTATCTTAGTGTAAGAGTACCTGATGCTCTCATCACGTTTTACTGCTTTAAGTTGCATTTCCAACTTTTATGCTCCGAAAAGACGTTTCAGCCTCAACAGAGTCCAAAAGTGCATTTTGTTGTCAAACACTTAGATTCTATGATTTCCTGCATTTAATGCATCATATAAAACCAGACATTCAAGTTGTACTATAGTGTAAGAGTACCTGATGCTCTCATCACGTTTTACTGCTTTAAGTTGCATTTCCAACTTTTATGCTCCGAAAAGACTTTTTAGCCTCAACAGAGTCTAAAATTGTCTTTTGTTGTCAAACACTTAGATTCTATGATTTCCTGCATTTAATGCATCATATAATACCAGACATTCATGTTTCATTGTAATATAAGAGTACCTGATGCTCTCATCACGTTTTACTGCTTTAAGTTGCATTTCCAACTTTTATGCTCCGAAAAGACGTTTCAGCCTCAACAGAGTCCAAAAGTGCATTTAGTTGTCAAACACTTAGATTCTATGAGTTCCTGCATTTAATGCATCATATAACACCAGACATTCAAGTTGTGCTATAGTGTAAGAGTACCTGATGCTCTCATCACGTTTTACTGCTTTAAGTTGCATTTCCAACTTTTATGCTCCGAAAAGACTTTTCAGCCTCAACAGAGTCCAAAAGTGCATTTTGTTGTCAAACACTTAGATTCTATGATTTCCTGCATTTAATGCATCATATAATACCAGACATTCATGTTTCATTGTAATATAAGAGTACCTGATGCTCTCATCACGTTTTACTGCTTTAAGTTGCATTTCCAACTTTTATGCTCCGAAAAGACTTTTCAGCCTCAACAGAGTCCAAAAGTGCATTTTGTTGTCAAACACTTAGATTCTATGATTTCCTGCATTTAATGCATCATATAAAACCAGACATTCAAGTTGTACTATAGTGTAAGAGTACCTGATGCTCTCATCACGTTTTACTGCTTTAAGTTGCATTTCCAACTTTTATGCTCCGAAAAGACGTTTCAGCCTCAACAGAGTCCAAAAGTGCATTTTGTTGTCAAACACTTAGATTCTATGATTTCCTGCATTTAATGCATCATATAAAACCAGACATTCAAGTTGTACTATAGTGTAAGAGTACCTGATGCTCTCATCACGTTTTACTGCTTTAAGTTGCATTTCCAACTTTTATGCTCCGAAAAGACGTTTCAGCCTCAACAGAGTCCAAAAGTGCATTTAGTTGTCAAACACTTAGATTCTATGAGTTCCTGCATTTAATGCATCATATAACACCAGACATTCAAGTTGTGCTATAGTGTAAGAGTACCTGATGCTCTCATCACGTTTTACTGCTTTAAGTTCCATTTCCAACTTTTATGCTCCGAAAAGACGTTTCAGCCTCAACAGAGTCCAAAAGTGCATTTTGTTGTCAAACACTTAGATTCTATGATTTCATGCATTTAATGCATCATAGAATACCAGACATTCAAGTTGTACTATAGTGTAAGAGTACCTGATGCTCTCATCACGTTTTACTGCTTTAAGTTGCATTTCCAACTTTTATGCTCCGAAAAGACGTTTCAGCCTCAACAGAGTCCAAAAGTGCATTTTGTTGTCAAACACTTAGATTCTATGATTTCCTGCATTTAATGCATCATATAAAACCAGACATTCAAGTTGTACTATAGTGTAAGAGTACCTGATGCTCTCATCACGTTTTACTGCTTTAAGTTGCATTTCCAACTTTTATGCTCCGAAAAGACTTTTTAGCCTCAACAGAGTCTAAAATTGTCTTTTGTTGTCAAACACTTAGATTCTATGATTTCCTGCATTTAATGCATCATATAATACCAGACATTCATGTTTCATTGTAATATAAGAGTACCTGATGCTCTCATCACGTTTTACTGCTTTAAGTTGCATTTCCAACTTTTATGCTCCGAAAAGACGTTTCAGCCTCAACAGAGTCCAAAAGTGCATTTAGTTGTCAAACACTTAGATTCTATGAGTTCCTGCATTTAATGCATCATATAACACCAGACATTCAAGTTGTGCTATAGTGTAAGAGTACCTGATGCTCTCATCACGTTTTACTGCTTTAAGTTGCATTTCCAACTTTTATGCTCCGAAAAGACTTTTCAGCCTCAACAGAGTCCAAAAGTGCATTTTGTTGTCAAACACTTAGATTCTATGATTTCCTGCATTTAATGCATCATATAATACCAGACATTCATGTTTCATTGTAATATAAGAGTACCTGATGCTCTCATCACGTTTTACTGCTTTAAGTTGCATTTCCAACTTTTATGCTCCGAAAAGACTTTTCAGCCTCAACAGAGTCCAAAAGTGCATTTAGTTGTCAAACACTTAGATTCTATGAGTTCCTGCATTTAATGCATCATATAACACCAGACATTCAAGTTGTGCTATAGTGTAAGAGTACCTGATGCTCTCATCACGTTTTACTGCTTTAAGTTGCATTTCCAACTTTTATGCTCCGAAAAGACTTTTCAGCCTCAACAGAGTCCAAAAGTGCATTTTGTTGTCAAACACTTAGATTCTATGATTTCCTGCATTTAATGCATCATATAAAACCAGACATTCAAGTTGTACTATAGTGTAAGAGTACCTGATGCTCTCATCACGTTTTACTGCTTTAAGTTCCATTTCCAACTTTTATGCTCCGAAAAGACGTTTCAGCCTCAACAGAGTCCAAAAGTGCATTTTGTTGTCAAACACTTAGATTCTATGATTTCCTGCATTTAATGCATCATATAAAACCAGACATTCAAGTTGTACTATAGTGTAAGAGTACCTGATGCTCTCATCACGTTTTACTGCTTTAAGTTGCATTTCCAACTTTTATGCTCCGAAAAGACTTTTTAGCCTCAACAGAGTCTAAAATTGTCTTTTGTTGTCAAACACTTAGATTCTATGATTTCCTGCATTTAATGCATCATATAATACCAGACATTCATGTTTCATTGTAATATAAGAGTACCTGATGCTCTCATCACGTTTTACTGCTTTAAGTTGCATTTCCAACTTTTATGCTCCGAAAAGACGTTTCAGCCTCAACAGAGTCCAAAAGTGCATTTTGTTGTCAAACACTTAGATTCTATGATTTCCTGCATTTAATGCATCATATAAAACCAGACATTCAAGTTGTACTATAGTGTAAGAGTACCTGATGCTCTCATCACGTTTTACTGCTTTAAGTTGCATTTCCAACTTTTATGCTCCGAAAAGACGTTTCAGCCTCAACAGAGTCCAAAAGTGCATTTAGTTGTCAAACACTTAGATTCTATGAGTTCCTGCATTTAATGCATCATATAACACCAGACATTCAAGTTGTGCTATAGTGTAAGAGTACCTGATGCTCTCATCACGTTTTACTGCTTTAAGTTCCATTTCCAACTTTTATGCTCCGAAAAGACGTTTCAGCCTCAACAGAGTCCAAAAGTGCATTTAGTTGTCAAACACTTAGATTCTATGATTTCCTGCCTTTAGTGCATCATAGAATACCAGACATTCAAGTTGTACTATAGTGTAAGAGTACCTGATGCTCTCATCACGTTTTACTGCTTTAAGTTGCATTTCCAACTGTTATGCTCCGAAAAGACTTTTTAGCCTCAACAGAGTCCAAAATTGCCTTTTGTTGTCAAACACTTAGATTCTATGATTTCCTGCATTTAATGCATCATATAATACCAGACATTAATGTTTTATTGTAATATAAGAGTACCTGATGCTCTCATCACGTTTTACTGCTTTAAGTTGCATTTCCAACTTTTATGCTCCGAAAAGACGTTTCAGCCTCAACAGAGTCCAAAAGTGCATTTTGTTGTCAAACACTTAGATTCTATGATTTCCTGCATTTAATGCATCATATAAAACCAGACATTCAAGTTGTACTATAGTGTAAGAGTACCTGATGCTCTCATCACGTTTTACTGCTTTAAGTTGCATTTCCAACTTTTATGCTCCGAAAAGACGTTTCAGCCTCAACAGAGTCCAAAAGTGCATTTAGTTGTCAAACACTTAGATTCTATGAGTTCCTGCATTTAATGCATCATATAACACCAGACATTCAAGTTGTGCTATAGTGTAAGAGTACCTGATGCTCTCATCACGTTTTACTGCTTTAAGTTCCATTTCCAACTTTTATGCTCCGAAAAGACGTTTCAGCCTCAACAGAGTCCAAAAGTGCATTTAGTTGTCAAACACTTAGATTCTATGATTTCCTGCCTTTAGTGCATCATAGAATACCAGACATTCAAGTTGTACTATAGTGTAAGAGTACCTGATGCTCTCATCACGTTTTACTGCTTTAAGTTGCATTTCCAACTTTTATGCTCCGAAAAGACTTTTTAGCCTCAACAGAGTCCAAAATTGCCTTTTGTTGTCAAACACTTAGATTCTATGATTTCCTGCATTTAATGCATCATATAATACCAGACATTAATGTTTTATTGTAATATAAGAGTACCTGATGCTCTCATCACGTTTTACTGCTTTAAGTTGCATTTCCAACTTTTATGCTCCGAAAAGACGTTTCAGCCTCAACAGAGTCCAAAAGTGCATTTAGTTGTCAAACACTTAGATTCTATGAGTTCCTGCATTTAATGCATCATATAACACCAGACATTCAAGTTGTGCTATAGTGTAAGAGTACCTGATGCTCTCATCACGTTTTACTGCTTTAAGTTCCATTTCCAACTTTTATGCTCCGAAAAGACGTTTCAGCCTCAACAGAGTCCAAAAGTGCATTTAGTTGTCAAACACTTAGATTCTATGATTTCCTGCCTTTAGTGCATCATAGAATACCAGACATTCAAGTTGTACTATAGTGTAAGAGTACCTGATGCTCTCATCACGTTTTACTGCTTTAAGTTGCATTTCCAACTGTTATGCTCCGAAAAGACTTTTTAGCCTCAACAGAGTCCAAAATTGCCTTTTGTTGTCAAACACTTAGATTCTATGATTTCCTGCATTTAATGCATCATATAATACCAGACATTAATGTTTTATTGTAATATAAGAGTACCTGATGCTCTCATCACGTTTTACTGCTTTAAGTTGCATTTCCAACTGTTATGCTCCGAAAAGACGTTTCAGCCTCACTAGAGTCCAAAAGTGCATTTTGTTGTCAAACACTTAGATTCTATGAGTTCCTGCATTTAATGTATCATATAATACCAGACATTCAAGTTGTACTATAGTGTAAGAGTACCTGATGCTCTCATCACGTTTTACTGCTTTAAGTTGCATTTCCAACTTTTATGCTCCGAAAAGACTTTTTAGCCTCAACAGAGTCCAAAATTGCCTTTTGTTGTCAAACACTTAGATTCTATGATTTCCTGCATTTAATGCATCATATAATACCAGACATTAATGTTTTATTGTAATATAAGAGTACCTGATGCTCTCATCACGTTTTACTGCTTTAAGTTGCATTTCCAACTTTTATGCTCCGAAAAGACGTTTCAGCCTCAACAGAGTCCAAAAGTGCATTTAGTTGTCAAACACTTAGATTCTATGAGTTCCTGCATTTAATGCATCATATAACACCAGACATTCAAGTTGTGCTATAGTGTAAGAGTACCTGATGCTCTCATCACGTTTTACTGCTTTAAGTTGCATTTCCAACTTTTATGCTCCGAAAAGACTTTTTAGCCTCAACAGAGTCTAAAATTGTCTTTTGTTGTCAAACACTTAGATTCTATGATTTCCTGCATTTAATGCATCATATAATACCAGACATTCATGTTTCATTGTAATATAAGAGTACCTGATGCTCTCATCACGTTTTACTGCTTTAAGTTGCATTTCCAACTTTTATGCTCCGAAAAGACGTTTCAGCCTCAACAGAGTCCAAAAGTGCATTTTGTTGTCAAACACTTAGATTCTATGATTTCCTGCATTTAATGCATCATATAAAACCAGACATTCAAGTTGTACTATAGTGTAAGAGTACCTGATGCTCTCATCACGTTTTACTGCTTTAAGTTGCATTTCCAACTTTTATGCTCCGAAAAGACGTTTCAGCCTCAACAGAGTCCAAAAGTGCATTTAGTTGTCAAACACTTAGATTCTATGAGTTCCTGCATTTAATGCATCATATAACACCAGACATTCAAGTTGTGCTATAGTGTAAGAGTACCTGATGCTCTCATCACGTTTTACTGCTTTAAGTTCCATTTCCAACTTTTATGCTCCGAAAAGACGTTTCAGCCTCAACAGAGTCCAAAAGTGCATTTAGTTGTCAAACACTTAGATTCTATGAGTTCCTGCATTTAATGCATCATATAACACCAGACATTCAAGTTGTGCTATAGTGTAAGAGTACCTGATGCTCTCATCACGTTTTACTGCTTTAAGTTGCATTTCCAACTTTTATGCTCCGAAAAGACGTTTCAGCCTCAACAGAGTCCAAAAGTGCATTTAGTTGTCAAACACTTAGATTCTATGATTTCCTGCATTTAATGCATCATATAATACCAGACATTCAAGTTGTGCTATAGTGTAAGAGTACCTGATGCTCTCATCACGTTTTACTGCTTTAAGTTCCATTTCCAACTTTTATGCTCCGAAAAGACGTTTCAGCCTCAACAGAGTCCAAAAGTGCATTTTGTTGTCAAACACTTAGATTCTATGATTTCATGCATTTAATGCATCATATAACACCAGACATTCAAGTTGTGCTATAGTGTAAGAGTACCTGATGCTCTCATCACGTTTTACTGCTTTAAGTTGCATTTCCAACTTTTATGCTCCGAAAAGACGTTTCAGCCTCACTAGAGTCCAAAAGTGCATTTTGTTGTCAAACACTTAGATTCTATGATTTCCTGCATTTAATGCATCATATAATACCAGACATTCATGTTTCATTGTAATATAAGAGTACCTGATGCTCTCATCACGTTTTACTGCTTTAAGTTGCATTTCCAACTTTTATGCTCCGAAAAGACGTTTCAGCCTCAACAGAGTCCAAAAGTGCATTTTGTTGTCAAACACTTAGATTCTATGATTTCCTGCATTTAATGCATCATATAAAACCAGACATTCAAGTTGTACTATAGTGTAAGAGTACCTGATGCTCTCATCACGTTTTACTGCTTTAAGTTGCATTTCCAACTTTTATGCTCCGAAAAGACTTTTCAGCCTCAACAGAGTCCAAAAGTGCATTTTGTTGTCAAACACTTAGATTCTATGATTTCCTGCATTTAATGCATCATATAATACCAGACATTCATGTTTCATTGTAATATAAGAGTACCTGATGCTCTCATCACGTTTTACTGCTTTAAGTTGCATTTCCAACTTTTATGCTCCGAAAAGACGTTTCAGCCTCAACAGAGTCCAAAAGTGCATTTTGTTGTCAAACACTTAGATTCTATGATTTCCTGCATTTAATGCATCATATAATACCAGACATTCATGTTTCATTGTAATATAAGAGTACCTGATGCTCTCATCACGTTTTACTGCTTTAAGTTGCATTTCCAACTTTTATGCTCCGAAAAGACGTTTCAGCCTCAACAGAGTCCAAAAGTGCATTTAGTTGTCAAACACTTAGATTCTATGAGTTCCTGCATTTAATGCATCATATAACACCAGACATTCAAGTTGTGCTATAGTGTAAGAGTACCTGATGCTCTCATCACGTTTTACTGCTTTAAGTTCCATTTCCAACTTTTATGCTCCGAAAAGACGTTTCAGCCTCAACAGAGTCCAAAAGTGCATTTAGTTGTCAAACACTTAGATTCTATGAGTTCCTGCATTTAATGCATCATATAACACCAGACATTCAAGTTGTGCTATAGTGTAAGAGTACCTGATGCTCTCATCACGTTTTACTGCTTTAAGTTCCATTTCCAACTTTTATGCTCCGAAAAGACGTTTCAGCCTCAACAGAGTCCAAAAGTGCATTTAGTTGTCAAACACTTAGATTCTATGAGTTCCTGCATTTAATGCATCATATAACACCAGACATTTAAGTTGTGCTATAGTGTAAGAGTACCTGATGCTCTCATCACGTTTTACTGCTTTAAGTTGCATTTCCAACTTTTATGCTCCGAAAAGACTTTTTAGCCTCAACAGAGTCCAAAAGTGCATTTTGTTGTCAAACACTTAGATTCTATGATTTCCTGCATTTAATGCATCATATAAAACCAGACATTCAAGTTGTACTATAGTGTAAGAGTACCTGATGCTCTCATCACGTTTTACTGCTTTAAGTTGCATTTCCAACTTTTATGCTCCGAAAAGACGTTTCAGCCTCAACAGAGTCCAAAAGTGCATTTAGTTGTCAAACACTTAGATTCTATGAGTTCCTGCATTTAATGCATCATATAACACCAGACATTCAAGTTGTGCTATAGTGTAAGAGTACCTGATGCTCTCATCACGTTTTACTGCTTTAAGTTCCATTTCCAACTTTTATGCTCCGAAAAGACGTTTCAGCCTCAACAGAGTCCAAAAGTGCATTTTGTTGTCAAACACTTAGATTCTATGATTTCATGCATTTAATGCATCATATAACACCAGACATTCAAGTTGTGCTATAGTGTAAGAGTACCTGATGCTCTCATCACGTTTTACTGCTTTAAGTTGCATTTCCAACTTTTATGCTCCGAAAAGACGTTTCAGCCTCACTAGAGTCCAAAAGTGCATTTTGTTGTCAAACACTTAGATTCTATGATTTCCTGCATTTAATGCATCATATAATACCAGACATTCATGTTTCATTGTAATATAAGAGTACCTGATGCTCTCATCACGTTTTACTGCTTTAAGTTGCATTTCCAACTTTTATGCTCCGAAAAGACGTTTCAGCCTTAACAGAGTCCAAAAGTGCATTTTGTTGTCAAACACTTAGATTCTATGATTTCCTGCATTTAATGCATCATATAAAACCAGACATTCAAGTTGTACTATAGTGTAAGAGTACCTGATGCTCTCATCACGTTTTACTGCTTTAAGTTGCATTTCCAACTTTTATGCTCCGAAAAGACTTTTCAGCCTCAACAGAGTCCAAAAGTGCATTTTGTTGTCAAACACTTAGATTCTATGATTTCCTGCATTTAATGCATCATATAATACCAGACATTCATGTTTCATTGTAATATAAGAGTACCTGATGCTCTCATCACGTTTTACTGCTTTAAGTTGCATTTCCAACTTTTATGCTCCGAAAAGACGTTTCAGCCTCAACAGAGTCCAAAAGTGCATTTTGTTGTCAAACACTTAGATTCTATGATTTCCTGCATTTAATGCATCATATAATACCAGACATTCATGTTTCATTGTAATATAAGAGTACCTGATGCTCTCATCACGTTTTACTGCTTTAAGTTGCATTTCCAACTTTTATGCTCCGAAAAGACGTTTCAGCCTCAACAGAGTCCAAAAGTGCATTTAGTTGTCAAACACTTAGATTCTATGAGTTCCTGCATTTAATGCATCATATAACACCAGACATTCAAGTTGTGCTATAGTGTAAGAGTACCTGATGCTCTCATCACGTTTTACTGCTTTAAGTTCCATTTCCAACTTTTATGCTCCGAAAAGACGTTTCAGCCTCAACAGAGTCCAAAAGTGCATTTTGTTGTCAAACACTTAGATTCTATGATTTCATGCATTTAATGCATCATAGAATACCAGACATTCAAGTTGTACTATAGTGTAAGAGTACCTGATGCTCTCATCACGTTTTACTGCTTTAAGTTGCATTTCCAACTTTTATGCTCCGAAAAGACGTTTCAGCCTCAACAGAGTCCAAAAGTGCATTTTGTTGTCAAACACTTAGATTCTATGATTTCCTGCATTTAATGCATCATATAAAACCAGACATTCAAGTTGTACTATAGTGTAAGAGTACCTGATGCTCTCATCACGTTTTACTGCTTTAAGTTGCATTTCCAACTTTTATGCTCCGAAAAGACGTTTCAGCCTCAACAGAGTCCAAAAGTGCATTTAGTTGTCAAACACTTAGATTCTATGAGTTCCTGCATTTAATGCATCATATAACACCAGACATTCAAGTTGTGCTATAGTGTAAGAGTACCTGATGCTCTCATCACGTTTTACTGCTTTAAGTTCCATTTCCAACTTTTATGCTCCGAAAAGACGTTTCAGCCTCAACAGAGTCCAAAAGTGCATTTTGTTGTCAAACACTTAGATTCTATGATTTCCTGCCTTTAGTGCATCATAGAATACCATACATTCAAGTTGTACTATAGTGTAAGAGTACCTGATGCTCTCATCACGTTTTACTGCTTTAAGTTGCATTTCCAACTGTTTAGCTCCGAAAAGACTTTTTAGCCTCAACAGAGTCCAAAATTGCCTTTTGTTGTCAAACACTTAGATTATATGATTTCCTGCATTTAATGCATCATATAATACCAGACATTAATGTTTTATTGTAATATAAGAGTACCTGATGCTCTCATCACGTTTTACTGCTTTAAGTTGCATTTCCAACTTTTATGCTCCGAAAAGACGTTTCAGCCTCAACAGAGTCCAAAAGTGCATTTTGTTGTCAAACACTTAGATTCTATGATTTCCTGCATTTAATGCATCATATAAAACCAGACATTCAAGTTGTACTATAGTGTAAGAGTACCTGATGCTCTCATCACGTTTTACTGCTTTAAGTTGCATTTCCAACTTTTATGCTCCGAAAAGACGTTTCAGCCTCAACAGAGTCCAAAAGTGCATTTTGTTGTCAAACACTTAGATTCTATGATTTCCTGCATTTAATGCATCATATAAAACCAGACATTCAAGTTGTTCTATAGTGTAAGAGTACCTGATGCTCTCATCACGTTTTAATGCTTTAAGTTGCATTTCCAACTTTTATGCTCCGAAAAGACGTTTCAGCCTCAACAGAGTCCAAAAGTGCATTTAGTTGTCAAACACTTAGATTCTATGAGTTCCTGCATTTAATGCATCATATAACACCAGACATTCAAGTTGTGCTATAGTGTAAGAGTACCTGATGCTCTCATCACGTTTTACTGCTTTAAGTTGCATTTCCAACTTTTATGCTCCGAAAAGACTTTTTAGCCTCAACAGAGTCTAAAATTGTCTTTTGTTGTCAAACACTTAGATTCTATGATTTCCTGCATTTAATGCATCATATAAAACCAGACATTCAAGTTGTACTATAGTGTAAGAGTACCTGATGCTCTCATCACGTTTTACTGCTTTAAGTTGCATTTCCAACTTTTATGCTCCGAAAAGACTTTTCAGCCTCAACAGAGTCCAAAAGTGCATTTTGTTGTCAAACACTTAGATTCTATGATTTCCTGCATTTAATGCATCATATAATAACAGACATTCAAGTTGTACCTTAGTGTAAGAGTACCTGATGCTCTCATCACGTTTTACTGCTTTAAGTTGCATTTCCAACTGTTATGCTCCGAAAAGACGTTTCAGCCTCACTAGAGTCCAAAAGTGCATTTTGTTGTCAAACACTTAGATTCTATGATTTCATGCATTTAATGCATCATAGAATACCAGACATTCAAGTTGTACTATAGTGTAAGAGTACCTGATGCTCTCATCACGTTTTACTGCTTTAAATTGCATTTCCAACTTTTATGCTCCGAAAAGACGTTTCAGCCTCAACAGAGTCCAACAGTGCATTTAGTTGTCAAACACTTAGATTCTATGAGTTCCTGCATTTAATGCATCATATAACACCAGACATTCAAGTTGTGCTATAGTGTTCAAGAGTACCTGATGCTCTCATCACGTTTTACTGCTTTAAGTTCCATTTCCAACTTTTATGCTCCGAAAAGACGTTTCAGCCTCAACAGAGTCCAAAAGTGCATTTTGTTGTCAAACACTTAGATTCTATGATTTCATGCATTTAATGCATCATATAAAACCAGACATTCAAGTTGTACTATAGTGTAAGAGTACCTGATGCTCTCATCACGTTTTACTGCTTTAAGTTGCATTTCCAACTTTTATGCTCCGAAAAGACTTTTCAGCCTCAACAGAGTCCAAAAGTGCATTTTGTTGTCAAACACTTAGATTCTATGATTTCCTGCATTTAATGCATCATATAATAACAGACATTCAAGTTGTACCTTAGTGTAAGAGTACCTGATGCTCTCATCACGTTTTACTGCTTTAAGTTGCATTTCCAACTGTTATGCTCCGAAAAGACGTTTCAGCCTCACTAGAGTCCAAAAGTGCATTTTGTTGTCAAACACTTAGATTCTATGATTTCCTGCATTTAATGCATCATATAATACCAGACATTCATGTTTCATTGTAATATAAGAGTACCTGATGCTCTCATCACGTTTTACTGCTTTAAATTGCATTTCCAACTTTTATGCTCCGAAAAGACGTTTCAGCCTCAACAGAGTCCAACAGTGCATTTAGTTGTCAAACACTTAGATTCTATGAGTTCCTGCATTTAATGCATCAT
Source organism: Taurulus bubalis (assembly GCF_910589615.1). Taxonomy (NCBI): domain Eukaryota; kingdom Metazoa; phylum Chordata; class Actinopteri; order Perciformes; family Cottidae; genus Taurulus; species Taurulus bubalis. Next base: position 2,018,429 of record NC_136605.1, read on the forward strand.
ATAACACCAGACATTCAAGTTGTGCTATAGTGTAAGAGTACCTGATGCTCTCATCACGTTTTACTGCTTTAAGTTTCATTTCCAACTTTTATGCTCCGAAAAGACGTTTCAGCCTCAACAGAGTCCAAAAGTGCATTTTGTTGTCAAACACTTAGATTCTATGATTTCATGCATTTAATGCATCATAGAATACCAGACATTCAAGTTGTACTATAGTGTAAGAGTACCTGATGCTCTCATCACGTTTTACTGCTTTAAGTTGCATTTCCAACTTTTATGCTCCGAAAAGACGTTTCAGCCTCACTAGAGTCCAAAAGTGCATTTAGTTGTCAAACACTTAGATTCTATGAGTTCCTGCATTTAATGCATCATATAACACCAGACATTCAAGTTGTGCTATAGTGTAAGAGTACCTGATGCTCTCATCACGTTTTACTGCTTTAAGTTCCATTTCCAACTTTTATGCTCCGAAAAGACGTTTCAGCCTCAACAGAGTCCAAAAGTGCATTTAGTTGTCAAACACTTAGATTCTATGATTTCCTGCCTTTAGTGCATCATAGAATACCAGACATTCAAGTTGTACTATAGTGTAAGAGTACCTGATGCTCTCATCACGTTTTACTGCTTTAAGTTGCATTTCCAACTGTTATGCTCCGAAAAGACTTTTTAGCCTCAACAGAGTCCAAAATTGCCTTTTGTTGTCAAACACTTAGATTCTATGATTTCCTGCATTTAATGCATCATATAATACCAGACATTAATGTTTTATTGTAATATAAGAGTACCTGATGCTCTCATCACGTTTTACTGCTTTAAGTTGCATTTCCAACTTTTATGCTCCGAAAAGACGTTTTAGCCTCAACAGAGTCCAAAAGTGCATTTAGTTGTCAAACACTTAGATTCTATGAGTTCCTGCATTTAATGCATCATATAACACCAGACATTCAAGTTGTGCTATAGTGTAAGAGTACCTGATGCTCTCATCACGTTTTACTGCTTTAAGTTGCATTTCCAACTTTTATGCTCCGAAAAGACGTTTCAGCCTCAACAGAGTCCAAAAGTGCATTTTGTTGTCAAACACTTAGATTCTATGATTTCATGCATTTAATGCATCATAGAATACCAGACATTCAAGTTGTACTATAGTGTAAGAGTACCTGATGCTCTCATCACGTTTTACTGCTTTAAGTTGCATTTCCAACTTTTATGCTCCGAAAAGACGTTTCAGCCTCAACAGAGTCCAAAAGTGCATTTAGTTGTCAAACACTTAGATTCTATGAGTTCCTGCATTTAATGCATCATATAACACCAGACATTCAAGTTGTGCTATAGTGTAAGAGTACCTGATGCTCTCATCACGTTTTACTGCTTTAAGTTCCATTTCCAACTTTTATGCTCCGAAAAGACGTTTCAGCCTCAACAGAGTCCAAAAGTGCATTTAGTTGTCAAACACTTAGATTCTATGATTTCCTGCCTTTAGTGCATCATAGAATACCAGACATTCAAGTTGTACTATAGTGTAAGAGTACCTGATGCTCTCATCACGTTTTACTGCTTTAAGTTGCATTTCCAACTGTTATGCTCCGAAAAGACTTTTTAGCCTCAACAGAGTCCAAAATTGCCTTTTGTTGTCAAACACTTAGATTCTATGATTTCCTGCATTTAATGCATCATATAATACCAGACATTAATGTTTTATTGTAATATAAGAGTACCTGATGCTCTCATCACGTTTTACTGCTTTAAGTTGCATTTCCAACTTTTATGCTCCGAAAAGACGTTTTAGCCTCAACAGAGTCCAAAAGTGCATTTAGTTGTCAAACACTTAGATTCTATGAGTTCCTGCATTTAATGCATCATATAACACCAGACATTCAAGTTGTGCTATAGTGTAAGAGTACCTGATGCTCTCATCACGTTTTACTGCTTTAAGTTTCATTTCCAACTTTTATGCTCCGAAAAGACGTTTCAGCCTCAACAGAGTCCAAAAGTGCATTTTGTTGTCAAACACTTAGATTCTATGATTTCATGCATTTAATGCATCATAGAATACCAGACATTCAAGTTGTACTATAGTGTAAGAGTACCTGATGCTCTCATCACGTTTTACTGCTTTAAGTTGCATTTCCAACTTTTATGCTCCGAAAAGACGTTTCAGCCTCAACAGAGTCCAAAAGTGCATTTAGTTGTCAAACACTTAGATTCTATGAGTTCCTGCATTTAATGCATCATATAACACCAGACATTCAAGTTGTGCTATAGTGTTCAAGAGTACCTGATGCTCTCATCACGTTTTACTGCTTTAAGTTCCATTTCCAACTTTTATGCTCCGAAAAGACGTTTCAGCCTCAACAGAGTCCAAAAGTGCATTTTGTTGTCAAACACTTAGATTCTATGATTTCATGCATTTAATGCATCATATAAAACCAGACATTCAAGTTGTACTATAGTGTAAGAGTACCTGATGCTCTCATCACGTTTTACTGCTTTAAGTTGCATTTCCAACTTTTATGCTCCGAAAAGACTTTTCAGCCTCAACAGAGTCCAAAAGTGCATTTTGTTGTCAAACACTTAGATTCTATGATTTCCTGCATTTAATGCATCATATAATAACAGACATTCAAGTTGTACCTTAGTGTAAGAGTACCTGATGCTCTCATCACGTTTTACTGCTTTAAGTTGCATTTCCAACTGTTATGCTCCGAAAAGACGTTTCAGCCTCACTAGAGTCCAAAAGTGCATTTTGTTGTCAAACACTTAGATTCTATGATTTCCTGCATTTAATGCATCATATAATACCAGACATTCATGTTTCATTGTAATATAAGAGTACCTGATGCTCTCATCACGTTTTACTGCTTTAAATTGCATTTCCAACTTTTATGCTCCGAAAAGACGTTTCAGCCTCAACAGAGTCCAACAGTGCATTTAGTTGTCAAACACTTAGATTCTATGAGTTCCTGCATTTAATGCATCATATAACACCAGACATTCAAGTTGTGCTATAGTGTAAGAGTACCTGATGCTCTCATCACGTTTTACTGCTTTAAGTTTCATTTCCAACTTTTATGCTCCGAAAAGACGTTTCAGCCTCAACAGAGTCCAAAAGTGCATTTTGTTGTCAAACACTTAGATTCTATGATTTCATGCATTTAATGCATCATAGAATACCAGACATTCAAGTTGTACTATAGTGTAAGAGTACCTGATGCTCTCATCACGTTTTTACTGCTTTAAGTTGCATTTCCAACTTTTATGCTCCGAAAAGACGTTTCAGCCTCAACAGAGTCCAAAAGTGCATTTAGTTGTCAAACACTTAGATTCTATGAGTTCCTGCATTTAATGCATCATATAACACCAGACATTCAAGTTGTGCTATAGTGTAAGAGTACCTGATGCTCTCATCACGTTTTACTGCTTTAAGTTCCATTTCCAACTTTTATGCTCCGAAAAGACGTTTCAGCCTCAACAGAGTCCAAAAGTGCATTTAGTTGTCAAACACTTAGATTCTATGATTTCCTGCCTTTAGTGCATCATAGAATACCAGACATTCAAGTTGTACTATAGTGTAAGAGTACCTGATGCTCTCATCACGTTTTACTGCTTTAAGTTGCATTTCCAACTGTTATGCTCCGAAAAGACTTTTTAGCCTCAACAGAGTCCAAAATTGCCTTTTGTTGTCAAACACTTAGATTCTATGATTTCCTGCATTTAATGCATCATATAATACCAGACATTAATGTTTTATTGTAATATAAGAGTACCTGATGCTCTCATCACGTTTTACTGCTTTAAGTTGCATTTCCAACTTTTATGCTCCGAAAAGACGTTTTAGCCTCAACAGAGTCCAAAAGTGCATTTAGTTGTCAAACACTTAGATTCTATGAGTTCCTGCATTTAATGCATCATATAACACCAGACATTCAAGTTGTGCTATAGTGTAAGAGTACCTGATGCTCTCATCACGTTTTACTGCTTTAAGTTTCATTTCCAACTTTTATGCTCCGAAAAGACGTTTCAGCCTCAACAGAGTCCAAAAGTGCATTTTGTTGTCAAACACTTAGATTCTATGATTTCATGCATTTAATGCATCATAGAATACCAGACATTCAAGTTGTACTATAGTGTAAGAGTACCTGATGCTCTCATCACGTTTTACTGCTTTAAGTTGCATTTCCAACTTTTATGCTCCGAAAAGACGTTTCAGCCCCAACAGAGTCCAAAAGTGCATTTAGTTGTCAAACACTTAGATTCTATGAGTTCCTGCATTTAATGCATCATATAACACCAGACATTCAAGTTGTGCTATAGTGTAAGAGTACCTGATGCTCTCATCACGTTTTACTGCTTTAAGTTGCATTTCCAACTTTTATGCTCCGAAAAGACGTTTCAGCCTCAACAGAGTCCAAAAGTGCCTTTTGTTGTCAAACACTTAGATTCTATGATTTCCTGCATTTAATGCATCATATAAAACCAGATATTCAAGTTGTACTATAGTGTAAGAGTACCTGATGCTCTCATCACGTTTTACTGCTTTAAGTTGCATTTCCAACTTTTATGCTCCGAAAAGACGTTTCAGCCTCACTAGAGTCCAAAAGTGCATTTTGTTGTCAAACACTTAGATTCTATGATTTCCTGCATTTAATGCATCATATAATACCAGACATTCATGTTTCATTGTAATATAAGAGTACCTGATGCTCTCATCACGTTTTACTGCTTTAAGTTGCATTTCCAACTTTTATGCTCCGAAAAGACGTTTCAGCCTCAACAGAGTCCAAAAGTGCATTTAGTTGTCAAACACTTAGATTCTATGAGTTCCTGCATTTAATGCATCATATAACACCAGACATTCAAGTTGTGCTATAGTGTAAGAGTACCTGATGCTCTCATCACGTTTTACTGCTTTAAGTTCCATTTCCAACTTTTATGCTCCGAAAAGACGTTTTAGCCTCAACAGAGTCCAAAAGTGCATTTAGTTGTCAAACACTTAGATTCTATGATTTCCTGCCTTTAGTGCATCATAGAATACCAGACATTCAAGTTGTACTATAGTGTAAGAGTACCTGATGCTCTCATCACGTTTTACTGCTTTAAGTTGCATTTCCAACTGTTGTGCTCCGAAAAGACTTTTTAGCCTCAACAGAGTCCAAAATTGCCTTTTGTTGTCAAACACTTAGATTCTATGATTTCCTGCATTTAATGCATCATATAATACCAGACATTAATGTTTTATTGTAATATAAGAGTACCTGATGCTCTCATCACGTTTTACTGCTTTAAGTTGCATTTCCAACTTTTATGCTCCGAAAAGACGTTTCAGCCTCAACAGAGTCCAAAAGTGCATTTAGTTGTCAAACACTTAGATTCTATGAGTTCCTGCATTTAATGCATCATATAACACCAGACATTCAAGTTGTGCTATAGTGTAAGAGTACCTGATGCTCTCATCACGTTTTACTGCTTTAAGTTGCATTTCCAACTTTTATGCTCCGAAAAGACGTTTCAGCCTCAACAGAGTCCAAAAGTGCCTTTTGTTGTCAAACACTTAGATTCTATGATTTCCTGCATTTAATGCATCATATAAAACCAGATATTCAAGTTGTACTATAGTGTAAGAGTACCTGATGCTCTCATCACGTTTTACTGCTTTAAGTTGCATTTCCAACTTTTATGCTCCGAAAAGACGTTTCAGCCTCACTAGAGTCCAAAAGTGCATTTTGTTGTCAAACACTTAGATTCTATGATTTCCTGCATTTAATGCATCATATAATACCAGACATTCATGTTTCATTGTAATATAAGAGTACCTGATGCTCTCATCACGTTTTACTGCTTTAAGTTGCATTTCCAACTTTTATGCTCCGAAAAGACGTTTCAGCCTCAACAGAGTCCAAAAGTGCCTTTTGTTGTCAAACACTTAGATTCTATGATTTCCTGCATTTAATGCATCATATAAAACCAGACATTCAAGTTGTACTATAGTGTAAGAGTACCTGATGCTCTCATCACGTTTTACTGCTTTAAGTTGCATTTCCAACTTTTATGCTCCGAAAAGACTTTTCAGCCTCAACAGAGTCCAAAAGTGCATTTTGTTGTCAAACACTTAGATTCTATGATTTCCTGCATTTAATGCATCATATAATAACAGACATTCAAGTTGTACCTTAGTGTAAGAGTACCTGATGCTCTCATCACGTTTTACTGCTTTAAGTTGCATTTCCAACTGTTATGCTCCGAAAAGACGTTTCAGCCTCACTAGAGTCCAAAAGTGCATTTTGTTGTCAAACACTTAGATTCTATGATTTCCTGCATTTAATGCATCATATAATACCAGACATTCATGTTTCATTGTAATATAAGAGTACCTGATGCTCTCATCACGTTTTACTGCTTTAAATTGCATTTCCAACTTTTATGCTCCGAAAAGACGTTTCAGCCTCAACAGAGTCCAACAGTGCATTTAGTTGTCAAACACTTAGATTCTATGAGTTCCTGCATTTAATGCATCATATAACACCAGACATTCAAGTTGTGCTATAGTGTAAGAGTACCTGATGCTCTCATCACGTTTTACTGCTTTAAGTTCCATTTCCAACTTTTATGCTCCGAAAAGACGTTTCAGCCTCAACAGAGTCCAAAAGTGCATTTTGTTGTCAAACACTTAGATTCTATGATTTCATGCATTTAATGCATCATATAATAACAGACATTCAAGTTGTAAATTAGTGTAAGAGTACCTGATGCTCTCATCACGTTTTACTGCTTTAAGTTGCATTTCCAACTGTTATGCTCCGAAAAGACGTTTCAGCCTCACTAGAGTCCAAAAGTGCATTTTGTTGTCAAACACTTAGATTCTATGATTTCCTGCATTTAATGCATCATATAATAACAGACATTCAAGTTGTACCTTAGTGTAAGAGTACCTGATGCTCTCATCACGTTTTACTGCTTTAAGTTGCATTTCCAACTGTTATGCTCCGAAAAGACGTTTCAGCCTCACTAGAGTCCAAAAGTGCATTTTGTTGTCAAACACTTAGATTCTATGATTTCCTGCATTTAATGCATCATATAATACCAGACATTCATGTTTCATTGTAATATAAGAGTACCTGATGCTCTCATCACGTTTTACTGCTTTAAATTAAATTTCCAACTTTTATGCTCCGAAAAGACGTTTCAGCCTCAACAGAGTCCAACAGTGCATTTAGTTGTCAAACACTTAGATTCTATGAGTTCCTGCATTTAATGCATCATATAACACCAGACATTCAAGTTGTGCTATAGTGTAAGAGTACCTGATGCTCTCATCACGTTTTACTGCTTTAAGTTCCATTTCCAACTTTTATGCTCCGAAAAGACGTTTCAGCCTCAACAGAGTCCAAAAGTGCATTTTGTTGTCAAACACTTAGATTCTATGATTTCATGCATTTAATGCATCATAGAATACCAGACATTCAAGTTGTACTATAGTGTAAGAGTACCTGATGCTCTCATCACGTTTTACTGCTTTAAGTTGCATTTCCAACTTTTATGCTCCGAAAAGACGTTTCAGCCTCAACAGAGTCCAAAAGTGCATTTAGTTGTCAAACACTTAGATTCTATGAGTTCCTGCATTTAATGCATCATATAACACCAGACATTCAAGTTGTGCTATAGTGTAAGAGTACCTGATGCTCTCATCACGTTTTACTGCTTTAAGTTCCATTTCCAACTTTTATGCTCCGAAAAGACGTTTCAGCCTCAACAGAGTCCAAAAGTGCATTTAGTTGTCAAACACTTAGATTCTATGATTTCCTGCCTTTAGTGCATCATAGAATACCAGACATTCAAGTTGTACTATAGTGTAAGAGTACCTGATGCTCTCATCACGTTTTACTGCTTTAAGTTGCATTTCCAACTGTTATGCTCCGAAAAGACTTTTTAGCCTCAACAGAGTCCAAAATTGCCTTTTGTTGTCAAACACTTAGATTCTATGATTTCCTGCATTTAATGCATCATATAATACCAGACATTAATGTTTTATTGTAATATAAGAGTACCTGATGCTCTCATCACGTTTTACTGCTTTAAGTTGCATTTCCAACTTTTATGCTCCGAAAAGACGTTTCAGCCTCAACAGAGTCCAAAAGTGCATTTAGTTGTCAAACACTTAGATTCTATGAGTTCCTGCATTTAATGCATCATATAACACCAGACATTCAAGTTGTGCTATAGTGTAAGAGTACCTGATGCTCTCATCACGTTTTACTGCTTTAAGTTCCATTTCCAACTTTTATGCTCCGAAAAGACGTTTCAGCCTCAACAGAGTCCAAAAGTGCATTTTGTTGTCAAACACTTAGATTCTATGATTTCATGCATTTAATGCATCATAGAATACCAGACATTCAAGTTGTACTATTGTGTAAGAGTACCTGATGCTCTCATCACGTTTTACTGCTTTAAGTTGCATTTCCAACTTTTATGCTCCGAAAAGACGTTTCAGCCTCAACAGAGTCCAAAAGTGCATTTTGTTGTCAAACACTTAGATTCTATGATTTCATGCATTTAATGCATCATAGAATACCAGACATTCAAGTTGTACTATTGTGTAAGAGTACCTGATGCTCTCATCACGTTTTACTGCTTTAAGTTCCATTTCCAACTTTTATGCTCCGAAAAGACGTTTCAGCCTCAACAGAGTCCAAAAGTGCATTTAGTTGTCAAACACTTAGATTCTATGATTTCCTGCCTTTAGTGCATCATAGAATACCAGACATTCAAGTTGTACTATAGTGTAAGAGTACCTGATGCTCTCATCACGTTTTACTGCTTTAAGTTGCATTTCCAACTGTTATGCTCCGAAAAGACTTTTTAGCCTCAACAGAGTCCAAAATTGCCTTTTGTTGTCAAACACTTAGATTCTATGATTTCCTGCATTTAATGCATCATATAATACCAGACATTAATGTTTTATTGTAATATAAGAGTACCTGATGCTCTCATCACGTTTTACTGCTTTAAGTTGCATTTCCAACTTTTATGCTCCGAAAAGACGTTTCAGCCTCAACAGAGTCCAAAAGTGCATTTAGTTGTCAAACACTTAGATTCTATGAGTTCCTGCATTTAATGCATCATATAACACCAGACATTCAAGTTGTGCTATAGTGTAAGAGTACCTGATGCTCTCATCACGTTTTACTGCTTTAAGTTGCATTTCCAACTTTTATGCTCCGAAAAGACTTTTCAGCCTCAACAGAGTCCAAAAGTGCATTTTGTTGTCAAACACTTAGATTCTATGATTTCCTGCATTTAATGCATCATATAATACCAGACATTCAAGTTGTACCTTAGTGTAAGAGTACCTGATGCTCTCATCACGTTTTACTGCTTTAAGTTGCATTTCCAACTGTTATGCTCCGAAAAGACGTTTCAGCCTCACTAGAGTCCAAAAGTGCATTTTGTTGTCAAACACTTAGATTCTATGATTTCCTGCATTTAATGCATCATATAATACCAGACATTCATGTTTCATTGTAATATAAGAGTACCTGATGCTCTCATCACGTTTTACTGCTTTAAGTTGCATTTCCAACTTTTATGCTCCGAAAAGACGTTTCAGCCTCAACAGAGTCCAAAAGTGCATTTAGTTGTCAAACACTTAGATTCTATGAGTTCCTGCATTTAATGCATCATATAACACCAGACATTCAAGTTGTGCTATAGTGTAAGAGTACCTGATGCTCTCATCACGTTTTACTGCTTTAAGTTCCATTTCCAACTTTTATGCTCCGAAAAGACGTTTCAGCCTCAACAGAGTCCAAAAGTGCATTTTGTTGTCAAACACTTAGATTCTATGATTTCATGCATTTAATGCATCATATAATAACAGACATTCAAGTTGTAAATTAGTGTAAGAGTACCTGATGCTCTCATCACGTTTTACTGCTTTAAGTTGCATTTCCAACTGTTATGCTCCGAAAAGACGTTTCAGCCTCACTAGAGTCCAAAAGTGCATTTTGTTGTCAAACACTTAGATTCTATGATTTCCTGCATTTAATGCATCATATAATACCAGACATTCATGTTTCATTGTAATATAAGAGTACCTGATGCTCTCATCACGTTTTACTGCTTTAAATTAAATTTCCAACTTTTATGCTCCGAAAAGACGTTTCAGCCTCAACAGAGTCCAACAGTGCATTTAGTTGTCAAACACTTAGATTCTATGAGTTCCTGCATTTAATGCATCATATAACACCAGACATTCAAGTTGTGCTATAGTGTAAGAGTACCTGATGCTCTCATCACGTTTTACTGCTTTAAGTTCCATTTCCAACTTTTATGCTCCGAAAAGACGTTTCAGCCTCAACAGAGTCCAAAAGTGCATTTTGTTGTCAAACACTTAGATTCTATGATTTCATGCATTTAATGCATCATATAATACCAGACATTCAAGTTGTACTATAGTGTAAGAGTACCTGATGCTCTCATCACGTTTTACTGCTTTAAGTTGCATTTCCAACTTTTATGCTCCGAAAAGACGTTTCAGCCTCAACAGAGTCCAAAAGTGCATTTAGTTGTCAAACACTTAGATTCTATGAGTTCCTGCATTTAATGCATCATATAACACCAGACATTCAAGTTGTGCTATAGTGTAAGAGTACCTGATGCTCTCATCACGTTTTACTGCTTTAAGTTCCATTTCCAACTTTTATGCTCCGAAAAGACGTTTCAGCCTCAACAGAGTCCAAAAGTGCATTTAGTTGTCAAACACTTAGATTCTATGATTTCCTGCCTTTAGTGCATCATAGAATACCAGACATTCAAGTTGTACTATAGTGTAAGAGTACCTGATGCTCTCATCACGTTTTACTGCTTTAAGTTGCATTTCCAACTGTTATGCTCCGAAAAGACTTTTTAGCCTCAACAGAGTCCAAAATTGCCTTTTGTTGTCAAACACTTAGATTCTATGATTTCCTGCATTTAATGCATCATATAATACCAGACATTAATGTTTTATTGTAATATAAGAGTACCTGATGCTCTCATCACGTTTTACTGCTTTAAGTTGCATTTCCAACTTTTATGCTCCGAAAAGACGTTTCAGCCTCAACAGAGTCCAAAAGTGCATTTTGTTGTCAAACACTTAGATTCTATGATTTCCTGCATTTAATGCATCATATAATACCAGACATTCAAGTTGTACCTTAGTGTAAGAGTACCTGATGCTCTCATCACGTTTTACTGCTTTAAGTTGCATTTCCAACTGTTATGCTCCGAAAAGACGTTTCAGCCTCACTAGAGTCCAAAAGTGCATTTTGTTGTCAAACACTTAGATTCTATGATTTCCTGCATTTAATGCATCATATAATACCAGACATTCATGTTTCATTGTAATATAAGAGTACCTGATGCTTTCATCACGTTTTACTGCTTTAAGTTGCATTTCCAACTTTTATGCTCCGAAAAGACGTTTCAGCCTCAACAGAGTCCAAAAGTGCATTTAGTTGTCAAACACTTAGATTCTATGAGTTCCTGCATTTAATGCATCATATAACACCAGACATTCAAGTTGTGCTATAGTGTAAGAGTACCTGATGCTCTCATCACGTTTTACTGCTTTAAGTTGCATTTCCAACTGTTATGCTCCGAAAAGACGTTTCAGCCTCACTAGAGTCCAAAAGTGCATTTTGTTGTCAAACACTTAGATTCTATGATTTCATGCATTTAATGCATCATAGAATACCAGACATTCAAGTTGTACTATAGTGTAAGAGTACCTGATGCTCTCATCACTTTTTACTGCTTTAAGTTGCATTTCCAACTTTTATGCTCCGAAAAGACGTTTCAGCCTCAACAGAGTCCAAAAGTGCATTTTGTTGTCAAACACTTAGATTCTATGAGTTCCTCCATTTATTGCATCATATAACACCAGACATTCAAGTTGTGCTATAGTGTAAGAGTACCTGATGCTCTCATCACGTTTTACTGCTTTAAGTTCCATTTCCAACTTTTATGCTCCGAAAAGACGTTTCAGCCTCAACAGAGTCCAAAAGTGCATTTAGTTGTCAAACACTTAGATTCTATGAGTTCCTGCATTTAATGCATCATATAACACCAGACATTCAAGTTGTGCTATAGTGTAAGAGTACCTGATGCTCTCATCACGTTTTACTGCTTTAAGTTGCATTTCCAACTTTTATGCTCCGAAAAGACGTTTCAGCCTCAACAGAGTCCAAAAGTGCCTTTTGTTGTCAAACACTTAGATTCTATGATTTCCTGCATTTAATGCATCATATAAAACCAGACATTCAAGTTGTACTATAGTGTAAGAGTACCTGATGCTCTCATCACGTTTTACTGCTTTAAGTTGCATTTCCAACTGTTATGCTCCGAAAAGACGTTTCAGCCTCACTAGAGTCCAAAAGTGCATTTTGTTGTCAAACACTTAGATTCTATGATTTCCTGCATTTAATGCATCATATAATACCAGACATTCATGTTTCATTGTAATATAAGAGTACCTGATGCTCTCATCACGTTTTACTGCTTTAAGTTGCATTTCCAATTTTTATGCTCCGAAAAGACGTTTCAGCCTCAACAGAGTCCAAAAGTGCATTTTGTTGTCAAACACTTAGATTCTATGATTTCATGCATTTAATGCATCATAGAATACCAGACATTCAAGTTGTACTATAGTGTAAGAGTACCTGATGCTCTCATCACGTTTTACTGCTTTAAGTTGCATTTCCAACTTTTATGCTCCGAAAAGACGTTTCAGCCTCAACAGAGTCCAAAAGTGCATTTAGTTGTCAAACACTTAGATTCTATGATTTCCTGCATTTAATGCATCATATAATACCAGACATTCAAGTTGTACCTTAGTGTAAGAGTACCTGATGCTCTCATCACGTTTTACTGCTTTAAGTTGCATTTCCAACTGTTATGCTCCGAAAAGACGTTTCAGCCTCACTAGAGTCCAAAAGTGCATTTTGTTGTCAAACACTTAGATTCTATGATTTCCTGCATTTAATGCATCATATAATACCAGACATTCATGTTTCATTGTAATATAAGAGTACCTGATGCTCTCATCACGTTTTACTGCTTTAAGTTGCATTTCCAACTTTTATGCTCCGAAAAGACTTTTCAGCCTCAACAGAGTCCAAAAGTGCATTTTGTTGTCAAACACTTAGATTCTATGATTTCCTGCATTTAATGCATCATATAATACCAGACATTCATGTTTCATTGTAATATAAGAGTACCTGATGCTCTCATCACGTTTTACTGCTTTAAGTTGCATTTCCAACTTTTATGCTCCGAAAAGACGTTTCAGCCTCAACAGAGTCCAAAAGTGCATTTAGTTGTCAAACACTTAGATTCTATGAGTTCCTGCATTTAATGCATCATATAACACCAGACATTCAAGTTGTGCTATAGTGTAAGAGTACCTGATGCTCTCATCACGTTTTACTGCTTTAAGTTGCATTTCCAACTTTTATGCTCCGAAAAGACTTTTCAGCCTCAACAGAGTCCAAAAGTGCATTTTGTTGTCAAACACTTAGATTCTATGATTTCCTGCATTTAATGCATCATATAATACCAGACATTCATGTTTCATTGTAATATAAGAGTACCTGATGCTCTCATCACGTTTTACTGCTTTAAGTTGCATTTCCAACTTTTATGCTCCGAAAAGACGTTTCAGCCTCAACAGAGTCCAAAAGTGCATTTTGTTGTCAAACACTTAGATTCTATGATTTCCTGCATTTAATGCATCATATAATACCAGACATTCAAGTTGTACCTTAGTGTAAGAGTACCTGATGCTCTCATCACGTTTTACTGCTTTAAGTTGCATTTCCAACTTTTATGCTCCGAAAAGACTTTTCAGCCTCAACAGAGTCCAAAAGTGCATTTTGTTGTCAAACACTTAGATTCTATGATTTCCTGCATTTAATGCATCATATAATACCAGACATTCATGTTTCATTGTAATATAAGAGTACCTGATGCTCTCATCACGTTTTACTGCTTTAAGTTGCATTTCCAACTTTTATGCTCCGAAAAGACGTTTCAGCCTCAACAGAGTCCAAAAGTGCATTTAGTTGTCAAACACTTAGATTCTATGAGTTCCTGCATTTAATGCATCATATAACACCAGACATTCAAGTTGTGCTATAGTGTAAGAGTACCTGATGCTCTCATCACGTTTTACTGCTTTAAGTTGCATTTCCAACTTTTATGCTCCGAAAAGACTTTTCAGCCTCAACAGAGTCCAAAAGTGCATTTTGTTGTCAAACACTTAGATTCTATGATTTCCTGCATTTAATGCATCATATAATACCAGACATTCATGTTTCATTGTAATATAAGAGTACCTGATGCTCTCATCACGTTTTACTGCTTTAAGTTGCATTTCCAACTTTTATGCTCCGAAAAGACGTTTCAGCCTCAACAGAGTCCAAAAGTGCATTTTGTTGTCAAACACTTAGATTCTATGAGTTCCTGCATTTAATGCATCATATAACACCAGACATTCAAGTTGTGCTATAGTGTAAGAGTACCTGATGCTCTCATCACGTTTTACTGCTTTAAGTTCCATTTCCAACTTTTATGCTCCGAAAAGACGTTTCAGCCTCAACAGAGTCCAAAAGTGCATTTTGTTGTCAAACACTTAGATTCTATGATTTCCTGCCTTTAGTGCATCATAGAATACCAGACATTCAAGTTGTACTATAGTGTAAGAGTACCTGATGCTCTCATCACGTTTTACTGCTTTAAGTTGCATTTCCAACTGTTATGCTCCGAAAAGACTTTTTAGCCTCAACAGAGTCCACAATTGCCTTTTGTTGTCAAACACTTAGATTCTATGATTTCCTGCATTTAATGCATCATATAATACCAGACATTAATGTTTTATTGTAATATAAGAGTACCTGATGCTCTCATCACGTTTTACTGCTTTAAGTTGCATTTCCAACTTTTATGCTCCGAAAAGACTTTTTAGCCTCAACAGAGTCTAAAATTGCCTTTTGTTGTCAAACACTTAGATTCTATGATTTCCTGCATTTAATGCATCATATAATACCAGACATTCAAGTTGTACCTTAGTGTAAGAGTACCTGATGCTCTCATCACGTTTTACTGCTTTAAGTTGCATTTCCAACTTTTATGCTCCGAAAAGACGTTTCAGCCTCAACAGAGTCCAAAAGTGCATTTAGTTGTCAAACACTTAGATTCTATGATTTCCTGCCTTTAGTGCATCATAGAATACCAGACATTCAAGTTGTACTATAGTGTAAGAGTACCTGATGCTCTCATCACGTTTTACTGCTTTAAGTTGCATTTCCAACTGTTATGCTCCGAAAAGACTTTTTAGCCTCAACAGAGTCCAAAATTGCCTTTTGTTGTCAAACACTTAGATTCTATGATTTCCTGCATTTAATGCATCATATAATACCAGACATTAATGTTTTATTGTAATATAAGAGTACCTGATGCTCTCATCACGTTTTACTGCTTTAAGTTGCATTTCCAACTTTTATGCTCCGAAAAGACGTTTCAGCCTCAACAGAGTCCAAAAGTGCATTTTGTTGTCAAACACTTAGATTCTATGATTTCATGCATTTAATGCATCATAGAATACCAGACATTCAAGTTGTGCTATAGTGTAAGAGTACCTGATGCTCTCATCACGTTTTACTGCTTTAAGTTCCATTTCCAACTTTTATGCTCCGAAAAGACGTTTCAGCCTCAACAGAGTCCAAAAGTGCATTTTGTTGTCAAACACTTAGATTCTATGATTTCATGCATTTAATGCATCATATAATACCAGACATTCAAGTTGTACCTTAGTGTAAGAGTACCTGATGCTCTCATCACGTTTTACTGCTTTAAGTTGCATTTCCAACTGTTATGCTCCGAAAAGACTTTTTAGCCTCAACAGAGTCCAAAATTGCCTTTTGTTGTCAAACACTTAGATTCTATGATTTCCTGCATTTAATGCATCATATAATACCAGACATTAATGTTTTATTGTAATATAAGAGTACCTGATGCTCTCATCACGTTTTACTGCTTTAAGTTGCATTTCCAACTTTTATGCTCCGAAAAGACGTTTCAGCCTCAACAGAGTCCAAAAGTGCATTTAGTTGTCAAACACTTAGATTCTATGATTTCCTGCATTTAATGCATCATATAATACCAGACATTCAAGTTCTACCTTAGTGTAAGAGTACCTGATGCTCTCATCACGTTTTACTGCTTTAAGTTGCATTTCCAACTGTTATGCTCCGAAAAGACGTTTCAGCCTCACTAGAGTCCAAAAGTGCATTTTGTTGTCAAACACTTAGATTCTATGATTTCCTGCATTTAATGCATCATATAATACCAGACATTCATGTTTCATTGTAATATAAGAGTACCTGATGCTCTCATCACGTTTTACTGCTTTAAGTTGCATTTCCAACTTTTATGCTCCGAAAAGACGTTTCAGCCTCAACAGAGTCCAAAAGTGCATTTTGTTGTCAAACACTTAGATTCTATGATTTCATGCCTTAAGTGCATCATAGAATACCAGACATTCAAGTTGTACTATAGTGTAAGAGTACCTGATGCTCTCATCACGTTTTACTGCTTTAAGTTGCATTTCCAACTTTTATGCTCCGAAAAGACTTTTCAGCCTCAACAGAGTCCAAAATTGCCTTTTGTTGTCAAACACTTAGATTCTAGGACTTCCTGCATTTAATGCATCATGTAATACCAGACATTCATGTTTTATTGTAATATAAGAGTACCTGATGCTCTCATCGCGTTTTACTGCTTTAAGATGCATTTCCAACTTTCATGCTCCGAAAAGACGTTTCAGCCTCAACAGAGTCCAAAAGTGCATTTAGTTGTCAAACACTTAGATTCTATGATTTCCTGCCTTTAGTGCATCATAGAATACCAGACATTCAAGTTGTACTATAGTGTAAGAGTACCTGATGCTCTCATCACGTTTTACTGCTTTAAGTTGCATTTCCAACTGTTATGCTCCGAAAAGACTTTTTAGCCTCAACAGAGTCCACAATTGCCTTTTGTTGTCAAACACTTAGATTCTATGATTTCCTGCATTTAATGCATCATATAATACCAGACATTCAAGTTGTACTATAGTGTAAGAGTACCTGATGCTCTCATCACGTTTTACTGCTTTAAGTTGCGTTTCCAACTTTTATGCTCCGAAAAGACGTTTCAGCCTCAACAGAGTCCAAAAGTGCATTTTGTTGTCAAACACTTAGATTCTATGATTTCCTGCATTTAATGCATCATATAATACCAGACATTCATGTTTCATTGTAATATAAGAGTACCTGATGCTCTCATCACGTTTTACTGCTTTAAGTTGCATTTCCAACTTTTATGCTCCGAAAAGACGTTTCAGCCTCAACAGAGTCCAAAAGTGCATTTTGTTGTCAAACACTTAGATTCTATGATTTCCTGCATTTAATGCATCATACAACACCAGACATTCAAGTTGTGCTATAGTGTAAGAGTACCTGATGCTCTCATCACGTTTTACAGCTTCAAGTTCCATTTCCAACTTTTATGCTCCGAAAAGACGTTTCAGCCTCAACAGAGTCCAAAAGTGCATTTTGTTGTCAAACACTTAGATTCTATGATTTCCTGCCTTTAGTGCATCATAGAATACCAGACATTCAAGTTGTACTATAGTGTAAGAGTACCTGATGCTCTCATCACGTTTTACTGCTTTAAGTTGCATTTCCAACTGTTATGCTCCGAAAAGACTTTTTAGCCTCAACAGAGTCCAAAATTGCCTTTTGTTGTCAAACACCTAAGTGTTTGACAACAAAAGGCAATTATATGATGCATTAAATGCAGGAAATCATAGAATCTAAATTCTATGATTTCCTGCATTTAATGCATCATATAATACCAGACATTAATGTTTTATTGTAATATAAGAGTACCTGATGCTCTCATCACGTTTTACTGCTTTAAGTTGCATTTCCAACTTTTATGCTCCGAAAAGACGTTTCAGCCTCAACAGAGTCCAAAAGTGCATTTAGTTGTCAAACACTTAGATTCTATGAGTTCCTGCATTTAATGCATCATATAACACCAGACATTCAAGTTGTGCTATAGTGTAAGAGTACCTGATGCTCTCATCACGTTTTACTGCTTTAAGTTGCATTTCCAACTGTTATGCTCCGAAAAGACTTTTTAGCCTCAACAGAGTCCACAATTGCCTTTTGTTGTCAAACACTTAGATTCTATGATTTCCTGCATTTAATGCATCATATAATACCAGACATTAATGTTTTATTGTAATATAAGAGTACCTGATGCTCTCATCACGTTTTACTGCTTTAAGTTGCATTTCCAACTGTTATGCTCCGAAAAGACTTTTTAGCCTCAACAGAGTCTAAAATTGCCTTTTGTTGTCAAACACTTAGATTCTATGATTTCCTGCATTTAATGCATCATATAATACCAGACATTCATGTTGTGCGATAGTGTAAGAGTACCTGATGCTCTCATCACGTTTTACTGCTTTAAGTTCCATTTCCAACTTTTATGCTCCGAAAAGACGTTTCAGCCTCAACAGAGTCCAAAAGTGCATTTTGTTGTCAAACACTTAGATTCTATGATTTCATGCATTTAATGCATCATAGAATACCAGACATTCAAGTTGTACCTTAGTGTAAGAGTACCTGATGCTCTCATCACGTTTTACTGCTTTAAGTTGCATTTCCAACTTTTATGCTCCGAAAAGACGTTTCAGCCTCAACAGAGTCCAAAAGTGCATTTAGTTGTCAAACACTTAGATTCTATGATTTCCTGCCTTTAGTGCATCATAGAATACCAGACATTCAAGTTGTACTATAGTGTAAGAGTACCTGATGCTCTCATCACGTTTTACTGCTTTAAGTTGCATTTCCAACTTTTATGCTCCGAAAAGACTTTTCAGCCTCAACAGAGT
Source organism: Taurulus bubalis (assembly GCF_910589615.1). Taxonomy (NCBI): domain Eukaryota; kingdom Metazoa; phylum Chordata; class Actinopteri; order Perciformes; family Cottidae; genus Taurulus; species Taurulus bubalis. The sequence continues at coordinate 2,037,402 of NC_136605.1, forward strand.
CCAAAATTGCCTTTTGTTGTCAAACACTTAGATTCTAGGACTTCCTGCATTTAATGCATCATGTAATACCAGACATTCATGTTTTATTGTAATATAAGAGTACCTGATGCTCTCATCGCGTTTTACTGCTTTAAGATGCATTTCCAACTTTCATGCTCCGAAAAGACGTTTCAGCCTCAACAGAGTCCAAAAGTGCATTTAGTTGTCAAACACTTAGATTCTATGATTTCCTGCCTTTAGTGCATCATAGAATACCAGACATTCAAGTTGTACTATAGTGTAAGAGTACCTGATGCTCTCATCACGTTTTACTGCTTTAAGTTGCATTTCCAACTGTTATGCTCCGAAAAGACTTTTTAGCCTCAACAGAGTCCACAATTGCCTTTTGTTGTCAAACACTTAGATTCTATGATTTCCTGCATTTAATGCATCATATAATACCAGACATTCAAGTTGTACTATAGTGTAAGAGTACCTGATGCTCTCATCACGTTTTACTGCTTTAAGTTGCGTTTCCAACTTTTATGCTCCGAAAAGACGTTTCAGCCTCAACAGAGTCCAAAAGTGCATTTTGTTGTCAAACACTTAGATTCTATGATTTCCTGCATTTAATGCATCATATAATACCAGACATTCATGTTTCATTGTAATATAAGAGTACCTGATGCTCTCATCACGTTTTACTGCTTTAAGTTGCATTTCCAACTTTTATGCTCCGAAAAGACGTTTCAGCCTCAACAGAGTCCAAAAGTGCATTTTGTTGTCAAACACTTAGATTCTATGATTTCCTGCATTTAATGCATCATATAACACCAGACATTCAAGTTGTGCTATAGTGTAAGAGTACCTGATGCTCTCATCACGTTTTACAGCTTCAAGTTCCATTTCCAACTTTTATGCTCCGAAAAGACGTTTCAGCCTCACAGAGTCCAAAAGTGCATTTTGTTGTCAAACACTTAGATTCTATGATTTCCTGCCTTTAGTGCATCATAGAATACCAGACATTCAAGTTGTACTATAGTGTAAGAGTACCTGATGCTCTCATCACGTTTTACTGCTTTAAGTTGCATTTCCAACTGTTATGCTCCGAAAAGACTTTTTAGCCTCAACAGAGTCCAAAATTGCCTTTTGTTGTCAAACACTTAGATTCTATGATTTCCTGCATTTAATGCATCATATAATACCAGACATTAATGTTTTATTGTAATATAAGAGTACCTGATGCTCTCATCACGTTTTACTGCTTTAAGTTGCATTTCCAACTTTTATGCTCCGAAAAGACGTTTCAGCCTCAACAGAGTCCAAAAGTGCATTTAGTTGTCAAACACTTAGATTCTATGAGTTCCTGCATTTAATGCATCATATAACACCAGACATTCAAGTTGTGCTATAGTGTAAGAGTACCTGATGCTCTCATCACGTTTTACTGCTTTAAGTTGCATTTCCAACTGTTATGCTCCGAAAAGACTTTTCAGCCTCAACAGAGTCCAAAAGTGCATTTTGTTGTCAAACACTTAGATTCTATGATTTCCTGCATTTAATGCATCATATAATACCAGACATTCAAGTTGTACCTTAGTGTAAGAGTACCTGATGCTCTCATCACGTTTTACTGCTTTAAGTTGCATTTCCAACTGTTATGCTCCGAAAAGACGTTTCAGCCTCACTAGAGTCCAAAAGTGCATTTTGTTGTCAAACACTTAGATTCTATGATTTCCTGCATTTAATGCATCATATAATACCAGACATTCATGTTTCATTGTAATATAAGAGTACCTGATGCTCTCATCACGTTTTACTGCTTTAAGTTGCATTTCCAACTTTTATGCTCCGAAAAGACGTTTCAGCCTCAACAGAGTCCAAAAGTGCATTTAGTTGTCAAACACTTAGATTCTATGAGTTCCTGCATTTAATGCATCATATAACACCAGACATTCAAGTTGTGCTATAGTGTAAGAGTACCTGATGCTCTCATCACGTTTTACTGCTTTAAGTTGCATTTCCAACTGTTATGCTCCGAAAAGACTTTTTAGCCTCAACAGAGTCCACAATTGCCTTTTGTTGTCAAACACTTAGATTCTATGATTTCCTGCATTTAATGCATCATATAATACCAGACATTAATGTTTTATTGTAATATAAGAGTACCTGATGCTCTCATCACGTTTTACTGCTTTAAGTTGCATTTCCAACTGTTATGCTCCGAAAAGACTTTTTAGCCTCAACAGAGTCTAAAATTGCCTTTTGTTGTCAAACACTTAGATTCTATGATTTCCTGCATTTAATGCATCATATAATACCAGACATTCAAGTTGTACCTTAGTGTAAGAGTACCTGATGCTCTCATCACGTTTTACTGCTTTAAGTTGCATTTCCAACTGTTATGCTCCGAAAAGACGTTTCAGCCTCACTAGAGTCCAAAAGTGCATTTTGTTGTCAAACACTTAGATTCTATGATTTCCTGCATTTAATGCATCATATAATACCAGACATTCATGTTTCATTGTAATATAAGAGTACCTGATGCTCTCATCACGTTTTACTGCTTTAAGTTGCATTTCCAACTTTTATGCTCCGAAAAGACGTTTCAGCCTCAACAGAGTCCAAAAGTACATTTAGTTGTCAAATACTTAGATTCTATGAGTTCCTGCATTTAATGCATCATATAACACCAGACATTCAAGTTGTGCGATAGTGTAAGAGTACCTGATGCTCTCATCACGTTTTACTGCTTTAAGTTCCATTTCCAACTTTTATGCTCCGAAAAGACGTTTCAGCCTCAACAGAGTCCAAAAGTGCATTTTGTTGTCAAACACTTAGATTCTATGATTTCATGCATTTAATGCATCATATAATACCAGACATTCAAGTTGTACCTTAGTGTAAGAGTACCTGATGCTCTCATCACGTTTTACTGCTTTAAGTTGCATTTCCAACTTTTATGCTCCGAAAAGACGTTTCAGCCTCAACAGAGTCCAAAAGTGCATTTTGTTGTCAAACACTTAGATTCTATGATTTCATGCATTTAATGCATCATAGAATACCAGACATTCAAGTTGTACTATAGTGTAAGAGTACCTGATGCTCTCATCACGTTTTACTGCTTTAAGTTGCATTTCCAACTTTTATGCTCCGAAAAGACTTTTCAGCCTCAACAGAGTCCAAAAGTGCATTTTGTTGTCAAACACTTAGATTCTAGGACTTCCTGCATTTAATGCATCATGTAATACCAGACATTCATGTTTTATTGTAATATAAGAGTACCTGATGCTCTCATCGCGTTTTACTGCTTTAAGTTGCATTTCCAACTTTCATGCTCCGAAAAGACGTTTCAGCCTCAACAGAGTCCAAAAGTGCATTTAGTTGTCAAACACTTAGATTCTATGAGTTCCTGCATTTAATGCATCATATAACACCAGACATTCAAGTTGTGCTATAGTGTAAGAGTACCTGATGCTCTCATCACGTTTTACTGCTTTAAGTTGCATTTCCAACTTTTATGCTCCGAAAAGACGTTTCAGCCTCAAGAGAGTCCAAAAGTGCATTTTGTTGTCAAACACTTAGATTCTATGATTTCCTGCATTTAATGCATCATAGAATACCAGACAATCATGTTTCATTGTAATATAAGAGTACCTGATGCTTTCATCACGTTTTACTGCTTTAAGTTGCATTTCCAACTGTTATGCTCCGAAAAGACGTCTCAGCCTCACTAGAGTCCAAAAGTGCATTTTGTTGTCAAACACTTAGATTCTATGATTTCCTGCATTTAATGCATCATATAATACCAGACATTCATGTTTCATTGTAATATAAGAGTACCTGATGCTCTCATCACGTTTTACTGCTTTAAGTTGCATTTCCAACTTTTATGCTCCGAAAAGACGTTTCAGCCTCAACAGAGTCCAAAAGTGCATTTTGTTGTCAAACACTTAGATTCTATGATTTCATGCATTTAATGCATCATAGAATACCAGACATTCAAGTTGTACTATAGTGTAAGAGTACCTGATGCTCTCATCACGTTTTACTGCTTTAAGTTGCATTTCCAACTTTTATGCTCCGAAAAGACTTTTCAGCCTCAACAGAGTCCAAAAGTGCCTTTTGTTGTCAAACACTTAGATTCTAGGACTTCCTGCATTTAATGCATCATGTAATACCAGACATTCATGTTTTATTGTAATATAAGAGTACCTGATGCTCTCATCGCGTTTTACTGCTTTAAGATGCATTTCCAACTTTCATGCTCCGAAAAGACGTTTCAGCCTCAACAGAGTCCAAAAGTGCATTTAGTTGTCAAACGCTTAGATTCTATGATTTCCTGCCTTAAGTGCATCATAGAATACCAGACATTCAAGTTGTACTATAGTGTAAGAGTACCTGATGCTCTCATCACGTTTTACTGCTTTAAGTTGCATTTCCAACTGTTATGCTCCGAAAAGACTTTTTAGCCTCAACAGAGTCCACAATTGCCTTTTGTTGTCAAACACTTAGATTCTATGATTTCCTGCATTTAATGCATCATATAATACCAGACATTAATGTTTTATTGTAATATAAGAGTACCTGATGCTCTCATCACGTTTTACTGCTTTAAGTTGCATTTCCAACTTTTATGCTCCGAAAAGACTTTTCAGCCTCAACAGAGTCCAAAAGTGCATTTTGTTGTCAAACACTTAGATTCTATGATTTCCTGCATGTAATGCATCATATAACACCAGACATTCAAGTTGTGCTATAGTGTAAGAGTACCTGATGCTCTCATCACGTTTTACTGCTTTAAGTTGCATTTCCAACTGTTATGCTCCGAAAAGACTTTTTAGCCTCAACAGAGTCCACAATTGCCTTTTGTTGTCAAACACTTAGATTCTATGATTTCCTGCATTTAATGCATCATATAATACCAGACATTCAAGTTGTACCTTAGTGTAAGAGTACCTGATGCTCTCATCACGTTTTACTGCTTTAAGTTGCATTTCCAACTGTTATGCTCCGAAAAGACGTTTCAGCCTCACTAGAGTCCAAAAGTGCATTTTGTTGTCAAACACTTAGATTCTATGATTTCCTGCATTTAATGCATCATATAATACCAGACATTCATGTTTCATTGTAATATAAGAGTACCTGATGCTCTCATCACGTTTTACTGCTTTAAGTTGCATTTCCAACTTTTATGCTCCGAAAAGACGTTTCAGCCTCAACAGAGTCCAAAAGTGCATTTAGTTGTCAAACACTTAGATTCTATGAGTTCCTGCATTTAATGCATCATATAACACCAGACATTCAAGTTGTGCTATAGTGTAAGAGTACCTGATGCTCTCATCACGTTTTACTGCTTTAAGTTGCATTTCCAACTGTTATGCTCCGAAAAGACTTTTTAGCCTCAACAGAGTCCACAATTGCCTTTTGTTGTCAAACACTTAGATTCTATGATTTCCTGCATTTAATGCATCATATAATACCAGACATTAATGTTTTATTGTAATATAAGAGTACCTGATGCTCTCATCACGTTTTACTGCTTTAAGTTGCATTTCCAACTGTTATGCTCCGAAAAGACTTTTTAGCCTCAACAGAGTCTAAAATTGCCTTTTGTTGTCAAACACTTAGATTCTATGAGTTCCTGCATTTAATGCATCATATAACACCAGACATTCAAGTTGTGCTATAGTGTAAGAGTACCTGATGCTCTCATCACGTTTTACTGCTTTAAGTTGCATTTCCAACTGTTATGCTCCGAAAAGACTTTTTAGCCTCAACAGAGTCCACAATTGCCTTTTGTTGTCAAACACTTAGATTCTATGATTTCCTGCATTTAATGCATCATATAATACCAGAGATTAATGTTTTATTGTAATATAAGAGTACCTGATGCTCTCATCACGTTTTACTGCTTTAAGTTGCATTTCCAACTTTTATGCTCCGAAAAGACGTTTCAGCCTCAACAGAGTCCAAAAGTGCATTTTGTTGTCAAACACTTAGATTCTATGATTTCATGCATTTAATGCATCATAGAATACCAGACATTCAAGTTGTACTATAGTGTAAGAGTACCTGATGCTCTCATCACGTTTTACTGCTTTAAGTTGCATTTCCAACTGTTATGCTCCGAAAAGACTTTTTAGCCTCAACAGAGTCCAAAATTGCCTTTTGTTGTCAAACACTTAGATTCTAGGACTTCCTGCATTTAATGCATCATGTAATACCAGACATTCATGTTTTATTGTAATATAAGAGTACCTGATGCTCTGATCGCGTTTTATTGCTTTAAGATGCATTTCCAACTTTCATGCTCCGAAAAGACGTTTCAGCCTCAACAGAGTCCAAAAGTGCATTTAGTTGTCAAACACTTAGATTCTATGATTTCCTGCCTTTAGTGCATCATAGAATACCAGACATTCAAGTTGTACTATAGTGTAAGAGTACCTGATGCTCTCATCACGTTTTACTGCTTTAAGTTGCATTTCCAACTGTTATGCTCCGAAAAGACTTTTTAGCCTCAACAGAGTCCACAATTGCCTTTTGTTTTCAAACACTTAGATTCTATGATTTCCTGCATTTAATGCATCATATAATACCAGACATTAATGTTTTATTGTAATATAAGAGTACCTGATGCTCTCATCACGTTTTACTGCTTTAAGTTGCATTTCCAACTTTTATGCTCCGAAAAGACTTTTTAGCCTCAACAGAGTCTAAAATTGCCTTTTGTTGTCAAACACTTAGATTCTATGATTTCCTGCATTTAATGCATCATATAATACCAGACATTCAAGTTGTACTATAGTGTAAGAGTACCTGATGCTCTCATCACGTTTTACTGCTTTAAGTTGCGTTTCCAACTTTTATGCTCCGAAAAGACGTTTCAGCCTCAACAGAGTCCAAAAGTGCATTTTGTTGTCAAACACTTAGATTCTATGATTTCCTGCATTTAATGCATCATATAATACCAGACATTCAAGTTGTACCTTAGTGTAAGAGTACCTGATGCTCTCATCACGTTTTACTGCTTTAAGTTGCATTTCCAACTGTTATGCTCCGAAAAGACGTTTCAGCCTCACTAGAGTCCAAAAGTGCATTTTGTTGTCAAACACTTAGATTCTATGATTTCCTGCATTTAATGCATCATATAATACCAGACATTCATGTTTCATTGTAATATAAGAGTACCTGATGCTCTCATCACGTTTTACTGCTTTAAGTTGCATTTCCAACTGTTATGCTCCGAAAAGACTTTTTAGCCTCAACAGAGTCCAAAATTGCCTTTTGTTGTCAAACACTTAGATTCTATGATTTCCTGCATTTAATGCATCATATAATACCAGACATTAATGTTTTATTGTAATATAAGAGTACCTGATGCTCTCATCACGTTTTACTGCTTTAAGTTGCATTTCCAACTTTTATGCTCCGAAAAGACTTTTCAGCCTCAACAGAGTCCAAAAGTGCATTTTGTTGTCAAACACTTAGATTCTATGATTTCCTGCATGTAATGCATCATATAAAACCAGACATTCAAGTTGTACTATAGTGTAAGAGTACCTGATGCTCTCATCACGTTTTACTGCTTTAAGTTGCATTTCCAACTTTTATGCTCCGAAAAGACTTTTCAGCCTCAACAGAGTCCAAAATTGCCTTTTGTTGTCAAACACTTAGATTCTAGGACTTCCTGCATTTAATGCATCATGTAATACCAGACATTCATGTTTTATTGTAATATAAGAGTACCTGATGCTCTCATCACGTTTTACAGCTTTAAGTTCCATTTCCAACTTTTATGCTCCGAAAAGACGTTTCAGCCTCAACAGAGTCCAAAAGTGCATTTTGTTGTCAAACACTTAGATTCTATGATTTCCTGCATGTAATGCATCAAATAAAACCAGACATTCAAGTTGTACTATAGTGTAAGAGTACCTGATGCTCTCATCACGTTTTACTGCTTTAAGTTGCATTTCCAACTTTTATGCTCCGAAAAGACTTTTCAGCCTCAACAGAGTCCAAAAGTGCATTTTGTTGTCAAACACTTAGATTCTATGATTTCCTGCATTTAATGCATCATATAATACCAGACATTCAAGTTGTACCTTAGTGTAAGAGTACCTGATGCTCTCATCACGTTTTACTGCTTTAAGTTGCATTTCCAACTGTTATGCTCCGAAAAGACGTTTCAGCCTCACTAGAGTCCAAAAGTGCATTTTGTTGTCAAACACTTAGATTCTATGATTTCCTGCATTTAATGCATCATATAATACCAGACATTCATGTTTCATTGTAATATAAGAGTACCTGATGCTCTCATCACGTTTTACTGCTTTAAGTTGCGTTTCCAACTTTTATGCTCCGAAAAGACGTTTCAGCCGCAACAGAGTCCAAAAGTGCATTTTGTTGTCAAACACTTAGATTCTATGATTTCCTGCATTTAATGCATCATATAATACCAGACATTCAAGTTGTACCTTAGTGTAAGAGTACCTGATGCTCTCATCACGTTTTACTGCTTTAAGTTGCATTTCCAACTGTTATGCTCCGAAAAGACTTTTTAGCCTCAACAGAGTCCAAAATTGCCTTTTGTTGTCAAACACTTAGATTCTATGATTTCCTGCATTTAATGCATCATATAATACCAGACATTAATGTTTTATTGTAATATAAGAGTACCTGATGCTCTCATCACGTTTTACTGCTTTAAGTTGCATTTCCAACTTTTATGCTCCGAAAAGACTTTTCAGCCTCAACAGAGTCCAAAATTGCCTTTTGTTGTCAAACACTTAGATTCTATGATTTCCTGCATTTAATGCATCATATAATACCAGACATTCAAGTTGTACCTTAGTGTAAGAGTACCTGATGCTCTCATCACGTTTTACTGCTTTAAGTTGCATTTCCAACTTTTATGCTCCGAAAAGACTTTTCAGCCTCAACAGAGTCCAAAAGTGCATTTTGTTGTCAAACACTTAGATTCTATGATTTCCTGCCTTTAGTGCATCATAGAATACCAGACATTCAAGTTGTACTATAGTGTAAGAGTACCTGATGCTCTCATCACGTTTTACTGCTTTAAGTTGCATTTCCAACTGTTATGCTCCGAAAAGACTTTTTAGCCTCAACAGAGTCCAAAATTGCCTTTTGTTGTCAAACACTTAGATTCTATGATTTCCTGCATTTAATGCATCATATAATACCAGACATTAATGTTTTATTGTAATATAAGAGTACCTGATGCTCTCATCACGTTTTACTGCTTTAAGTTGCATTTCCAACTTTTATGCTCCGAAAAGACTTTTCAGCCTCAACAGAGTCCAAAAGTGCATTTTGTTGTCAAACACTTAGATTCTATGATTTCCTGCCTGTAATGCATCATATAAAACCAGACATTCAAGTTGTACTATAGTGTAAGAGTACCTGATGCTCTCATCACGTTTTACTGCTTTAAGTTGCATTTCCAACTTTTATGCTCCGAAAAGACTTTTCAGCCTCAACAGAGTCCAAAAGTGCATTTTGTTGTCAAACACTTAGATTCTATGATTTCCTGCATTTAATGCATCATATAATACCAGACATTCAAGTTGTACCTTAGTGTAAGAGTACCTGATGCTCTCATCACGTTTTACTGCTTTAAGTTGCATTTCCAACTGTTATGCTCCGAAAAGACGTTTCAGCCTCACTAGAGTCCAAAAGTGCATTTTGTTGTCAAACACTTAGATTCTATGATTTCCTGCATTTAATGCATCATATAATACCAGACATTCAAGTTGTACCTTAGTGTAAGAGTACCTGATGCTCTCATCACGTTTTACTGCTTTAAGTTGCATTTCCAACTTTTATGCTCCGAAAAGACGTTTCAGCCGCAACAGAGTCCAAAAGTGCATTTTGTTGTCAAACACTTAGATTCTATGATTTCCTGCATTTAATGCATCATATAATACCAGACATTCAAGTTGTACCTTAGTGTAAGAGTACCTGATGCTCTCATCACGTTTTACTGCTTTAAGTTGCATTTCCAACTGTTATGCTCCGAAAAGACTTTTCAGCCTCAACAGAGTCCAAAAGTGCATTTTATTGTCAAACACTTAGATTCTATGATTTCCTGCATTTAATGCATCATATAATACCAGACATTCATGTTTCATTGTAATATAAGAGTACCTGATGCTCTCATCGCGTTTTACTGCTTTAAGTTGCATTTCCAACTTTCATGCTCCGAAAAGACATTTCAGCCTCAACAGAGTCCAAAAGTGCATTTAGTTGTCAAACACTTAGATTCTATGATTTCCTGCCTTTAGTGCATCATAGAATACCAGACATTCAAGTTGTACTATAGTGTAAGAGTACCTGATGCTCTCATCACGTTTTACTGCTTTAAGTTGCATTTCCAACTGTTATGCTCCGAAAAGACTTTTTAGCCTCAACAGAGTCCAAAATTGCCTTTTGTTGTCAAACACTTAGATTCTATGATTTCCTGCATTTAATGCATCATATAATACCAGACATTAATGTTTTATTGTAATATAAGAGTACCTGATGCTCTCATCACGTTTTACTGCTTTAAGTTGCATTTCCAACTTTTATGCTCCGAAAAGACGTTTCAGCCTCAACAGAGTCCAAAAGTGCATTTAGTTGTCAAACACTTAGATTCTATGAGTTCCTGCATTTAATGCATCATATAACACCAGACATTCAAGTTGTGCTATAGTGTAAGAGTACCTGATGCTCTCATCACGTTTTACTGCTTTAAGTTGCATTTCCAACTTTTATGCTCCGAAAAGACGTTTCAGCCTCAACAGAGTCCAAAAGTGCATTTTGTTGTCAAACACTTAGATTCTGTGATTTCATGCATTTAATGCATCATAGAATACCAGACATTCAAGTTGTACTATAGTGTAAGAGTACCTGATGCTCTCATCACGTTTTACTGCTTTAAGTTGCATTTCCAACTTTTATGCTCCGAAAAGACTTTTCAGCCTCAACAGAGTCCAAAATTGCCTTTTGTTGTCAAACACTTAGATTCTAGGACTTCCTGCATTTAATGCATCATGTAATACCAGACATTCATGTTTTATTGTAATATAAGAGTACCTGATGCTCTCATCGCGTTTTACTGCTTTAAGTTGCATTTCCAACTTTCATGCTCCGAAAAGACCTTTCAGCCTCAACAGAGTCCAAAAGTGCATTTAGTTGTCAAACACTTAGATTCTATGAGTTCCTGCATTTAATGCATCATATAACACCAGACATTCAAGTTGTGCTATAGTGTAAGAGTACCTGATGCTCTCATCACGTTTTACTGCTTTAAGTTGCATTTCCAACTTTTATGCTCCGAAAAGACGTTTCAGCCTCAACAGAGTCCAAAAGTGCATTTTGTTGTCAAACACTTAGATTCTATGATTTCATGCATTTAATGCATCATAGAATACCAGACATTCAAGTTGTACTATAGTGTAAGAGTACCTGATGCTCTCATCACGTTTTACTGCTTTAAGTTGCATTTCCAACTGTTATGCTCCGAAAAGACTTTTTAGCCTCAACAGAGTCCAAAATTGCCTTTTGTTGTCAAACACTTAGATTCTATGATTTCCTGCATTTAATGCATCATATAATACCAGGCATTAATGTTTTATTGTAATATAAGAGTACCTGATGCTCTCATCACGTTTTACTGCTTTAAGTTGCATTTCCAACTTTTATGCTCCGAAAAGACTTTTCAGCCTCAACAGAGTCCAAAAGTGCATTTTGTTGTCAAACACTTAGATTCTATGATTTCCTGCCTGTAATGCATCATATAAAACCAGACATTCAAGTTGTACTATAGTGTAAGAGTACCTGATGCTCTCATCACGTTTTACTGCTTTAAGTTGCATTTCCAACTTTTATGCTCCGAAAAGACTTTTCAGCCTCAACAGAGTCCAAAAGTGCATTTTGTTGTCAAACACTTAGATTCTATGATTTCCTGCATTTAATGCATCATATAATACCAGACATTCAAGTTGTACCTTAGTGTAAGAGTACCTGATGCTCTCATCACGTTTTACTGCTTTAAGTTGCATTTCCAACTGTTATGCTCCGAAAAGACGTTTCAGCCTCACTAGAGTCCAAAAGTGCATTCTGTTGTCAAACACTTAGATTCTATGATTTCCTGCATTTAATGCATCATATAATACCAGACATTCAAGTTGTACCTTAGTGTAAGAGTACCTGATGCTCTCATCACGTTTTACTGCTTTAAGTTGCATTTCCAACTGTTATGCTCCGAAAAGACTTTTCAGCCTCAACAGAGTCCAAAAGTGCATTTTATTGTCAAACACTTAGATTCTATGATTTCCTGCATTTAATGCATCATATAATACCAGACATTCATGTTTCATTGTAATATAAGAGTACCTGATGCTCTCATCACGTTTTACTGCTTTAAGTTGCATTTCCAACTTTCATGCTCCGAAAAGACATTTCAGCCTCAACAGAGTCCAAAAGTGCATTTAGTTGTCAAACACTTAGATTCTATGATTTCCTGCCTTTAGTGCATCATAGAATACCAGACATTCAAGTTGTACTATAGTGTAAGAGTACCTGATGCTCTCATCACGTTTTACTGCTTTAAGTTGCATTTCCAACTGTTATGCTCCGAAAAGACTTTTTAGCCTCAACAGAGTCCAAAATTGCCTTTTGTTGTCAAACACTTAGATTCTATGATTTCCTGCATTTAATGCATCATATAATACCAGACATTAATGTTTTATTGTAATATAAGAGTACCTGATGCTCTCATCACGTTTTACTGCTTTAAGTTGCATTTCCAACTTTTATGCTCCGAAAAGACGTTTCAGCCTCAACAGAGTCCAAAAGTGCATTTAGTTGTCAAACACTTAGATTCTATGAGTTCCTGCATTTAATGCATCATATAACACCAGACATTCAAGTTGTGCTATAGTGTAAGAGTACCTGATGCTCTCATCACGTTTTACTGCTTTAAGTTGCATTTCCAACTTTTATGCTCCGAAAAGACGTTTCAGCCTCAACAGAGTCCAAAAGTGCATTTTGTTGTCAAACACTTAGATTCTGTGATTTCATGCATTTAATGCATCATAGAATACCAGACATTCAAGTTGTACTATAGTGTAAGAGTACCTGATGCTCTCATCACGTTTTACTGCTTTAAGTTGCATTTCCAACTTTTATGCTCCGAAAAGACTTTTCAGCCTCAACAGAGTCCAAAATTGCCTTTTGTTGTCAAACACTTAGATTCTAGGACTTCCTGCATTTAATGCATCATATAATACCAGACATTCATGTTTTATTGTAATATAAGAGTACCTGATGCTCTCATCGCGTTTTACTGCTTTAAGTTGCATTTCCAACTTTCATGCTCCGAAAAGACCTTTCAGCCTCAACAGAGTCCAAAAGTGCATTTAGTTGTCAAACACTTAGATTCTATGAGTTCCTGCATTTAATGCATCATATAACACCAGACATTCAAGTTGTGCTATAGTGTAAGAGTACCTGATGCTCTCATCACGTTTTACTGCTTTAAGTTGCATTTCCAACTTTTATGCTCCGAAAAGACGTTTCAGCCTCAACAGAGTCCAAAAGTGCATTTTGTTGTCAAACACTTAGATTCTATGATTTCATGCATTTAATGCATCATAGAATACCAGACATTCAAGTTGTACTATAGTGTAAGAGTACCTGATGCTCTCATCACGTTTTACTGCTTTAAGTTGCATTTCAACTGTTATGCTCCGAAAAGACTTTTTAGCCTCAACAGAGTCCAAAATTGCCTTTTGTTGTCAAACACTTAGATTCTATGATTTCCTGCATTTAATGCATCATATAATACCAGACATTAATGTTTTATTGTAATATAAGAGTACCTGATGCTCTCATCACGTTTTACTGCTTTAAGTTGCATTTCCAACTTTTATGCTCCGAAAAGACTTTTCAGCCTCAACAGAGTCCAAAAGTGCATTTTGTTGTCAAACACTTAGATTCTATGATTTCCTGCCTGTAATGCATCATATAAAACCAGACATTCAAGTTGTACTATAGTGTAAGAGTACCTGATGCTCTCATCACGTTTTACTGCTTTAAGTTGCATTTCCAACTTTTATGCTCCGAAAAGACTTTTCAGCCTCAACAGAGTCCAAAAGTGCATTTTGTTGTCAAACACTTAGATTCTATGATTTCCTGCATTTAATGCATCATATAATACCAGACATTCAAGTTGTACCTTAGTGTAAGAGTACCTGATGCTCTCATCACGTTTTACTGCTTTAAGTTGCATTTCCAACTGTTATGCTCCGAAAAGACGTTTCAGCCTCACTAGAGTCCAAAAGTGCATTTTGTTGTCAAACACTTAGATTCTATGATTTCCTGCATTTAATGCATCATATAATACCAGACATTCAAGTTGTACCTTAGTGTAAGAGTACCTGATGCTCTCATCACGTTTTACTGCTTTAAGTTGCATTTCCAACTTTTATGCTCCGAAAAGACGTTTCAGCCTCACTAGAGTCCAAAAGTGCATTTTGTTGTCAAACACTTAGATTCTATGATTTCCTGCATTTAATGCATCATATAATACCAGACATTCAAGTTGTACCTTAGTGTAAGAGTACCTGATGCTCTCATCACGTTTTACTGCTTTAAGTTGCATTTCCAACTTTTATGCTCCGAAAAGACGTTTCAGCCTCAACAGAGTCCAAAAGTGCATTTAGTTGTCAAACACTTAGATTCTATGAGTTCCTGCATTTAATGCATCATATAACACCAGACATTCAAGTTGTGCTATAGTGTAAGAGTACCTGATGCTCTCATCACGTTTTACTGCTTTAAGTTCCATTTCCAACTTTTATGCTCCGAAAAGACGTTTCAGCCTCAACAGAGTCCAAAAGTGCATTTTGTTGTCAAACACTTAGATTCTATGATTTCATGCATTTAATGCATCATGTAATACCAGACATTCATGTTTTATTGTAATATAAGAGTACCTGATGCTCTCATCGCGTTTTACTGCTTTAAGATGCATTTCCAACTTTCATGCTCCGAAAAGACGTTTCAGCCTCAACAGAGTCCAAAAGTGCATTTAGTTGTCAAACACTTAGATTCTATGATTTCCTGCCTTTAGTGCATCATAGAATACCAGACATTCAAGTTGTACTATAGTGTAAGAGTACCTGATGCTCTCATCACGTTTTACTGCTTTAAGTTGCATTTCCAACTGTTATGCTCCGAAAAGACTTTTCAGCCTCAACAGAGTCCAAAAGTGCATTTTGTTGTCAAACACTTAGATTCTAGGACTTCCTGCATTTAATGCATCATGTAATACCAGACATTCATGTTTTATTGTAATATAAGAGTACCTGATGCTCTCATCGCGTTTTACTGCTTTAAGTTGCATTTCCAACTTTCATGCTCCGAAAAGACCTTTCAGCCTCAACAGAGTCCAAAAGTGCATTTAGTTGTCAAACACTTAGATTCTATGATTTCCTGCCTTTAGTGCATCATAGAATACCAGACATTCAAGTTGTACTATAGTGTAAGAGTACCTGATGCTCTCATCACGTTTTACTGCTTTAAGTTGCATTTCCAACTTTTATGCTCCGAAAAGACTTTTCAGCCTCAACAGAGTCCAAAAGTGCATTTTGTTGTCAAACACTTAGATTCTAGGACTTCCTGCATTTAATGCATCATGTAATACCAGACATTCATGTTTTATTGTAATATAAGAGTACCTGATGCTCTCATCGCGTTTTACTGCTTTAAGTTGCATTTCCAACTTTCATGCTCCGAAAAGACATTTCAGCCTCAACAGAGTCCAAAAGTGCATTTAGTTGTCAAACACTTAGATTCTATGATTTCCTGCCTTTAGTGCATCATAGAATACCAGACATTCAAGTTGTACTATAGTGTAAGAGTACCTGATGCTCTCATCACGTTTTACTGCTTTAAGTTGCATTTCCAACTGTTATGCTCCGAAAAGACTTTTTAGCCTCAACAGAGTCCAAAATTGCCTTTTGTTGTCAAACACTTAGATTCTATGATTTCCTGCATTTAATGCATCATATAATACCAGACATTAATGTTTTATTGTAATATAAGAGTACCTGATGCTCTCATCACGTTTTACTGCTTTAAGTTGCATTTCCAACTTTTATGCTCCGAAAAGACGTTTCAGCCTCAACAGAGTCCAAAAGTGCATTTAGTTGTCAAACACTTAGATTCTATGAGTTCCTGCATTTAATGCATCATATAACACCAGACATTCAAGTTGTACTATAGTGTAAGAGTACCTGATGCTCTCATCACGTTTTACTGCTTTAAGTTGCATTTCCAACTTTTATGCTCCGAAAAGACGTTTCAGCCTCAACAGAGTCCAAAAGTGCATTTTGTTGTCAAACACTTAGATTCTGTGATTTCATGCATTTAATGCATCATAGAATACCAGACATTCAAGTTGTACTATAGTGTAAGAGTACCTGATGCTCTCATCACGTTTTACTGCTTTAAGTTGCATTTCCAACTTTTATGCTCCGAAAAGACTTTTCAGCCTCAACAGAGTCCAAAATTGCCTTTTGTTGTCAAACACTTAGATTCTAGGACTTCCTGCATTTAATGCATCATGTAATACCAGACATTCATGTTTTATTGTAATATAAGAGTACCTGATGCTCTCATCGCGTTTTACTGCTTTAAGTTGCATTTCCAACTTTCATGCTCCGAAAAGACCTTTCAGCCTCAACAGAGTCCAAAAGTGCATTTAGTTGTCAAACACTTAGATTCTATGATTTCCTGCCTTTAGTGCATCATAGAATACCAGACATTCAAGTTGTACTATAGTGTAAGAGTACCTGATGCTCTCATCACGTTTTACTGCTTTAAGATGCATTTCCAACTTTCATGCTCCGAAAAGACCTTTCAGCCTCAACAGAGTCCAAAAGTGCATTTAGTTGTCAAACACTTAGATTCTATGATTTCCTGCATTTAATGCATCATATAATACCAGACATTCAAGTTGTACCTTAGTGTAAGAGTACCTGATGCTCTCATCACGTTTTACTGCTTTAAGTTGCATTTCCAACTTTTATGCTCCGAAAAGACGTTTCAGCCGCAACAGAGTCCAAAAGTGCATTTTGTTGTCAAACACTTAGATTCTATGATTTCCTGCATTTAATGCATCATATAATACCAGACATTCAAGTTGTACCTCAGTGTAAGAGTACCTGATGCTCTCATCACGTTTTACTGCTTTAAGTTGCATTTCCAACTGTTATGCTCCGAAAAGACTTTTCAGCCTCAACAGAGTCCAAAAGTGCATTTTATTGTCAAACACTTAGATTCTATGATTTCCTGCATTTAATGCATCATATAATACCAGACATTCATGTTTCATTGTAATATAAGAGTACCTGATGCTCTCATCGCGTTTTACTGCTTTAAGTTGCATTTCCAACTTTCATGCTCCGAAAAGACATTTCAGCCTCAACAGAGTCCAAAAGTGCATTTAGTTGTCAAACACTTAGATTCTATGATTTCCTGCCTTTAGTGCATCATAGAATACCAGACATTCAAGTTGTACTATAGTGTAAGAGTACCTGATGCTCTCATCACGTTTTACTGCTTTAAGTTGCATTTCCAACTGTTATGCTCCGAAAAGACTTTTTAGCCTCAACAGAGTCCAAAATTGCCTTTTGTTGTCAAACACTTAGATTCTATGATTTCCTGCATTTAATGCATCATATAATACCAGACATTAATGTTTTATTGTAATATAAGAGTACCTGATGCTCTCATCACGTTTTACTGCTTTAAGTTGCATTTCCAACTTTTATGCTCCGAAAAGACGTTTCAGCCTCAACAGAGTCCAAAAGTGCATTTAGTTGTCAAACACTTAGATTCTATGAGTTCCTGCATTTAATGCATCATATAACACCAGACATTCAAGTTGTGCTATAGTGTAAGAGTACCTGATGCTCTCATCACGTTTTACTGCTTTAAGTTGCATTTCCAACTTTTATGCTCCGAAAAGACGTTTCAGCCTCAACAGAGTCCAAAAGTGCATTTTGTTGTCAAACACTTAGATTCTGTGATTTCATGCATTTAATGCATCATAGAATACCAGACATTCAAGTTGTACTATAGTGTAAGAGTACCTGATGCTCTCATCACGTTTTACTGCTTTAAGTTGCATTTCCAACTTTTATGCTCCGAAAAGACTTTTCAGCCTCAACAGAGTCCAAAATTGCCTTTTGTTGTCAAACACTTAGATTCTAGGACTTCCTGCATTTAATGCATCATGTAATACCAGACATTCATGTTTTATTGTAATATAAGAGTACCTGATGCTCTCATCGCGTTTTACTGCTTTAAGTTGCATTTCCAACTTTCATGCTCCGAAAAGACCTTTCAGCCTCAACAGAGTCCAAAAGTGCATTTAGTTGTCAAACACTTAGATTCTATGAGTTCCTGCATTTAATGCATCATATAACACCAGACATTCAAGTTGTGCTATAGTGTAAGAGTACCTGATGCTCTCATCACGTTTTACTGCTTTAAGTTGCATTTCCAACTTTTATGCTCCGAAAAGACGTTTCAGCCTCAACAGAGTCCAAAAGTGCATTTTGTTGTCAAACACTTAGATTCTATGATTTCATGCATTTAATGCATCATATAATACCAGACATTCAAGTTGTACTATAGTGTAAGAGTACCTGATGCTCTCATCACGTTTTACTGCTTTAAGTTGCATTTCCAACTGTTATGCTCCGAAAAGACTTTTCAGCCTCAACAGAGTCCAAAAGTGCATTTTGTTGTCAAACACTTAGATTCTATGATTTCCTGCATTTAATGCATCATATAATACCAGACATTCATGTTTCATTGTAATATAAGAGTACCTGATGCTCTCATCGCGTTTTACTGCTTTAAGTTGCATTTCCAACTTTCATGCTCCGAAAAGACATTTCAGCCTCAACAGAGTCCAAAAGTGCATTTAGTTGTCAAACACTTAGATTCTATGATTTCCTGCCTTTAGTGCATCATAGAATACCAGACATTCAAGTTGTACTATAGTGTAAGAGTACCTGATGCTCTCATCACGTTTTACTGCTTTAAGTTGCATTTCCAACTTTTATGCTTCGAAAAGACTTTTCAGCCTCAACAGAGTCCAAAAGTGCATTTTGTTGTCAAACACTTAGATTCTATGATTTCCTGCCTGTAATGCATCATATAAAACCAGACATTCAAGTTGTACTATAGTGTAAGAGTACCTGATGCTCTCATCACGTTTTACTGCTTTAAGTTGCATTTCCAACTTTTATGCTCCGAAAAGACTTTTCAGCCTCAACAGAGTCCAAAAGTGCATTTTGTTGTCAAACACTTAGATTCTATGATTTCCTGCATTTAATGCATCATATAATACCAGACATTCAAGTTGTACCTTAGTGTAAGAGTACCTGATGCTCTCATCACGTTTTACTGCTTTAAGTTGCATTTCCAACTGTTATGCTCCGAAAAGACGTTTCAGCCTCACTAGAGTCCAAAAGTGCATTTTGTTGTCAAACACTTAGATTCTATGATTTCCTGCATTTAATGCATCATATAATACCAGACATTCAAGTTGTACCTTAGTGTAAGAGTACCTGATGCTCTCATCACGTTTTACTGCTTTAAGTTGCATTTCCAACTTTTATGCTCCGAAAAGACGTTTCAGCCTCAACAGAGTCCAAAAGTGCATTTAGTTGTCAAACACTTAGATTCTATGAGTTCCTGCATTTAATGCATCATATAACACCAGACATTCAAGTTGTGCTATAGTGTAAGAGTACCTGATGCTCTCATCACGTTTTACTGCTTTAAGTTCCATTTCCAACTTTTATGCTCCGAAAAGACGTTTCAGCCTCAACAGAGTCCAAAAGTGCATTTTGTTGTCAAACACTTAGATTCTATGATTTCATGCATTTAATGCATCATGTAATACCAGACATTCATGTTTCATTGTAATATAAGAGTACCTGATGCTCTCATCGCGTTTTACTGCTTTAAGATGCATTTCCAACTTTCATGCTCCGAAAAGACGTTTCAGCCTCAACAGAGTCCAAAAGTGCATTTAGTTGTCAAACACTTAGATTCTATGATTTCCTGCCTTTAGTGCATCATAGAATACCAGACATTCAAGTTGTACTATAGTGTAAGAGTACCTGATGCTCTCATCACGTTTTACTGCTTTAAGTTGCATTTCCAACTGTTATGCTCCGAAAAGACTTTTCAGCCTCAACAGAGTCCAAAAGTGCATTTTGTTGTCAAACACTTAGATTCTAGGACTTCCTGCATTTAATGCATCATGTAATACCAGACATTCATGTTTTATTGTAATATAAGAGTACCTGATGCTCTCATCGCGTTTTACTGCTTTAAGTTGCATTTCCAACTTTCATGCTCCGAAAAGACCTTTCAGCCTCAACAGAGTCCAAAAGTGCATTTAGTTGTCAAACACTTAGATTCTATGATTTCCTGCCTTTAGTGCATCATAGAATACCAGACATTCAAGTTGTACTATAGTGTAAGAGTACCTGATGCTCTCATCACGTTTTACTGCTTTAAGTTGCATTTCCAACTTTTATGCTCCGAAAAGACTTTTCAGCCTCAACAGAGTCCAAAAGTGCATTTTGTTGTCAAACACTTAGATTCTAGGACTTCCTGCATTTAATGCATCATGTAATACCAGACATTCATGTTTTATTGTAATATAAGAGTACCTGATGCTCTCATCGCGTTTTACTGCTTTAAGTTGCATTTCCAACTTTCATGCTCCGAAAAGACATTTCAGCCTCAACAGAGTCCAAAAGTGCATTTAGTTGTCAAACACTTAGATTCTATGATTTCCTGCCTTTAGTGCATCATAGAATACCAGACATTCAAGTTGTACTATAGTGTAAGAGTACCTGATGCTCTCATCGCGTTTTACTGCTTTAAGTTGCATTTCCAACTTTCATGCTCCGAAAAGACATTTCAGCCTCAACAGAGTCCAAAAGTGCATTTAGTTGTCAAACACTTAGATTCTATGATTTCCTGCCTTTAGTGCATCATAGAATACCAGACATTCAAGTTGTACTATAGTGTAAGAGTACCTGATGCTCTCATCACGTTTTACTGCTTTAAGTTGCATTTCCAACTGTTATGCTCCGAAAAGACTTTTTAGCCTCAACAGAGTCCAAAAGTGCATTTAGTTGTCAAACACTTAGATTCTATGATTTCCTGCCTTTAGTGCATCATAGAATACCAGACATTCAAGTTGTACTATAGTGTAAGAGTACCTGATGCTCTCATCACGTTTTACTGCTTTAAGTTGCATTTCCAACTGTTATGCTCCGAAAAGACTTTTTAGCCTCAACAGAGTCCAAAATTGCCTTTTGTTGTCAAACACTTAGATTCTATGATTTCCTGCATTTAATGCATCATATAATACCAGACATTAATGTTTTATTGTAATATAAGAGTACCTGATGCTCTCATCACGTTTTACTGCTTTAAGTTGCATTTCCAACTTTTATGCTCCGAAAAGACGTTTCAGCCTCAACAGAGTCCAAAAGTGCATTTAGTTGTCAAACACTTAGATTCTATGAGTTCCTGCATTTAATGCATCATATAACACCAGACATTCAAGTTGTGCTATAGTGTAAGAGTACCTGATGCTCTCATCACGTTTTACTGCTTTAAGTTGCATTTCCAACTTTTATGCTCCGAAAAGACGTTTCAGCCTCAACAGAGTCCAAAAGTGCATTTTGTTGTCAAACACTTAGATTCTGTGATTTCATGCATTTAATGCATCATAGAATACCAGACATTCAAGTTGTACTATAGTGTAAGAGTACCTGATGCTCTCATCACGTTTTACTGCTTTAAGTTGCATTTCCAACTTTTATGCTCCGAAAAGACTTTTCAGCCTCAACAGAGTCCAAAATTGCCTTTTGTTGTCAAACACTTAGATTCTAGGACTTCCTGCATTTAATGCATCATGTAATACCAGACATTCATGTTTTATTGTAATATAAGAGTACCTGATGCTCTCATCGCGTTTTACTGCTTTAAGTTGCATTTCCAACTTTCATGCTCCGAAAAGACCTTTCAGCCTCAACAGAGTCCAAAAGTGCATTTAGTTGTCAAACACTTAGATTCTATGATTTCCTGCCTTTAGTGCATCATAGAATACCAGACATTCAAGTTGTACTATAGTGTAAGAGTACCTGATGCTCTCATCACGTTTTACTGCTTTAAGTTGCATTTCCAACTTTCATGCTCCGAAAAGACCTTTCAGCCTCAACAGAGTCCAAAAGTGCATTTAGTTGTCAAACACTTAGATTCTATGATTTCCTGCATTTAATGCATCATATAATACCAGACATTCAAGTTGTACCTTAGTGTAAGAGTACCTGATGCTCTCATCACGTTTTACTGCTTTAAGTTGCATTTCCAACTTTTATGCTCCGAAAAGACGTTTCAGCCGCAACAGAGTCCAAAAGTGCATTTTGTTGTCAAACACTTAGATTCTATGATTTCCTGCATTTAATGCATCATATAATACCAGACATTCAAGTTGTACCTCAGTGTAAGAGTACCTGATGCTCTCATCACGTTTTACTGCTTTAAGTTGCATTTCCAACTGTTATGCTCCGAAAAGACTTTTCAGCCTCAACAGAGTCCAAAAGTGCATTTTATTGTCAAACACTTAGATTCTATGATTTCCTGCATTTAATGCATCATATAATACCAGACATTCATGTTTCATTGTAATATAAGAGTACCTGATGCTCTCATCGCGTTTTACTGCTTTAAGTTGCATTTCCAACTTTCATGCTCCGAAAAGACATTTCAGCCTCAACAGAGTCCAAAAGTGCATTTAGTTGTCAAACACTTAGATTCTATGATTTCCTGCCTTTAGTGCATCATAGAATACCAGACATTCAAGTTGTACTATAGTGTAAGAGTACCTGATGCTCTCATCACGTTTTACTGCTTTAAGTTGCATTTCCAACTGTTATGCTCCGAAAAGACTTTTTAGCCTCAACAGAGTCCAAAATTGCCTTTTGTTGTCAAACACTTAGATTCTATGATTTCCTGCATTTAATGCATCATATAATACCAGACATTAATGTTTTATTGTAATATAAGAGTACCTGATGCTCTCATCACGTTTTACTGCTTTAAGTTGCATTTCCAACTTTTATGCTCCGAAAAGACGTTTCAGCCTCAACAGAGTCCAAAAGTGCATTTAGTTGTCAAACACTTAGATTCTATGAGTTCCTGCATTTAATGCATCATATAACACCAGACATTCAAGTTGTGCTATAGTGTAAGAGTACCTGATGCTCTCATCACGTTTTACTGCTTTAAGTTGCATTTCCAACTTTTATGCTCCGAAAAGACGTTTCAGCCTCAACAGAGTCCAAAAGTGCATTTTGTTGTCAAACACTTAGATTCTGTGATTTCATGCATTTAATGCATCATAGAATACCAGACATTCAAGTTGTACTATAGTGTAAGAGTACCTGATGCTCTCATCACGTTTTACTGCTTTAAGTTGCATTTCCAACTTTTATGCTCCGAAAAGACTTTTCAGCCTCAACAGAGTCCAAAATTGCCTTTTGTTGTCAAACACTTAGATTCTAGGACTTCCTGCATTTAATGCATCATGTAATACCAGACATTCATGTTTTATTGTAATATAAGAGTACCTGATGCTCTCATCGCGTTTTACTGCTTTAAGTTGCATTTCCAACTTTCATGCTCCGAAAAGACCTTTCAGCCTCAACAGAGTCCAAAAGTGCATTTAGTTGTCAAACACTTAGATTCTATGAGTTCCTGCATTTAATGCATCATATAACACCAGACATTCAAGTTGTGCTATAGTGTAAGAGTACCTGATGCTCTCATCACGTTTTACTGCTTTAAGTTGCATTTCCAACTTTTATGCTCCGAAAAGACGTTTCAGCCTCAACAGAGTCCAAAAGTGCATTTTGTTGTCAAACACTTAGATTCTATGATTTCATGCATTTAATGCATCATAGAATACCAGACATTCAAGTTGTACTATAGTGTAAGAGTACCTGATGCTCTCATCACGTTTTACTGCTTTAAGTTGCATTTCCAACTGTTATGCTCCGAAAAGACTTTTTAGCCTCAACA
This sequence comes from Taurulus bubalis, assembly GCF_910589615.1. Classification (NCBI taxonomy): domain Eukaryota; kingdom Metazoa; phylum Chordata; class Actinopteri; order Perciformes; family Cottidae; genus Taurulus; species Taurulus bubalis. The sequence continues at coordinate 2,061,576 of NC_136605.1, forward strand.
GAGTCCAAAATTGCCTTTTGTTGTCAAACACTTAGATTCTATGATTTCCTGCATTTAATGCATCATATAATACCAGACATTAATGTTTTATTGTAATATAAGAGTACCTGATGCTCTCATCACGTTTTACTGCTTTAAGTTGCATTTCCAACTTTTATGCTTCGAAAAGACTTTTCAGCCTCAACAGAGTCCAAAAGTGCATTTTGTTGTCAAACACTTAGATTCTATGATTTCCTGCCTGTAATGCATCATATAAAACCAGACATTCAAGTTGTACTATAGTGTAAGAGTACCTGATGCTCTCATCACGTTTTACTGCTTTAAGTTGCATTTCCAACTTTTATGCTCCGAAAAGACTTTTCAGCCTCAACAGAGTCCAAAAGTGCATTTTGTTGTCAAACACTTAGATTCTATGATTTCCTGCATTTAATGCATCATATAATACCAGACATTCAAGTTGTACCTTAGTGTAAGAGTACCTGATGCTCTCATCACGTTTTACTGCTTTAAGTTGCATTTCCAACTGTTATGCTCCGAAAAGACGTTTCAGCCTCACTAGAGTCCAAAAGTGCATTTTGTTGTCAAACACTTAGATTCTATGATTTCCTGCATTTAATGCATCATATAATACCAGACATTCAAGTTGTACCTTAGTGTAAGAGTACCTGATGCTCTCATCACGTTTTACTGCTTTAAGTTGCATTTCCAACTTTTATGCTCCGAAAAGACGTTTCAGCCTCAACAGAGTCCAAAAGTGCATTTAGTTGTCAAACACTTAGATTCTATGAGTTCCTGCATTTAATGCATCATATAACACCAGACATTCAAGTTGTGCTATAGTGTAAGAGTACCTGATGCTCTCATCACGTTTTACTGCTTTAAGTTCCATTTCCAACTTTTATGCTCCGAAAAGACGTTTCAGCCTCAACAGAGTCCAAAAGTGCATTTTGTTGTCAAACACTTAGATTCTATGATTTCATGCATTTAATGCATCATGTAATACCAGACATTCATGTTTTATTGTAATATAAGAGTACCTGATGCTCTCATCGCGTTTTACTGCTTTAAGATGCATTTCCAACTTTCATGCTCCGAAAAGACGTTTCAGCCTCAACAGAGTCCAAAAGTGCATTTAGTTGTCAAACACTTAGATTCTATGATTTCCTGCCTTTAGTGCATCATAGAATACCAGACATTCAAGTTGTACTATAGTGTAAGAGTACCTGATGCTCTCATCACGTTTTACTGCTTTAAGTTGCATTTCCAACTGTTATGCTCCGAAAAGACTTTTCAGCCTCAACAGAGTCCAAAAGTGCATTTTGTTGTCAAACACTTAGATTCTAGGACTTCCTGCATTTAATGCATCATGTAATACCAGACATTCATGTTTTATTGTAATATAAGAGTACCTGATGCTCTCATCGCGTTTTACTGCTTTAAGTTGCATTTCCAACTTTCATGCTCCGAAAAGACCTTTCAGCCTCAACAGAGTCCAAAAGTGCATTTAGTTGTCAAACACTTAGATTCTATGATTTCCTGCCTTTAGTGCATCATAGAATACCAGACATTCAAGTTGTACTATAGTGTAAGAGTACCTGATGCTCTCATCACGTTTTACTGCTTTAAGTTGCATTTCCAACTTTTATGCTCCGAAAAGACTTTTCAGCCTCAACAGAGTCCAAAAGTGCATTTTGTTGTCAAACACTTAGATTCTAGGACTTCCTGCATTTAATGCATCATGTAATACCAGACATTCATGTTTTATTGTAATATAAGAGTACCTGATGCTCTCATCGCGTTTTACTGCTTTAAGTTGCATTTCCAACTTTCATGCTCCGAAAAGACATTTCAGCCTCAACAGAGTCCAAAAGTGCATTTAGTTGTCAAACACTTAGATTCTATGATTTCCTGCCTTTAGTGCATCATAGAATACCAGACATTCAAGTTGTACTATAGTGTAAGAGTACCTGATGCTCTCATCACGTTTTACTGCTTTAAGTTGCATTTCCAACTGTTATGCTCCGAAAAGACTTTTTAGCCTCAACAGAGTCCAAAATTGCCTTTTGTTGTCAAACACTTAGATTCTATGATTTCCTGCATTTAATGCATCATATAATACCAGACATTAATGTTTTATTGTAATATAAGAGTACCTGATGCTCTCATCACGTTTTACTGCTTTAAGTTGCATTTCCAACTTTTATGCTCCGAAAAGACGTTTCAGCCTCAACAGAGTCCAAAAGTGCATTTAGTTGTCAAACACTTAGATTCTATGAGTTCCTGCATTTAATGCATCATATAACACCAGACATTCAAGTTGTGCTATAGTGTAAGAGTACCTGATGCTCTCATCACGTTTTACTGCTTTAAGTTGCATTTCCAACTTTTATGCTCCGAAAAGACGTTTCAGCCTCAACAGAGTCCAAAAGTGCATTTTGTTGTCAAACACTTAGATTCTGTGATTTCCTGCATTTAATGCATCATAGAATACCAGACATTCAAGTTGTACTATAGTGTAAGAGTACCTGATGCTCTCATCACGTTTTACTGCTTTAAGTTGCATTTCCAACTTTTATGCTCCGAAAAGACTTTTCAGCCTCAACAGAGTCCAAAATTGCCTTTTGTTGTCAAACACTTAGATTCTAGGACTTCCTGCATTTAATGCATCATGTAATACCAGACATTCATGTTTTATTGTAATATAAGAGTACCTGATGCTCTCATCGCGTTTTACTGCTTTAAGTTGCATTTCCAACTTTCATGCTCCGAAAAGACCTTTCAGCCTCAACAGAGTCCAAAAGTGCATTTAGTTGTCAAACACTTAGATTCTATGATTTCCTGCCTTTAGTGCATCATAGAATACCAGACATTCAAGTTGTACTATAGTGTAAGAGTACCTGATGCTCTCATCACGTTTTACTGCTTTAAGTTGCATTTCCAACTTTTATGCTCCGAAAAGACTTTTCAGCCTCAACAGAGTCCAAAAGTGCATTTTGTTGTCAAACACTTAGATTCTAGGACTTCCTGCATTTAATGCATCATGTAATACCAGACATTCATGTTTTATTGTAATATAAGAGTACCTGATGCTCTCATCGCGTTTTACTGCTTTAAGTTGCATTTCCAACTTTCATGCTCCGAAAAGACATTTCAGCCTCAACAGAGTCCAAAAGTGCATTTAGTTGTCAAACACTTAGATTCTATGATTTCCTGCCTTTAGTGCATCATAGAATACCAGACATTAATGTTTTATTGTAATATAAGAGTACCTGATGCTCTCATCACGTTTTACTGCTTTAAGTTGCATTTCCAACTTTTATGCTCCGAAAAGACGTTTCAGCCTCAACAGAGTCCAAAAGTGCATTTAGTTGTCAAACACTTAGATTCTATGATTTCATGCATTTAATGCATCATAGAATACCAGACATTCAAGTTGTACTATAGTGTAAGAGTACCTGATGCTCTCATCACGTTTTACTGCTTTAAGTTGCATTTCCAACTTTTATGCTCCGAAAAGACGTTTCAGCCTCAACAGAGTCCAAAAGTGCATTTTGTTGTCAAACACTTAGATTCTATGATTTCCTGCATTTAATGCATCATATAAAACCAGACATTCAAGTTGTACTATAGTGTAAGAGTACCTGATGCTCTCATCACGTTTTACTGCTTTAAGTTGCATTTCCAACTTTTATGCTCCGAAAAGACTTTTCAGCCTCAACAGAGTCCAAAATTGCCTTTTGTTGTCAAACACTTAGATTCTAGGACTTCCTGCATTTAATGCATCATGTAATACCAGACATTCATGTTTTATTGTAATATAAGAGTACCTGATGCTCTCATCGCGTTTTACTGCTTTAAGTTGCATTTCCAACTGTTATGCTCCGAAAAGACTTTTTAGCCTCAACAGAGTCTAAAATTGCCTTTTGTTGTCAAACACTTAGATTCTATGATTTCCTGCATTTAATGCATCATATAATACCAGACATTCATGTTTCATTGTAGTATAAGAGTACCTGATGCTCTCATCACGTTTTACTGCTTTAAGTTCCATTTCCAACTTTTATGCTCCGAAAAGACGTTTCAGCCTCAACAGAGTCCAAAAGTGCATTTAGTTGTCAAACACTTAGATTCTATGATTTCCTGCCTTTAGTGCATCATAGAATACCAGACATTCAAGTTGTACTATAGTGTAAGAGTACCTGATGCTCTCATCACGTTTTACTGCTTTAAGTTGCATTTCCAACTTTTATGCTCCGAAAAGACTTTTCAGCCTCAACAGAGTCCAAAAGTGCATTTAGTTGTCAAACACTTAGATTCTATGATTTCCTGCATTTAATGCATGATATAATACCAGACATTCATGTTTCATTGTAATATAAGAGTACCTGATGCTCTCATCACGTTTTACTGCTTTAAATTGCATTTCCAACTTTTATGCTCCGAAAAGACGTTTCAGCCTCAACAGAGTCCAAAAGTGCATTTTGTTGTCAAACACTTAGATTCTATGATTTCATGCATTTAATGCATCATAGAATACCAGACATTCAAGTTGTACTATAGTGTAAGAGTACCTGATGCTCTCATCACGTTTTACTGCTTTAAGTTGCATTTCCAAATTTTATGCTCCGAAAAGACTTTTCAGCCTCAACAGAGTCCAAAATTGCCTTTTGTTGTCAAACACTTAGATTCTAGGACTTCCTGCATTTAATGCATCATGTAATACCAGACATTCATGTTTTATTGTAATATAAGAGTACCTGATGCTCTCATCGCGTTTTACTGCTTTAAGTTGCATTTCCAACTTTCATGCTCCGAAAAGACGTTTCAGCCTCAACAGAGTCCAAAAGTGCATTTAGTTGTCAAACACTTAGATTCTATGATTTCCTGCCTTTAGTGCATCATAGAATACCAGACATTCAAGTTGTACTATAGTGTAAGAGTACCTGATGCTCTCATCACGTTTTACTGCTTTAAGTTGCATTTCCAACTGTTATGCTCCGAAAAGACTTTTTAGCCTCAACAGAGTCTAAAATTGCCTTTTGTTGTCAAACACTTAGATTCTATGATTTCCTGCATTTAATGCATCATATAATACCAGACATTCATGTTTCATTGTAGTATAAGAGTACCTGATGCTCTCATCACGTTTTACTGCTTTAAGTTCCATTTCCAACTTTTATGCTCCGAAAAGACGTTTCAGCCTCAACAGAGTCCAAAAGTGCATTTAGTTGTCAAACACTTAGATTCTATGATTTCCTGCCTTTAGTGCATCATAGAATACCAGACATTCAAGTTGTACTATAGTGTAAGAGTACCTGATGCTCTCATCACGTTTTACTGCTTTAAGTTGCATTTCCAACTGTTATGCTCCGAAAAGACTTTTTAGCCTCAACAGAGTCCAAAATTGCCTTTTGTTGTCAAACACTTAGATTCTATGATTGCCTGCATTTAATGCATCATATAATACCAGACATTAATGTTTTATTGTAATATAAGAGTACCTGATGCTCTCATCACGTTTTACTGCTTTAAGTTGCATTTCCAACTTTTATGCTCCGAAAAGACGTTTCAGCCTCAACAGAGTCCAAAAGTGCATTTAGTTGTCAAACACTTAGATTCTATGAGTTCCTGCATTTAATGCATCATATAACACCAGACATTCAAGTTGTGCTATAGTGTAAGAGTACCTGATGCTCTCATCACGTTTTACTGCTTTAAGTTGCATTTCCAACTTTTATGCTCCGAAAAGACGTTTCAGCCTCAACAGAGTCCAAAAGTGCATTTAGTTGTCAAACACTTAGATTCTATGAGTTCCTGCATTTAATGCATCATATAACACCAGACATTCAAGTTGTGCTATAGGGTAAGAGTACCTGATGCTCTCATCACGTTTTACTGCTTTAAGTTGCATTTCCAACTTTTATGCTCCGAAAAGACGTTTCAGCCTCAACAGAGTCCAAAAGTGCATTTAGTTGTCAAACACTTAGATTCTATGAGTTCCTGCATTTAATGCATCATATAACACCAGACATTCAAGTTGTGCTATAGGGTAAGAGTACCTGATGCTCTCATCACGTTTTACTGCTTTAAGTTGCATTTCCAACTTTTATGCTCCGAAAAGACATTTCAGCCTCAACAGAGTCCAAAAGTGCATTTAGTTGTCAAACACTTAGATTCTATGAGTTCCTGCATTTAATGCATCATATAACACCAGACATTCAAGTTGTGCTATAGTGTAAGAGTACCTGATGCTCTCATCACGTTTTACTGCTTTAAGTTCCATTTCCAACTTTTATGCTCCGAAAAGACGTTTCAGCCTCAACAGAGTCCAAAAGTGCATTTAGTTGTCAAACACTTAGATTCTATGATTTCCTGCCTTTAGTGCATCATAGAATACCAGACATTCAAGTTGTACTATAGTGTAAGAGTACCTGATGCTCTCATCACGTTTTACTGCTTTAAGTTGCATTTCCAACTTTTATGCTCCGAAAAGACTTTTCAGCCTCAACAGAGTCCAAAAGTGCATTTTGTTGTCAAACACTTAGATTCTATGATTTCCTGCATTTAATGCATGATATAATACCAGACATTCATGTTTCATTGTAATATAAGAGTACCTGATGCTCTCATCACGTTTTACTGCTTTAAATTGCATTTCCAACTTTTATGCTCCGAAGAGACGTTTCAGCCTCAACAGAGTCCAAAAGTGCATTTTGTTGTCAAACACTTAGATTCTATGATTTCATGCATTTAATGCATCATAGAATACCAGACATTCAAGTTGTACTATAGTGTAAGAGTACCTGATGCTCTCATCACGTTTTACTGCTTTAAGTTGCATTTCCAAATTTTATGCTCCGAAAAGACTTTTCAGCCTCAACAGAGTCCAAAATTGCCTTTTGTTGTCAAACACTTAGATTCTAGGACTTCCTGCATTTAATGCATCATGTAATACCAGACATTCATGTTTTATTGTAATATAAGAGTACCTGATGCTCTCATCGCGTTTTACTGCTTTAAGTTGCATTTCCAACTTTCATGCTCCGAAAAGACGTTTCAGCCTCAACAGAGTCCAAAAGTGCATTTAGTTGTCAAACACTTAGATTCTATGATTTCCTGCCTTTAGTGCATCATAGAATACCAGACATTCAAGTTGTACTATAGTGTAAGAGTACCTGATGCTCTCATCACATTTTACTGCTTTAAGTTGCATTTCCAACTGTTATGCTCCGAAAAGACTTTTTAGCCTCAACAGAGTCTAAAATTGCCTTTTGTTGTCAAACACTTAGATTCTATGATTTCCTGCATTTAATGCATCATATAATACCAGACATTCATGTTTCATTGTAGTATAAGAGTACCTGATGCTCTCATCACGTTTTACTGCTTTAAGTTCCATTTCCAACTTTTATGCTCCGAAAAGACGTTTCAGCCTCAACAGAGTCCAAAAGTGCATTTAGTTGTCAAACACTTAGATTCTATGATTTCCTGCCTTTAGTGCATCATAGAATACCAGACATTCAAGTTGTGCTATAGTGTAAGAGTACCTGATGCTCTCATCACGTTTTACTGCTTTAAGTTGCATTTCCAACTTTTATGCTCCGAAAAGACGTTTCAGCCTCAACAGAGTCCAAAAGTGCATTTTGTTGTCAAACACTTAGATTCTATGATTTCCTGCATTTAATGCATCATGTAATACCAGACATTCATGTTTTATTGTAATATAAGAGTACCTGATGCTCTCATCACGTTTTACTGCTTTAAGTTGCATTTCCAACTTTTATGCTCCGAAAAGACGTTTCAGCCTCAACAGAGTCCAAAAGTGCATTTAGTTGTCAAACACTTAGATTCTATGAGTTCCTGCATTTAATGCATCATATAACACCAGACATTCAAGTTGTGCTATAGTGTAAGAGTACCTGATGCTCTCATCACGTTTTACTGCTTTAAGTTCCATTTCCAACTTTTATGCTCCGAAAAGACGTTTCAGCCTCAACAGAGTCCAAAAGTGCATTTTGTTGTCAAACACTTAGATTCTATGATTTCATGCATTTAATGCATCATAGAATACCAGACATTCAAGTTGTACTATAGTGTAAGAGTACCTGATGCTCTCATCACGTTTTACTGCTTTAAGTTGCATTTCCAACTTTTATGCTCCGAAAAGACGTTTCAGACTCAACAGAGTCCAAAAGTGCATTTTGTTGTCAAACACTTAGATTCTATGATTTCCTGCATTTAATGCATCATATAAAACCAGACATTCAAGTTGTACTATAGTGTAAGAGTACCTGATGCTCTCATCACGTTTTACTGCTTTAAGTTGCATTTCCAACTGTTATGCTCCGAAAAGACTTTTTAGCCTCAACAGAGTCCAAAAGTGCCTTTTGTTGTCAAACACTTAGATTCTATGATTTCCTGCATTTAATGCATCATATAATACCAGACATTAATGTTTTATTGTAATATAAGAGTACCTGATGCTCTCATCACGTTTTACTGCTTTAAGTTGCATTTCCAACTTTTATGCTCCGAAAAGACGTTTCAGCCTCAACAGAGTCCAAAAGTGCATTTAGTTGTCAAACACTTAGATTCTATGAGTTCCTGCATTTAATGCATCATATAACACCAGACATTCAAGTTGTGCTATAGTGTAAGAGTACCTGATGCTCTCATCACGTTTTACTGCTTTAAGTTGCATTTCCAACTTTTATGCTCCGAAAAGACTTTTCAGCCTCAACAGAGTCCAAAAGTGCCTTTTGTTGTCAAACACTTAGATTCTATGATTTCCTGCATTTAATGCATCATATAAAACCAGACATTCAAGTTGTACTATAGTGTAAGAGTACCTGATGCTCTCATCACGTTTTACTGCTTTAAGTTGCATTTCCAACTTTTATGCTCCGAAAAGACTTTTCAGCCTCAACAGAGTCCAAAAGTGCATTTTGTTGTCAAACACTTAGATTCTATGATTTCCTGCATTTAATGCATCATATAATACCAGACATTCAAGTTGTACCTTAGTGTAAGAGTACCTGATGCTCTCATCACGTTTTACTGCTTTAAGTTGCATTTCCAACTGTTATGCTCCGAAAAGACTTTTCAGCCTCAACAGAGTCCAAAAGTGCATTTTGTTGTCAAACACTTAGATTCTATGATTTCCTGCATTTAATGCATCATATAATACCAGACATTCATGTTTCATTGTAATATAAGAGTACCTGATGCTCTCATCACGTTTTACTGCTTTAAGTTGCATTTCCAACTTTTATGCTCCGAAAAGACGTTTCAGCCTCAACAGAGTCCAAAAGTGCATTTAGTTGTCAAACACTTAGATTCTATGAGTTCCTGCATTTAATGCATCATATAACACCAGACATTCAAGTTGTGCTATAGTGTAAGAGTACCTGATGCTCTCATCACGTTTTACTGCTTTAAGTTCCATTTCCAACTTTTATGCTCCGAAAAGACGTTTCAGCCTCAACAGAGTCCAAAAGTGCATTTAGTTGTCAAACACTTAGATTCTATGATTTCCTGCCTTTAGTGCATCATAGAATACCAGACATTCAAGTTGTACTATAGTGTAAGAGTACCTGATGCTCTCATCACGTTTTACTGCTTTAAGTTGCATTTCCAACTGTTATGCTCCGAAAAGACTTTTTAGCCTCAACAGAGTCCAAAATTGCCTTTTGTTGTCAAACACTTAGATTCTATGATTTCCTGCATTTAATGCATCATATAATGCCAGACATTAATGTTTTATTGTAATATAAGAGTACCTGATGCTCTCATCACGTTTTACTGCTTTAAGTTCCATTTCCAACTTTTATGCTCCGAAAAGACGTTTCAGCCTCAACAGAGTCCAAAAGTGCATTTAGTTGTCAAACACTTAGATTCTATGAGTTCCTGCATTTAATGCATCATATAACACCAGACATTCAAGTTGTGCTATAGTGTAAGAGTACCTGATGCTCTCATCACGTTTTACTGCTTTAAGTTCCATTTCCAACTGTTATGCTCCGAAAAGACTTTTTAGCCTCAACAGAGTCCAAAATTGCCTTTTGTTGTCAAACACTTAGATTCTATGATTTCCTGCATTTAATGCATCATATAATACCAGACATTAATGTTTTATTGTAATATAAGAGTACCTGATGCTCTCATCACGTTTTACTGCTTTAAGTTGCATTTCCAACTTTTATGCTCCGAAAAGACGTTTCAGCCTCAACAGAGTCCAAAAGTGCATTTAGTTGTCAAACACTTAGATTCTATGAGTTCCTGCATTTAATGCATCATATAACACCAGACATTCAAGTTGTGCTATAGTGTAAGAGTACCTGATGCTCTCATCACGTTTTACTGCTTTAAGTTGCATTTCCAACTTTTATGCTCCGAAAAGACGTTTCAGCCTCAACAGAGTCCAAAAGTGCATTTTGTTGTCAAACACTTAGATTCTATGATTTCCTGCATTTAATGCATCATATAAAACCAGACATTCAAGTTGTACTATAGTGTAAGAGTACCTGATGCTCTCATCACGTTTTACTGCTTTAAGTTGCATTTCCAACTTTTATGCTCCGAAAAGACTTTTCAGCCTCAACAGAGTCCAAAATTGCCTTTTGTTGTCAAACACTTAGATTCTAGGACTTCCTGCATTTAATGCATCATGTAATACCAGACATTCATGTTTTATTGTAATATAAGAGTACCTGATGCTCTCATCGCGTTTTACTGCTTTAAGTTGCATTTCCAACTGTTATGCTCCGAAAAGACTTTTTAGCCTCAACAGAGTCTAAAATTGCCTTTTGTTGTCAAACACTTAGATTCTATGATTTCCTGCATTTAATGCATCATATAATACCAGACATTCATGTTTCATTGTAGTATAAGAGTACCTGATGCTCTCATCACGTTTTACTGCTTTAAGTTCCATTTCCAACTTTTATGCTCCGAAAAGACGTTTCAGCCTCAACAGAGTCCAAAAGTGCATTTAGTTGTCAAACACTTAGATTCTATGATTTCCTGCCTTTAGTGCATCATAGAATACCAGACATTCAAGTTGTACTATAGTGTAAGAGTACCTGATGCTCTCATCACGTTTTACTGCTTTAAGTTGCATTTCCAACTTTTATGCTCCGAAAAGACTTTTCAGCCTCAACAGAGTCCAAAAGTGCATTTTGTTGTCAAACACTTAGATTCTATGATTTCCTGCATTTAATGCATGATATAATACCAGACATTCATGTTTCATTGTAATATAAGAGTACCTGATGCTCTCATCACGTTTTACTGCTTTAAATTGCATTTCCAACTTTTATGCTCCGAAAAGACGTTTCAGCCTCAACAGAGTCCAAAAGTGCATTTTGTTGTCAAACACTTAGATTCTATGATTTCATGCATTTAATGCATCATAGAATACCAGACATTCAAGTTGTACTATAGTGTAAGAGTACCTGATGCTCTCATCACGTTTTACTGCTTTAAGTTGCATTTCCAAATTTTATGCTCCGAAAAGACTTTTCAGCCTCAACAGAGTCCAAAATTGCCTTTTGTTGTCAAACACTTAGATTCTAGGACTTCCTGCATTTAATGCATCATGTAATACCAGACATTCATGTTTTATTGTAATATAAGAGTACCTGATGCTCTCATCGCGTTTTACTGCTTTAAGTTGCATTTCCAACTTTCATGCTCCGAAAAGACGTTTCAGCCTCAACAGAGTCCAAAAGTGCATTTAGTTGTCAAACACTTAGATTCTATGATTTCCTGCCTTTAGTGCATCATAGAATACCAGACATTCAAGTTGTACTATAGTGTAAGAGTACCTGATGCTCTCATCACGTTTTACTGCTTTAAGTTGCATTTCCAACTGTTATGCTCCGAAAAGACTTTTTAGCCTCAACAGAGTCTAAAATTGCCTTTTGTTGTCAAACACTTAGATTCTATGATTTCCTGCATTTAATGCATCATATAATACCAGACATTCATGTTTCATTGTAGTATAAGAGTACCTGATGCTCTCATCACGTTTTACTGCTTTAAGTTCCATTTCCAACTTTTATGCTCCGAAAAGACGTTTCAGCTCAACAGAGTCCAAAAGTGCATTTAGTTGTCAAACACTTAGATTCTATGATTTCCTGCCTTTAGTGCATCATAGAATACCAGACATTCAAGTTGTACTATAGTGTAAGAGTACCTGATGCTCTCATCACGTTTTACTGCTTTAAGTTGCATTTCCAACTGTTATGCTCCGAAAAGACTTTTTAGCCTCAACAGAGTCCAAAATTGCCTTTTGTTGTCAAACACTTAGATTCTATGATTGCCTGCATTTAATGCATCATATAATACCAGACATTAATGTTTTATTGTAATATAAGAGTACCTGATGCTCTCATCACGTTTTACTGCTTTAAGTTGCATTTCCAACTTTTATGCTCCGAAAAGACGTTTCAGCCTCAACAGAGTCCAAAAGTGCATTTAGTTGTCAAACACTTAGATTCTATGAGTTCCTGCATTTAATGCATCATATAACACCAGACATTCAAGTTGTGCTATAGTGTAAGAGTACCTGATGCTCTCATCACGTTTTACTGCTTTAAGTTGCATTTCCAACTTTTATGCTCCGAAAAGACGTTTCAGCCTCAACAGAGTCCAAAAGTGCATTTAGTTGTCAAACACTTAGATTCTATGAGTTCCTGCATTTAATGCATCATATAACACCAGACATTCAAGTTGTGCTATAGGGTAAGAGTACCTGATGCTCTCATCACGTTTTACTGCTTTAAGTTCCATTTCCAACTTTTATGCTCCGAAAAGACATTTCAGCCTCAACAGAGTCCAAAAGTGCATTTAGTTGTCAAACACTTAGATTCTATGATTTCCTGCCTTTAGTGCATCATAGAATACCAGACATTCAAGTTGTACTATAGTGTAAGAGTACCTGATGCTCTCATCACGTTTTACTGCTTTAAGTTGCATTTCCAACTTTTATGCTCCGAAAAGACGTTTCAGCCTCAACAGAGTCCAAAAGTGCATTTAGTTGTCAAACACTTAGATTCTATGAGTTCCTGCATTTAATGCATCATATAACACCAGACATTCAAGTTGTGCTATAGTGTAAGAGTACCTGATGCTCTCATCACGTTTTACTGCTTTAAGTTCCATTTCCAACTTTTATGCTCCGAAAAGACGTTTCAGCCTCAACAGAGTCCAAAAGTGCATTTAGTTGTCAAACACTTAGATTCTATGATTTCCTGCCTTTAGTGCATCATAGAATACCAGACATTCAAGTTGTACTATAGTGTAAGAGTACCTGATGCTCTCATCACGTTTTACTGCTTTAAGTTGCATTTCCAACTTTTATGCTCCGAAAAGACTTTTCAGCCTCAACAGAGTCCAAAAGTGCATTTTGTTGTCAAACACTTAGATTCTATGATTTCCTGCATTAAATGCAGGAAATAATACCAGACATTCATGTTTCATTGTAATATAAGAGTACCTGATGCTCTCATCACGTTTTACTGCTTTAAATTGCATTTCCAACTTTTATGCTCCGAAGAGACGTTTCAGCCTCAACAGAGTCCAAAAGTGCATTTTGTTGTCAAACACTTAGATTCTATGATTTCATGCATTTAATGCATCATAGAATACCAGACATTCAAGTTGTACTATAGTGTAAGAGTACCTGATGCTCTCATCACGTTTTACTGCTTTAAGTTGCATTTCCAACTGTTATGCTCCGAAAAGACTTTTTAGCCTCAACAGAGTCTAAAATTGCCTTTTGTTGTCAAACACTTAGATTCTATGATTTCCTGCATTTAATGCATCATATAATACCAGACATTCATGTTTCATTGTAGTATAAGAGTACCTGATGCTCTCATCACGTTTTACTGCTTTAAGTTGCATTTCCAACTTTTATGCTCCGAAAAGACGTTTCAGCCTCAACAGAGTCCAAAAGTGCATTTAGTTGTCAAACACTTAGATTCTATGAGTTCCTGCATTTAATGCATCATATAACACCAGACATTCAAGTTGTGCTATAGTGTAAGAGTACCTGATGCTCTCATCACGTTTTACTGCTTTAAGTTCCATTTCCAACTTTTATGCTCCGAAAAGACGTTTCAGCCTCAACAGAGTCCAAAAGTGCATTTAGTTGTCAAACACTTAGATTCTATGATTTCCTGCCTTTAGTGCATCATAGAATACCAGACATTCAAGTTGTACTATAGTGTAAGAGTACCTGATGCTCTCATCACGTTTTACTGCTTTAAGTTGCATTTCCAACTGTTATGCTCCGAAAAGACTTTTTAGCCTCAACAGAGTCCAAAATTGCCTTTTGTTGTCAAACACTTAGATTCTATGATTTCCTGCATTTAATGCATCATATAATGCCAGACATTAATGTTTTATTGTAATATAAGAGTACCTGATGCTCTCATCACGTTTTACTGCTTTAAGTTCCATTTCCAACTTTTATGCTCCGAAAAGACGTTTCAGCCTCAACAGAGTCCAAAAGTGCATTTAGTTGTCAAACACTTAGATTCTATGAGTTCCTGCATTTAATGCATCATATAACACCAGACATTCAAGTTGTGCTATAGTGTAAGAGTACCTGATGCTCTCATCACGTTTTACTGCTTTAAGTTCCATTTCCAACTGTTATGCTCCGAAAAGACTTTTTAGCCTCAACAGAGTCCAAAATTGCCTTTTGTTGTCAAACACTTAGATTCTATGATTTCCTGCATTTAATGCATCATATAATACCAGACATTAATGTTTTATTGTAATATAAGAGTACCTGATGCTCTCATCACGTTTTACTGCTTTAAGTTGCATTTCCAACTTTTATGCTCCGAAAAGACGTTTCAGCCTCAACAGAGTCCAAAAGTGCATTTAGTTGTCAAACACTTAGATTCTATGAGTTCCTGCATTTAATGCATCATATAACACCAGACATTCAAGTTGTGCTATAGTGTAAGAGTACCTGATGCTCTCATCACGTTTTACTGCTTTAAGTTGCATTTCCAACTTTTATGCTCCGAAAAGACGTTTCAGCCTCAACAGAGTCCAAAAGTGCATTTTGTTGTCAAACACTTAGATTCTATGATTTCCTGCATTTAATGCATCATATAAAACCAGACATTCAAGTTGTACTATAGTGTAAGAGTACCTGATGCTCTCATCACGTTTTACTGCTTTAAGTTGCATTTCCAACTTTTATGCTCCGAAAAGACTTTTCAGCCTCAACAGAGTCCAAAATTGCCTTTTGTTGTCAAACACTTAGATTCTAGGACTTCCTGCATTTAATGCATCATGTAATACCAGACATTCATGTTTTATTGTAATATAAGAGTACCTGATGCTCTCATCGCGTTTTACTGCTTTAAGTTGCATTTCCAACTGTTATGCTCCGAAAAGACTTTTTAGCCTCAACAGAGTCTAAAATTGCCTTTTGTTGTCAAACACTTAGATTCTATGATTTCCTGCATTTAATGCATCATATAATACCAGACATTCATGTTTCATTGTAGTATAAGAGTACCTGATGCTCTCATCACGTTTTACTGCTTTAAGTTCCATTTCCAACTTTTATGCTCCGAAAAGACGTTTCAGCCTCAACAGAGTCCAAAAGTGCATTTAGTTGTCAAACACTTAGATTCTATGATTTCCTGCATTTAGTGCATCATAGAATACCAGACATTCAAGTTGTACTATAGTGTAAGAGTACCTGATGCTCTCATCACGTTTTACTGCTTTAAGTTGCATTTCCAACTTTTATGCTCCGAAAAGACTTTTCAGCCTCAACAGAGTCCAAAAGTGCATTTTGTTGTCAAACACTTAGATTCTATGATTTCCTGCATTTAATGCATGATATAATACCAGACATTCATGTTTCATTGTAATATAAGAGTACCTGATGCTCTCATCACGTTTTACTGCTTTAAATTGCATTTCCAACTTTTATGCTCCGAAAAGACGTTTCAGCCTCAACAGAGTCCAAAAGTGCATTTTGTTGTCAAACACTTAGATTCTATGATTTCATGCATTTAATGCATCATAGAATACCAGACATTCAAGTTGTACTATAGTGTAAGAGTACCTGATGCTCTCATCACGTTTTACTGCTTTAAGTTGCATTTCCAAATTTTATGCTCCGAAAAGACTTTTCAGCCTCAACAGAGTCCAAAATTGCCTTTTGTTGTCAAACACTTAGATTCTAGGACTTCCTGCATTTAATGCATCATGTAATACCAGACATTCATGTTTTATTGTAATATAAGAGTACCTGATGCTCTCATCGCGTTTTACTGCTTTAAGTTGCATTTCCAACTTTCATGCTCCGAAAAGACGTTTCAGCCTCAACAGAGTCCAAAAGTGCATTTAGTTGTCAAACACTTAGATTCTATGATTTCCTGCCTTTAGTGCATCATAGAATACCAGACATTCAAGTTGTACTATAGTGTAAGAGTACCTGATGCTCTCATCACGTTTTACTGCTTTAAGTTGCATTTCCAACTGTTATGCTCCGAAAAGACTTTTTAGCCTCAACAGAGTCTAAAATTGCCTTTTGTTGTCAAACACTTAGATTCTATGATTTCCTGCATTTAATGCATCATATAATACCAGACATTCATGTTTCATTGTAGTATAAGAGTACCTGATGCTCTCATCACGTTTTACTGCTTTAAGTTCCATTTCCAACTTTTATGCTCCGAAAAGACGTTTCAGCTCAACAGAGTCCAAAAGTGCATTTAGTTGTCAAACACTTAGATTCTATGATTTCCTGCCTTTAGTGCATCATAGAATACCAGACATTCAAGTTGTACTATAGTGTAAGAGTACCTGATGCTCTCATCACGTTTTACTGCTTTAAGTTGCATTTCCAACTGTTATGCTCCGAAAAGACTTTTTAGCCTCAACAGAGTCCAAAATTGCCTTTTGTTGTCAAACACTTAGATTCTATGATTGCCTGCATTTAATGCATCATATAATACCAGACATTAATGTTTTATTGTAATATAAGAGTACCTGATGCTCTCATCACGTTTTACTGCTTTAAGTTGCATTTCCAACTTTTATGCTCCGAAAAGACGTTTCAGCCTCAACAGAGTCCAAAAGTGCATTTAGTTGTCAAACACTTAGATTCTATGAGTTCCTGCATTTAATGCATCATATAACACCAGACATTCAAGTTGTGCTATAGTGTAAGAGTACCTGATGCTCTCATCACGTTTTACTGCTTTAAGTTGCATTTCCAACTTTTATGCTCCGAAAAGACGTTTCAGCCTCAACAGAGTCCAAAAGTGCATTTAGTTGTCAAACACTTAGATTCTATGAGTTCCTGCATTTAATGCATCATATAACACCAGACATTCAAGTTGTGCTATAGGGTAAGAGTACCTGATGCTCTCATCACGTTTTACTGCTTTAAGTTCCATTTCCAACTTTTATGCTCCGAAAAGACGTTTCAGCCTCAACAGAGTCCAAAAGTGCATTTAGTTGTCAAACACTTAGATTCTATGATTTCCTGCCTTTAGTGCATCATAGAATACCAGACATTCAAGTTGTACTATAGTGTAAGAGTACCTGATGCTCTCATCACGTTTTACTGCTTTAAGTTGCATTTCCAACTTTTATGCTCCGAAAAGACATTTCAGCCTCAACAGAGTCCAAAAGTGCATTTAGTTGTCAAACACTTAGATTCTATGAGTTCCTGCATTTAATGCATCATATAACACCAGACATTCAAGTTGTGCTATAGTGTAAGAGTACCTGATGCTCTCATCACGTTTTACTGCTTTAAGTTCCATTTCCAACTTTTATGCTCCGAAAAGACGTTTCAGCCTCAACAGAGTCCAAAAGTGCATTTAGTTGTCAAACACTTAGATTCTATGATTTCCTGCCTTTAGTGCATCATAGAATACCAGACATTCAAGTTGTACTATAGTGTAAGAGTACCTGATGCTCTCATCACGTTTTACTGCTTTAAGTTGCATTTCCAACTTTTATGCTCCGAAAAGACTTTTCAGCCTCAACAGAGTCCAAAAGTGCATTTTGTTGTCAAACACTTAGATTCTATGATTTCCTGCATTTAATGCATGATATAATACCAGACATTCATGTTTCATTGTAATATAAGAGTACCTGATGCTCTCATCACGTTTTACTGCTTTAAATTGCATTTCCAACTTTTATGCTCCGAAGAGACGTTTCAGCCTCAACAGAGTCCAAAAGTGCATTTTGTTGTCAAACACTTAGATTCTATGATTTCATGCATTTAATGCATCATAGAATACCAGACATTCAAGTTGTACTATAGTGTAAGAGTACCTGATGCTCTCATCACGTTTTACTGCTTTAAGTTGCATTTCCAACTGTTATGCTCCGAAAAGACTTTTTAGCCTCAACAGAGTCTAAAATTGCCTTTTGTTGTCAAACACTTAGATTCTATGATTTCCTGCATTTAATGCATCATATAATACCAGACATTCATGTTTCATTGTAGTATAAGAGTACCTGATGCTCTCATCACGTTTTACTGCTTTAAGTTCCATTTCCAACTTTTATGCTCCGAAAAGACGTTTCAGCCTCAACAGAGTCCAAAAGTGCATTTAGTTGTCAAACACTTAGATTCTATGAGTTCCTGCATTTAATGCATCATATAACACCAGACATTCAAGTTGTGCTATAGTGTAAGAGTACCTGATGCTCTCATCACGTTTTACTGCTTTAAGTTCCATTTCCAACTTTTATGCTCCGAAAAGACGTTTCAGCCTCAACAGAGTCCAAAAGTGCATTTAGTTGTCAAACACTTAGATTCTATGATTTCCTGCCTTTAGTGCATCATAGAATACCAGACATTCAAGTTGTACTATAGTGTAAGAGTACCTGATGCTCTCATCACGTTTTACTGCTTTAAGTTGCATTTCCAACTGTTATGCTCCGAAAAGACTTTTTAGCCTCAACAGAGTCCAAAATTGCCTTTTGTTGTCAAACACTTAGATTCTATGATTTCCTGCATTTAATGCATCATATAATGCCAGACATTAATGTTTTATTGTAATATAAGAGTACCTGATGCTCTCATCACGTTTTACTGCTTTAAGTTCCATTTCCAACTTTTATGCTCCGAAAAGACGTTTCAGCCTCAACAGAGTCCAAAAGTGCATTTAGTTGTCAAACACTTAGATTCTATGAGTTCCTGCATTTAATGCATCATATAACACCAGACATTCAAGTTGTGCTATAGTGTAAGAGTACCTGATGCTCTCATCACGTTTTACTGCTTTAAGTTCCATTTCCAACTGTTATGCTCCGAAAAGACTTTTTAGCCTCAACAGAGTCCAAAATTGCCTTTTGTTGTCAAACACTTAGATTCTATGATTTCCTGCATTTAATGCATCATATAATACCAGACATTAATGTTTTATTGTAATATAAGAGTACCTGATGCTCTCATCACGTTTTACTGCTTTAAGTTGCATTTCCAACTTTTATGCTCCGAAAAGACGTTTCAGCCTCAACAGAGTCCAAAAGTGCATTTAGTTGTCAAACACTTAGATTCTATGAGTTCCTGCATTTAATGCATCATATAACACCAGACATTCAAGTTGTGCTATAGTGTAAGAGTACCTGATGCTCTCATCACGTTTTACTGCTTTAAGTTGCATTTCCAACTTTTATGCTCCGAAAAGACGTTTCAGCCTCAACAGAGTCCAAAAGTGCATTTTGTTGTCAAACACTTAGATTCTATGATTTCCTGCATTTAATGCATCATATAAAACCAGACATTCAAGTTGTACTATAGTGTAAGAGTACCTGATGCTCTCATCACGTTTTACTGCTTTAAGTTGCATTTCCAACTTTTATGCTCCGAAAAGACTTTTCAGCCTCAACAGAGTCCAAAATTGCCTTTTGTTGTCAAACACTTAGATTCTAGGACTTCCTGCATTTAATGCATCATGTAATACCAGACATTCATGTTTTATTGTAATATAAGAGTACCTGATGCTCTCATCGCGTTTTACTGCTTTAAGTTGCATTTCCAACTGTTATGCTCCGAAAAGACTTTTTAGCCTCAACAGAGTCTAAAATTGCCTTTTGTTGTCAAACACTTAGATTCTATGATTTCCTGCATTTAATGCATCATATAATACCAGACATTCATGTTTCATTGTAGTATAAGAGTACCTGATGCTCTCATCACGTTTTACTGCTTTAAGTTCCATTTCCAACTTTTATGCTCCGAAAAGACGTTTCAGCCTCAACAGAGTCCAAAAGTGCATTTAGTTGTCAAACACTTAGATTCTATGATTTCCTGCCTTTAGTGCATCATAGAATACCAGACATTCAAGTTGTACTATAGTGTAAGAGTACCTGATGCTCTCATCACGTTTTACTGCTTTAAGTTGCATTTCCAACTTTTATGCTCCGAAAAGACTTTTCAGCCTCAACAGAGTCCAAAAGTGCATTTTGTTGTCAAACACTTAGATTCTATGATTTCCTGCATTAAATGCAGGATATAATACCAGACATTCATGTTTCATTGTAATATAAGAGTACCTGATGCTCTCATCACGTTTTACTGCTTTAAATTGCATTTCCAACTTTTATGCTCCGAAAAGACGTTTCAGCCTCAACAGAGTCCAAAAGTGCATTTTGTTGTCAAACACTTAGATTCTATGATTTCATGCATTTAATGCATCATAGAATACCAGACATTCAAGTTGTACTATAGTGTAAGAGTACCTGATGCTCTCATCACGTTTTACTGCTTTAAGTTGCATTTCCAAATTTTATGCTCCGAAAAGACTTTTCAGCCTCAACAGAGTCCAAAATTGCCTTTTGTTGTCAAACACTTAGATTCTAGGACTTCCTGCATTTAATGCATCATGTAATACCAGACATTCATGTTTTATTGTAATATAAGAGTACCTGATGCTCTCATCGCGTTTTACTGCTTTAAGTTGCATTTCCAACTTTCATGCTCCGAAAAGACGTTTCAGCCTCAACAGAGTCCAAAAGTGCATTTAGTTGTCAAACACTTAGATTCTATGATTTCCTGCCTTTAGTGCATCATAGAATACCAGACATTCAAGTTGTACTATAGTGTAAGAGTACCTGATGCTCTCATCACGTTTTACTGCTTTAAGTTGCATTTCCAACTGTTATGCTCCGAAAAGACTTTTTAGCCTCAACAGAGTCTAAAATTGCCTTTTGTTGTCAAACACTTAGATTCTATGATTTCCTGCATTTAATGCATCATATAATACCAGACATTCATGTTTCATTGTAGTATAAGAGTACCTGATGCTCTCATCACGTTTTACTGCTTTAAGTTCCATTTCCAACTTTTATGCTCCGAAAAGACGTTTCAGCCTCAACAGAGTCCAAAAGTGCATTTAGTTGTCAAACACTTAGATTCTATGATTTCCTGCCTTTAGTGCATCATAGAATACCAGACATTCAAGTTGTACTATAGTGTAAGAGTACCTGATGCTCTCATCACGTTTTACTGCTTTAAGTTGCATTTCCAACTGTTATGCTCCGAAAAGACTTTTTAGCCTCAACAGAGTCCAAAATTGCCTTTTGTTGTCAAACACTTAGATTCTATGATTGCCTGCATTTAATGCATCATATAATACCAGACATTAATGTTTTATTGTAATATAAGAGTACCTGATGCTCTCATCACGTTTTACTGCTTTAAGTTGCATTTCCAACTTTTATGCTCCGAAAAGACGTTTCAGCCTCAACAGAGTCCAAAAGTGCATTTAGTTGTCAAACACTTAGATTCTATGAGTTCCTGCATTTAATGCATCATATAACACCAGACATTCAAGTTGTGCTATAGGGTAAGAGTACCTGATGCTCTCATCACGTTTTACTGCTTTAAGTTCCATTTCCAACTTTTATGCTCCGAAAAGACGTTTCAGCCTCAACAGAGTCCAAAAGTGCATTTAGTTGTCAAACACTTAGATTCTATGATTTCCTGCCTTTAGTGCATCATAGAATACCAGACATTCAAGTTGTACTATAGTGTAAGAGTACCTGATGCTCTCATCACGTTTTACTGCTTTAAGTTGCATTTCCAACTTTTATGCTCCGAAAAGACATTTCAGCCTCAACAGAGTCCAAAAGTGCATTTAGTTGTCAAACACTTAGATTCTATGAGTTCCTGCATTTAATGCATCATATAACACCAGACATTCAAGTTGTGCTATAGTGTAAGAGTACCTGATGCTCTCATCACGTTTTACTGCTTTAAGTTCCATTTCCAACTTTTATGCTCCGAAAAGACGTTTCAGCCTCAACAGAGTCCAAAAGTGCATTTAGTTGTCAAACACTTAGATTCTATGATTTCCTGCCTTTAGTGCATCATAGAATACCAGACATTCAAGTTGTACTATAGTGTAAGAGTACCTGATGCTCTCATCACGTTTTACTGCTTTAAGTTGCATTTCCAACTTTTATGCTCCGAAAAGACTTTTCAGCCTCAACAGAGTCCAAAAGTGCATTTTGTTGTCAAACACTTAGATTCTATGATTTCCTGCATTAAATGCAGGATATAATACCAGACATTCATGTTTCATTGTAATATAAGAGTACCTGATGCTCTCATCACGTTTTACTGCTTTAAATTGCATTTCCAACTTTTATGCTCCGAAGAGACGTTTCAGCCTCAACAGAGTCCAAAAGTGCATTTTGTTGTCAAACACTTAGATTCTATGATTTCATGCATTTAATGCATCATAGAATACCAGACATTCAAGTTGTACTATAGTGTAAGAGTACCTGATGCTCTCATCACGTTTTACTGCTTTAAGTTGCATTTCCAAATTTTATGCTCCGAAAAGACTTTTCAGCCTCAACAGAGTCCAAAATTGCCTTTTGTTGTCAAACACTTAGATTCTAGGACTTCCTGCATTTAATGCATCATGTAATACCAGACATTCATGTTTTATTGTAATATAAGAGTACCTGATGCTCTCATCGCGTTTTACTGCTTTAAGTTGCATTTCCAACTTTCATGCTCCGAAAAGACGTTTCAGCCTCAACAGAGTCCAAAAGTGCATTTAGTTGTCAAACACTTAGATTCTATGATTTCCTGCCTTTAGTGCATCATAGAATACCAGACATTCAAGTTGTACTATAGTGTAAGAGTACCTGATGCTCTCATCACGTTTTACTGCTTTAAGTTGCATTTCCAACTGTTATGCTCCGAAAAGACTTTTTAGCCTCAACAGAGTCTAAAATTGCCTTTTGTTGTCAAACACTTAGATTCTATGATTTCCTGCATTTAATGCATCATATAATACCAGACATTCATGTTTCATTGTAGTATAAGAGTACCTGATGCTCTCATCACGTTTTACTGCTTTAAGTTCCATTTCCAACTTTTATGCTCCGAAAAGACGTTTCAGCCTCAACAGAGTCCAAAAGTGCATTTAGTTGTCAAACACTTAGATTCTATGATTTCCTGCCTTTAGTGCATCATAGAATACCAGACATTCAAGTTGTGCTATAGTGTAAGAGTACCTGATGCTCTCATCACGTTTTACTGCTTTAAGTTGCATTTCCAACTTTTATGCTCCGAAAAGACTTTTCAGCCTCAACAGAGTCCAAAAGTGCATTTTGTTGTCAAACACTTAGATTCTATGATTTCCTGCATTTAATGCATGATATAATACCAGACATTCATGTTTCATTGTAATATAAGAGTACCTGATGCTCTCATCACGTTTTACTGCTTTAAATTGCATTTCCAACTTTTATGCTCCGAAGAGACGTTTCAGCCTCAACAGAGTCCAAAAGTGCATTTTGTTGTCAAACACTTAGATTCTATGATTTCATGCATTTAATGCATCATAGAATACCAGACATTCAAGTTGTACTATAGTGTAAGAGTACCTGATGCTCTCATCACGTTTTACTGCTTTAAGTTGCATTTCCAAATTTTATGCTCCGAAAAGACTTTTCAGCCTCAACAGAGTCCAAAATTGCCTTTTGTTGTCAAACACTTAGATTCTAGGACTTCCTGCATTTAATGCATCATGTAATACCAGACATTCATGTTTTATTGTAATATAAGAGTACCTGATGCTCTCATCGCGTTTTACTGCTTTAAGTTGCATTTCCAACTTTCATGCTCCGAAAAGACGTTTCAGCCTCAACAGAGTCCAAAAGTGCATTTAGTTGTCAAACACTTAGATTCTATGATTTCCTGCCTTTAGTGCATCATAGAATACCAGACATTCAAGTTGTACTATAGTGTAAGAGTACCTGATGCTCTCATCACGTTTTACTGCTTTAAGTTGCATTTCCAACTGTTATGCTCCGAAAAGACTTTTTAGCCTCAACAGAGTCTAAAATTGCCTTTTGTTGTCAAACACTTAGATTCTATGATTTCCTGCATTTAATGCATCATATAATACCAGACATTCATGTTTCATTGTAGTATAAGAGTACCTGATGCTCTCATCACGTTTTACTGCTTTAAGTTCCATTTCCAACTTTTATGCTCCGAAAAGACGTTTCAGCCTCAACAGAGTCCAAAAGTGCATTTAGTTGTCAAACACTTAGATTCTATGATTTCCTGCCTTTAGTGCATCATAGAATACCAGACATTCAAGTTGTGCTATAGTGTAAGAGTACCTGATGCTCTCATCACGTTTTACTGCTTTAAGTTGCATTTCCAACTTTTATCCTCCGAAAAGACGTTTCAGCCTCAACAGAGTCCAAAAGTGCATTTTGTTGTCAAACACTTAGATTCTATGATTTCCTGCATTTAATGCATCATGTAATACCAGACATTCATGTTTTATTGTAATATAAGAGTACCTGATGCTCTCATCACGTTTTACTGCTTTAAGTTGCATTTCCAACTTTTATGCTCCGAAAAGACGTTTCAGCCTCAACAGAGTCCAAAAGTGCATTTAGTTGTCAAACACTTAGATTCTATGAGTTCCTGCATTTAATGCATCATATAACACCAGACATTCAAGTTGTGCTATAGTGTAAGAGTACCTGATGCTCTCATCACGTTTTACTGCTTTAAGTTCCATTTCCAACTTTTATGCTCCGAAAAGACGTTTCAGCCTCAACAGAGTCCAAAAGTGCATTTTGTTGTCAAACACTTAGATTCTATGATTTCATGCATTTAATGCATCATAGAATACCAGACATTCAAGTTGTACTATAGTGTAAGAGTACCTGATGCTCTCATCACGTTTTACTGCTTTAAGTTGCATTTCCAACTTTTATGCTCCGAAAAGACTTTTCAGCCTCAACAGAGTCCAAAAGTGCATTTTGTTGTCAAACACTTAGATTCTAGGACTTCCTGCATTTAATGCATCATGTAATACCAGACATTCATGTTTTATTGTAATATAAGAGTACCTGATGCTCTCATCGCGTTTTACTGCTTTAAGTTGCATTTCCAACTTTCATGCTCCGAAAAGACGTTTCAGCCTCAACAGAGTCCAAAAGTGCATTTAGTTGTCAAACACTTAGATTCTATGATTTCCTGCCTTTAGTGCATCATAGAATACCAGACATTCAAGTTGTACTATAGTGTAAGAGTACCTGATGCTCTCATCACGTTTTACTGCTTTAAGTTGCATTTCCAACTGTTATGCTCCGAAAAGACTTTTTAGCCTCAACAGAGTCCAAAATTGCCTTTTGTTGTCAAACACTTAGATTCTATGATTTCCTGCATTTAATGCATCATATAATACCAGACATTAATGTTTTATTGTAATATAAGAGTACCTGATGCTCTCATCACGTTTTACTGCTTTAAGTTCCATTTCCAACTTTTATGCTCCGAAAAGACGTTTCAGCCTCAACAGAGTCCAAAAGTGCATTTAGTTGTAAAACACTTAGATTCTATGAGTTCCTGCATTTAATGCATCATATAACACCAGACATTCAAGTTGTGCTATAGTGTAAGAGTACCTGATGCTCTCATCACGTTTTACTGCTTTAAGTTGCATTTCCAACTTTTATGCTCCGAAAAGACGTTTCAGCCTCAACAGAGTCCAAAAGTGCATTTTGTTGTCAAACACTTAGATTCTATGATTTCATGCATTTAATGCATCATAGAATACCAGACATTCAAGTTGTACTATAGTGTAAGAGTACCTGATGCTCTCATCACGTTTTACTGCTTTAAGTTGCATTTCCAACTGTTATGCTCCGAAAAGACTTTTTAGCCTCAACAGAGTCCAAAAGTGCCTTTTGTTGTCAAACACTTAGATTCTATGATTTCCTGCATTTAATGCATCATATAATACCAGACATTCATGTTTCATTGTAGTATAAGAGTACCTGATGCTCTCATCACGTTTTACTGCTTTAAGTTCCATTTCCAACTTTTATGCTCCGAAAAGACGTTTCAGCCTCAACAGAGTCCAAAAGTGCATTTAGTTGTCAAACACTTAGATTCTATGATTTCCTGCCTTTAGTGCATCATAGAATACCAGACATTCAAGTTGTACTATAGTGTAAGAGTACCTGATGCTCTCATCACGTTTTACTGCTTTAAGTTGCATTTCCAACTGTTATGCTCCGAAAAGACTTTTTAGCCTCAACAGAGTCCAAAATTGCCTTTTGTTGTCAAACACTTAGATTCTATGATTGCCTGCATTTAATGCATCATATAATACCAGACATTAATGTTTTATTGTAATATAAGAGTACCTGATGCTCTCATCACGTTTTACTGCTTTAAGTTGCATTTCCAACTTTTATGCTCCGAAAAGACGTTTCAGCCTCAACAGAGTCCAAAAGTGCATTTAGTTGTCAAACACTTAGATTCTATGAGTTCCTGCATTTAATGCATCATAGAATACCAGACATTCAAGTTGTACTATAGTGTAAGAGTACCTGATGCTCTCATCACGTTTTACTGCTTTAAGTTGCATTTCCAAATTTTATGCTCCGAAAAGACTTTTCAGCCTCAACAGAGTCCAAAATTGCCTTTTGTTGTCAAACACTTAGATTCTAGGACTTCCTGCATTTAATGCATCATGTAATACCAGACATTCATGTTTTATTGTAATATAAGAGTACCTGATGCTCTCATCGCGTTTTACTGCTTTAAGTTGCATTTCCAACTTTCATGCTCCGAAAAGACGTTTCAGCCTCAACAGAGTCCAAAAGTGCATTTAGTTGTCAAACACTTAGATTCTATGAGTTCCTGCATTTAATGCATCATATAACACCAGACATTCAAGTTGTGCTATAGTGTAAGAGTACCTGATGCTCTCATCACGTTTTACTGCTTTAAGTTCCATTTCCAACTTTTATGCTCCGAAAAGACGTTTCAGCCTCAACAGAGTCCAAAAGTGCATTTTGTTGTCAAACACTTAGATTCTATGATTTCATGCATTTAATGCATCATAGAATACCAGACATTCAAGTTGTACTATAGTGTAAGAGTACCTGATGCTCTCATCACGTTTTACTGCTTTAAGTTGCATTTCCAACTTTTATGCTCCGAAAAGACTTTTCAGCCTCAACAGAGTCCAAAAGTGCATTTTGTTGTCAAACACTTAGATTCTAGGACTTCCTGCATTTAATGCATCATGTAATACCAGACATTCATGTTTTATTGTAATATAAGAGTACCTGATGCTCTCATCGCGTTTTACTGCTTTAAGTTGCATTTCCAACTTTCATGCTCCGAAAAGACATTTCAGCCTCAACAGAGTCCAAAAGTGCATTTAGTTGTCAAACACTTAGATTCTATGATTTCCTGCCTTTAGTGCATCATAGAATACCAGACATTCAAGTTGTACTATAGTGTAAGAGTACCTGATGCTCTCATCACGTTTTACTGCTTTAAGTTGCATTTCCAACTGTTATGCTCCGAAAAGACTTTTTAGCCTCAACAGAGTCCAAAATTGCCTTTTGTTGTCAAACACTTAGATTCTATGATTTCCTGCATTTAATGCATCATATAATACCAGACATTAATGTTTTATTGTAATATAAGAGTACCTGATGCTCTCATCACGTTTTACTGCTTTAAGTTCCATTTCCAACTTTTATGCTCCGAAAAGACGTTTCAGCCTCAACAGAGTCCAAAAGTGCATTTAGTTGTAAAACACTTAGATTCTATGAGTTCCTGCATTTAATGCATCATATAACACCAGACATTCAAGTTGTGCTATAGTGTAAGAGTACCTGATGCTCTCATCACGTTTTACTGCTTTAAGTTGCATTTCCAACTTTTATGCTCCGAAAAGACGTTTCAGCCTCAACAGAGTCCAAAAGTGCATTTTGTTGTCAAACACTTAGATTCTATGATTTCATGCATTTAATGCATCATAGAATACCAGACATTCAAGTTGTACTATAGTGTAAGAGTACCTGATGCTCTCATCACGTTTTACTGCTTTAAGTTGCATTTCCAACTGTTATGCTCCGAAAAGACTTTTTAGCCTCAACAGAGTCCAAAAGTGCCTTTTGTTGTCAAACACTTAGATTCTATGATTTCCTGCATTTAATGCATCATATAATACCAGACATTCATGTTTCATTGTAGTATAAGAGTACCTGATGCTCTCATCACGTTTTACTGCTTTAAGTTCCATTTCCAACTTTTATGCTCCGAAAAGACGTTTCAGCCTCAACAGAGTCCAAAAGTGCATTTAGTTGTCAAACACTTAGATTCTATGATTTCCTGCCTTTAGTGCATCATAGAATACCAGACATTCAAGTTGTACTATAGTGTAAGAGTACCTGATGCTCTCATCACGTTTTACTGCTTTAAGTTGCATTTCCAACTGTTATGCTCCGAAAAGACTTTTTAGCCTCAACAGAGTCCAAAATTGCCTTTTGTTGTCAAACACTTAGATTCTATGATTGCCTGCATTTAATGCATCATATAATACCAGACATTAATGTTTTATTGTAATATAAGAGTACCTGATGCTCTCATCACGTTTTACTGCTTTAAGTTGCATTTCCAACTTTTATGCTCCGAAAAGACGTTTCAGCCTCAACAGAGTCCAAAAGTGCATTTTGTTGTCAAACACTTAGATTCTATGATTTCCTGCATTTAATGCATCATATAAAACCAGACATTCAAGTTGTACTATAGTGTAAGAGTACCTGATGCTCTCATCACGTTTTACTGCTTTAAGTTGCATTTCCAACTTTTATGCTCCGAAAAGACTTTTCAGCCTCAACAGAGTCCAAAATTGCCTTTTGTTGTCAAACACTTAGATTCTAGGACTTCCTGCATTTAATGCATCATGTAATACCAGACATTCATGTTTTATTGTAATATAAGAGTACCTGATGCTCTCATCGCGTTTTACTGCTTTAAGTTGCATTTCCAACTGTTATGCTCCGAAAAGACTTTTTAGCCTCAACAGAGTCTAAAATTGCCTTTTGTTGTCAAACACTTAGATTCTATGATTTCCTGCATTTAATGCATCATATAATACCAGACATTCATGTTTCATTGTAGTATAAGAGTACCTGATGCTCTCATCACGTTTTACTGCTTTAAGTTCCATTTCCAACTTTTATGCTCCGAAAAGACGTTTCAGCCTCAACAGAGTCCAAAAGTGCATTTAGTTGTCAAACACTTAGATTCTATGATTTCCTGCCTTTAGTGCATCATAGAATACCAGACATTCAAGTTGTACTATAGTGTAAGAGTACCTGATGCTCTCATCACGTTTTACTGCTTTAAGTTGCATTTCCAACTTTTATGCTCCGAAAAGACTTTTCAGCCTCAACAGAGTCCAAAAGTGCATTTTGTTGTCAAACACTTAGATTCTATGATTTCCTGCATTTAATGCATGATATAATACCAGACATTCATGTTTCATTGTAATATAAGAGTACCTGATGCTCTCATCACGTTTTACTGCTTTAAATTGCATTTCCAACTTTTATGCTCCGAAAAGACGTTTCAGCCTCAACAGAGTCCAAAAGTGCATTTTGTTGTCAAACACTTAGATTCTATGATTTCATGCATTTAATGCATCATAGAATACCAGACATTCAAGTTGTACTATAGTGTAAGAGTACCTGATGCTCTCATCACGTTTTACTGCTTTAAGTTGCATTTCCAAATTTTATGCTCCGAAAAGACTTTTCAGCCTCAACAGAGTCCAAAATTGCCTTTTGTTGTCAAACACTTAGATTCTAGGACTTCCTGCATTTAATGCATCATGTAATACCAGACATTCATGTTTTATTGTAATATAAGAGTACCTGATGCTCTCATCGCGTTTTACTGCTTTAAGTTGCATTTCCAACTTTCATGCTCCGAAAAGACGTTTCAGCCTCAACAGAGTCCAAAAGTGCATTTAGTTGTCAAACACTTAGATTCTATGATTTCCTGCCTTTAGTGCATCATAGAATACCAGACATTCAAGTTGTACTATAGTGTAAGAGTACCTGATGCTCTCATCACGTTTTACTGCTTTAAGTTGCATTTCCAACTGTTATGCTCCGAAAAGACTTTTTAGCCTCAACAGAGTCTAAAATTGCCTTTTGTTGTCAAACACTTAGATTCTATGATTTCCTGCATTTAATGCATCATATAATACCAGACATTCATGTTTCATTGTAGTATAAGAGTACCTGATGCTCTCATCACGTTTTACTGCTTTAAGTTCCATTTCCAACTTTTATGCTCCGAAAAGACGTTTCAGCCTCAACAGAGTCCAAAAGTGCATTTAGTTGTCAAACACTTAGATTCTATGATTTCCTGCCTTTAGTGCATCATAGAATACCAGACATTCAAGTTGTACTATAGTGTAAGAGTACCTGATGCTCTCATCACGTTTTACTGCTTTAAGTTGCATTTCCAACTGTTATGCTCCGAAAAGACTTTTTAGCCTCAACAGAGTCCAAAATTGCCTTTTGTTGTCAAACACTTAGATTCTATGATTGCCTGCATTTAATGCATCATATAATACCAGACATTAATGTTTTATTGTAATATAAGAGTACCTGATGCTCTCATCACGTTTTACTGCTTTAAGTTGCATTTCCAACTTTTATGCTCCGAAAAGACGTTTCAGCCTCAACAGAGTCCAAAAGTGCATTTAGTTGTCAAACACTTAGATTCTATGAGTTCCTGCATTTAATGCATCATATAACACCCAGACATTCAAGTTGTGCTATAGGGGTAAGAGTACCTGATGCTCTCATCACGTTTTACTGCTTTAAGTTCCATTTCCAACTTTTATGCTCCGAAAAGACGTTTCAGCCTCAACAGAGTCCAAAAGTGCATTTAGTTGTCAAACACTTAGATTCTATGATTTCCTGCCTTTAGTGCATCATAGAATACCAGACATTCAAGTTGTACTATAGTGTAAGAGTACCTGATGCTCTCATCACGTTTTACTGCTTTAAGTTGCATTTCCAACTTTTATGCTCCGAAAAGACATTTCAGCCTCAACAGAGTCCAAAAGTGCATTTAGTTGTCAAACACTTAGATTCTATGAGTTCCTGCATTTAATGCATCATATAACACCAGACATTCAAGTTGTGCTATAGTGTAAGAGTACCTGATGCTCTCATCACGTTTTACTGCTTTAAGTTCCATTTCCAACTTTTATGCTCCGAAAAGACGTTTCAGCCTCAACAGAGTCCAAAAGTGCATTTAGTTGTCAAACACTTAGATTCTATGATTTCCTGCCTTTAGTGCATCATAGAATACCAGACATTCAAGTTGTGCTATAGTGTAAGAGTACCTGATGCTCTCATCACGTTTTACTGCTTTAAGTTGCATTTCCAACTTTTATCCTCCGAAAAGACGTTTCAGCCTCAACAGAGTCCAAAAGTGCATTTTGTTGTCAAACACTTAGATTCTATGATTTCCTGCATTTAATGCATCATGTAATACCAGACATTCATGTTTTATTGTAATATAAGAGTACCTGATGCTCTCATCACGTTTTACTGCTTTAAGTTGCATTTCCAACTTTTATGCTCCGAAAAGACGTTTCAGCCTCAACAGAGTCCAAAAGTGCATTTAGTTGTCAAACACTTAGATTCTATGAGTTCCTGCATTTAATGCATCATATAACACCAGACATTCAAGTTGTGCTATAGTGTAAGAGTACCTGATGCTCTCATCACGTTTTACTGCTTTAAGTTCCATTTCCAACTTTAATGCTCCGAAAAGACGTTTCAGCCTCAACAGAGTCCAAAAGTGCATTTTGTTGTCAAACACTTAGATTCTATGATTTCATGCATTTAATGCATCATAGAATACCAGACATTCAAGTTGTACTATAGTGTAAGAGTACCTGATGCTCTCATCACGTTTTACTGCTTTAAGTTGCATTTCCAACTTTTATGCTCCGAAAAGACTTTTCAGCCTCAACAGAGTCCAAAAGTGCATTTTGTTGTCAAACACTTAGATTCTAGGACTTCCTGCATTTAATGCATCATGTAATACCAGACATTCATGTTTTATTGTAATATAAGAGTACCTGATGCTCTCATCGCGTTTTACTGCTTTAAGTTGCATTTCCAACTTTCATGCTCCGAAAAGACATTTCAGCCTCAACAGAGTCCAAAAGTGCATTTAGTTGTCAAACACTTAGATTCTATGATTTCCTGCCTTTAGTGCATCATAGAATACCAGACATTCAAGTTGTACTATAGTGTAAGAGTACCTGATGCTCTCATCACGTTTTACTGCTTTAAGTTGCATTTCCAACTGTTATGCTCCGAAAAGACTTTTTAGCCTCAACAGAGTCCAAAATTGCCTTTTGTTGTCAAACACTTAGATTCTATGATTTCCTGCATTTAATGCATCATATAATACCAGACATTAATGTTTTATTGTAATATAAGAGTACCTGATGCTCTCATCACGTTTTACTGCTTTAAGTTCCATTTCCAACTTTTATGCTCCGAAAAGACGTTTCAGCCTCAACAGAGTCCAAAAGTGCATTTAGTTGTAAAACACTTAGATTCTATGAGTTCCTGCATTTAATGCATCATATAACACCAGACATTCAAGTTGTGCTATAGTGTAAGAGTACCTGATGCTCTCATCACGTTTTACTGCTTTAAGTTGCATTTCCAACTTTTATGCTCCGAAAAGACGTTTCAGCCTCAACAGAGTCCAAAAGTGCATTTTGTTGTCAAACACTTAGATTCTATGATTTCATGCATTTAATGCATCATAGAATACCAGACATTCAAGTTGTACTATAGTGTAAGAGTACCTGATGCTCTCATCACGTTTTACTGCTTTAAGTTGCATTTCCAACTGTTATGCTCCGAAAGACTTTTTAGCCTCAACAGAGTCCAAAAGTGCCTTTTGTTGTCAAACACTTAGATTCTATGATTTCCTGCATTTAATGCATCATATAATACCAGACATTCATGTTTCATTGTAGTATAAGAGTACCTGATGCTCTCATCACGTTTTACTGCTTTAAGTTCCATTTCCAACTTTTATGCTCCGAAAAAGACGTTTCAGCCTCAACAGAGTCCAAAAGTGCATTTAGTTGTCAAACACTTAGATTCTATGATTTCCTGCCTTTAGTGCATCATAGAATACCAGACATTCAAGTTGTACTATAGTGTAAGAGTACCTGATGCTCTCATCACGTTTTACTGCTTTAAGTTGCATTTCCAACTGTTATGCTCCGAAAAGACTTTTTAGCCTCAACAGAGTCCAAAATTGCCTTTTGTTGTCAAACACTTAGATTCTATGATTGCCTGCATTTAATGCATCATATAATACCAGACATTAATGTTTTATTGTAATATAAGAGTACCTGATGCTCTCATCACGTTTTACTGCTTTAAGTTGCATTTCCAACTTTTATGCTCCGAAAAGACGTTTCAGCCTCAACAGAGTCCAAAAGTGCATTTAGTTGTCAAACACTTAGATTCTATGAGTTCCTGCATTTAATGCATCATAGAATACCAGACATTCAAGTTGTACTATAGTGTAAGAGTACCTGATGCTCTCATCACGTTTTACTGCTTTAAGTTGCATTTCCAAATTTTATGCTCCGAAAAGACTTTTCAGCCTCAACAGAGTCCAAAATTGCCTTTTGTTGTCAAACACTTAGATTCTAGGACTTCCTGCATTTAATGCATCATGTAATACCAGACATTCATGTTTTATTGTAATATAAGAGTACCTGATGCTCTCATCGCGTTTTACTGCTTTAAGTTGCATTTCCAACTTTCATGCTCCGAAAAGACGTTTCAGCCTCAACAGAGTCCAAAAGTGCATTTAGTTGTCAAACACTTAGATTCTATGAGTTCCTGCATTTAATGCATCATATAACACCAGACATTCAAGTTGTGCTATAGTGTAAGAGTACCTGATGCTCTCATCACGTTTTACTGCTTTAAGTTCCATTTCCAACTTTTATGCTCCGAAAAGACGTTTTCAGCCTCAACAGAGTCCAAAAGTGCATTTTGTTGTCAAACACTTAGATTCTATGATTTCATGCATTTAATGCATCATAGAATACCAGACATTCAAGTTGTACTATAGTGTAAGAGTACCTGATGCTCTCATCACGTTTTACTGCTTTAAGTTGCATTTCCAACTTTTATGCTCCGAAAAGACTTTTCAGCCTCAACAGAGTCCAAAAGTGCATTTTGTTGTCAAACACTTAGATTCTAGGACTTCCTGCATTTAATGCATCATGTAATACCAGACATTCATGTTTTATTGTAATATAAGAGTACCTGATGCTCTCATCGCGTTTTACTGCTTTAAGTTGCATTTCCAACTTTCATGCTCCGAAAAGACATTTCAGCCTCAACAGAGTCCAAAAGTGCATTTAGTTGTCAAACACTTAGATTCTATGATTTCCTGCCTTTAGTGCATCATAGAATACCAGACATTCAAGTTGTACTATAGTGTAAGAGTACCTGATGCTCTCATCACGTTTTACTGCTTTAAGTTGCATTTCCAACTGTTATGCTCCGAAAAGACTTTTTAGCCTCAACAGAGTCCAAAATTGCCTTTTGTTGTCAAACACTTAGATTCTATGATTTCCTGCATTTAATGCATCATATAATACCAGACATTAATGTTTTATTGTAATATAAGAGTACCTGATGCTCTCATCACGTTTTACTGCTTTAAGTTCCATTTCCAACTTTTATGCTCCGAAAAGACGTTTCAGCCTCAACAGAGTCCAAAAGTGCATTTAGTTGTAAAACACTTAGATTCTATGAGTTCCTGCATTTAATGCATCATATAACACCAGACATTCAAGTTGTGCTATAGTGTAAGAGTACCTGATGCTCTCATCACGTTTTACTGCTTTAAGTTGCATTTCCAACTTTTATGCTCCGAAAAGACGTTTCAGCCTCAACAGAGTCCAAAAGTGCATTTTGTTGTCAAACACTTAGATTCTATGATTTCATGCATTTAATGCATCATAGAATACCAGACATTCAAGTTGTACTATAGTGTAAGAGTACCTGATGCTCTCATCACGTTTTACTGCTTTAAGTTGCATTTCCAACTGTTATGCTCCGAAAAGACTTTTTAGCCTCAACAGAGTCCAAAAGTGCCTTTTGTTGTCAAACACTTAGATTCTATGATTTCCTGCATTTAATGCATCATATAATACCAGACATTCATGTTTCATTGTAGTATAAGAGTACCTGATGCTCTCATCACGTTTTACTGCTTTAAGTTCCATTTCCAACTTTTATGCTCCGAAAAGACGTTTCAGCCTCAACAGAGTCCAAAAGTGCATTTAGTTGTCAAACACTTAGATTCTATGATTTCCTGCCTTTAGTGCATCATAGAATACCAGACATTCAAGTTGTACTATAGTGTAAGAGTACCTGATGCTCTCATCACGTTTTACTGCTTTAAGTTGCATTTCCAACTGTTATGCTCCGAAAAGACTTTTTAGCCTCAACAGAGTCCAAAATTGCCTTTTGTTGTCAAACACTTAGATTCTATGATTGCCTGCATTTAATGCATCATATAATACCAGAAATTAATGTTTTATTGTAATATAAGAGTACCTGATGCTCTCATCACGTTTTACTGCTTTAAGTTGCATTTCCAACTTTTATGCTCCGAAAAGACGTTTCAGCCTCAACAGAGTCCAAAAGTGCATTTAGTTGTCAAACACTTAGATTCTATGAGTTCCTGCATTTAATGCATCATATAACACCAGACATTCAAGTTGTGCTATAGTGTAAGAGTACCTGATGCTCTCATCACGTTTTACTGCTTTAAGTTCCATTTCCAACTTTTATGCTCCGAAAAGACGTTTCAGCCTCAACAGAGTCCAAAAGTGCATTTAGTTGTCAAACACTTAGATTCTATGATTTCCTGCCTTTAGTGCATCATAGAATACCAGACATTCAAGTTGTACTATAGTGTAAGAGTACCTGATGCTCTCATCACGTTTTACTGCTTTAAGTTGCATTTCCAACTTTTATGCTCCGAAAAGACTTTTCAGCCTCAACAGAGTCCAAAAGTGCATTTTGTTGTCAAACACTTAGATTCTATGATTTCCTGCATTTAATGCATGATATAATACCAGACATTCATGTTTCATTGTAATATAAGAGTACCTGATGCTCTCATCACGTTTTACTGCTTTAAATTGCATTTCCAACTTTTATGCTCCGAAGAGACGTTTCAGCCTCAACAGAGTCCAAAAGTGCATTTTGTTGTCAAACACTTAGATTCTATGATTTCATGCATTTAATGCATCATAGAATACCAGACATTCAAGTTGTACTATAGTGTAAGAGTACCTGATGCTCTCATCACGTTTTACTGCTTTAAGTTGCATTTCCAAATTTTATGCTCCGAAAAGACTTTTCAGCCTCAACAGAGTCCAAAATTGCCTTTTGTTGTCAAACACTTAGATTCTAGGACTTCCTGCATTTAATGCATCATGTAATACCAGACATTCATGTTTTATTGTAATATAAGAGTACCTGATGCTCTCATCGCGTTTTACTGCTTTAAGTTGCATTTCCAACTTTCATGCTCCGAAAAGACGTTTCAGCCTCAACAGAGTCCAAAAGTGCATTTAGTTGTCAAACACTTAGATTCTATGATTTCCTGCCTTTAGTGCATCATAGAATACCAGACATTCAAGTTGTACTATAGTGTAAGAGTACCTGATGCTCTCATCACGTTTTACTGCTTTAAGTTGCATTTCCAACTGTTATGCTCCGAAAAGACTTTTTAGCCTCAACAGAGTCTAAAATTGCCTTTTGTTGTCAAACACTTAGATTCTATGATTTCCTGCATTTAATGCATCATATAATACCAGACATTCATGTTTCATTGTAGTATAAGAGTACCTGATGCTCTCATCACGTTTTACTGCTTTAAGTTCCATTTCCAACTTTTATGCTCCGAAAAGACGTTTCAGCCTCAACAGAGTCCAAAAGTGCATTTAGTTGTCAAACACTTAGATTCTATGATTTCCTGCCTTTAGTGCATCATAGAATACCAGACATTCAAGTTGTGCTATAGTGTAAGAGTACCTGATGCTCTCATCACGTTTTACTGCTTTAAGTTGCATTTCCAACTTTTATCCTCCGAAAAGACGTTTCAGCCTCAACAGAGTCCAAAAGTGCATTTTGTTGTCAAACACTTAGATTCTATGATTTCCTGCATTTAATGCATCATGTAATACCAGACATTCATGTTTTATTGTAATATAAGAGTACCTGATGCTCTCATCACGTTTTACTGCTTTAAGTTGCATTTCCAACTTTTATGCTCCGAAAAGACGTTTCAGCCTCAACAGAGTCCAAAAGTGCATTTAGTTGTCAAACACTTAGATTCTATGAGTTCCTGCATTTAATGCATCATATAACACCAGACATTCAAGTTGTGCTATAGTGTAAGAGTACCTGATGCTCTCATCACGTTTTACTGCTTTAAGTTCCATTTCCAACTTTTATGCTCCGAAAAGACGTTTCAGCCTCAACAGAGTCCAAAAGTGCATTTTGTTGTCAAACACTTAGATTCTATGATTTCATGCATTTAATGCATCATAGAATACCAGACATTCAAGTTGTACTATAGTGTAAGAGTACCTGATGCTCTCATCACGTTTTACTGCTTTAAGTTGCATTTCCAACTTTTATGCTCCGAAAAGACTTTTCAGCCTCAACAGAGTCCAAAAGTGCATTTTGTTGTCAAACACTTAGATTCTAGGACTTCCTGCATTTAATGCATCATGTAATACCAGACATTCATGTTTTATTGTAATATAAGAGTACCTGATGCTCTCATCGCGTTTTACTGCTTTAAGTTGCATTTCCAACTTTCATGCTCCGAAAAGACATTTCAGCCTCAACAGAGTCCAAAAGTGCATTTAGTTGTCAAACACTTAGATTCTATGATTTCCTGCCTTTAGTGCATCATAGAATACCAGACATTCAAGTTGTACTATAGTGTAAGAGTACCTGATGCTCTCATCACGTTTTACTGCTTTAAGTTGCATTTCCAACTGTTATGCTCCGAAAAGACTTTTTAGCCTCAACAGAGTCCAAAATTGCCTTTTGTTGTCAAACACTTAGATTCTATGATTTCCTGCATTTAATGCATCATATAATACCAGACATTAATGTTTTATTGTAATATAAGAGTACCTGATGCTCTCATCACGTTTTACTGCTTTAAGTTCCATTTCCAACTTTTATGCTCCGAAAAGACGTTTCAGCCTCAACAGAGTCCAAAAGTGCATTTAGTTGTAAAACACTTAGATTCTATGAGTTCCTGCATTTAATGCATCATATAACACCAGACATTCAAGTTGTGCTATAGTGTAAGAGTACCTGATGCTCTCATCACGTTTTACTGCTTTAAGTTGCATTTCCAACTTTTATGCTCCGAAAAGACGTTTCAGCCTCAACAGAGTCCAAAAGTGCATTTTGTTGTCAAACACTTAGATTCTATGATTTCATGCATTTAATGCATCATAGAATACCAGACATTCAAGTTGTACTATAGTGTAAGAGTACCTGATGCTCTCATCACGTTTTACTGCTTTAAGTTGCATTTCCAACTGTTATGCTCCGAAAAGACTTTTTAGCCTCAACAGAGTCCAAAAGTGCCTTTTGTTGTCAAACACTTAGATTCTATGATTTCCTGCATTTAATGCATCATATAATACCAGACATTCATGTTTCATTGTAGTATAAGAGTACCTGATGCTCTCATCACGTTTTACTGCTTTAAGTTCCATTTCCAACTTTTATGCTCCGAAAAGACGTTTCAGCCTCAACAGAGTCCAAAAGTGCATTTAGTTGTCAAACACTTAGATTCTATGATTTCCTGCCTTTAGTGCATCATAGAATACCAGACATTCAAGTTGTACTATAGTGTAAGAGTACCTGATGCTCTCATCACGTTTTACTGCTTTAAGTTGCATTTCCAACTGTTATGCTCCGAAAAGACTTTTTAGCCTCAACAGAGTCCAAAATTGCCTTTTGTTGTCAAACACTTAGATTCTATGATTGCCTGCATTTAATGCATCATATAATACCAGACATTAATGTTTTATTGTAATATAAGAGTACCTGATGCTCTCATCACGTTTTACTGCTTTAAGTTGCATTTCCAACTTTTATGCTCCGAAAAGACGTTTCAGCCTCAACAGAGTCCAAAAGTGCATTTAGTTGTCAAACACTTAGATTCTATGAGTTCCTGCATTTAATGCATCATATAATACCAGACATTCAAGTTGTACCTTAGTGTAAGAGTACCTGATGCTCTCATCACGTTTTACTGCTTTAAGTTGCATTTCCAACTGTTATGCTCCGAAAAGACGTTTCAGCCTCACTAGAGTCCAAAAGTGCATTTTGTTGTCAAACACTTAGATTCTATGAGTTCCTGCATTTAATGCATCATATAACACCAGACATTCAAGTTGTGCTATAGTGTAAGAGTACCTGATGCTCTCATCACGTTTTACTGCTTTAAGTTGCATTTCCAACTTTTATGCTCCGAAAAGACTTTTCAGCCTCAACAGAGTCCAAAAGTGCATTTTGTTGTCAAACACTTAGATTCTATGATTTCCTGCATTTAATGCATCATATAATACCAGACATTCATGTTTCATTGTAATATAAGAGTACCTGATGCTCTCATCACGTTTTACTGCTTTAAGTTGCATTTCCAACTTTTATGCTCCGAAAAGACGTTTCAGCCTCAACAGAGTCCAAAAGTGCATTTAGTTGTCAAACACTTAGATTCTATGAGTTCCTGCATTTAATGCATCATATAACACCAGACATTCAAGTTGTGCTATAGTGTAAGAGTACCTGATGCTCTCATCACGTTTTACAGCTTTAAGTTCCATTTCCAACTTTTATGCTCCGAAAAGACGTTTCAGCCTCAACAGAGTCCAAAAGTGCATTTTGTTGTCAAACACTTAGATTCTATGATTTCCTGCCTTTAGTGCATCATAGAATACCAGACATTCAAGTTGTACTATAGTGTAAGAGTACCTGATGCTCTCATCACGTTTTACTGCTTTAAGTTGCATTTCCAACTGTTATGCTCCGAAAAGACTTTTTAGCCTCAACAGAGTCCAAAATTGCCTTTTGTTGTCAAACACTTAGATTCTATGATTTCCTGCATTTAATGCATCATATAATACCAGACATTAATGTTTTATTGTAATATAAGAGTACCTGATGCTCTCATCACGTTTTACTGCTTTAAGTTGCATTTCCAACTTTTATGCTCCGAAAAGACTTTTCAGCCTCAACAGAGTCCAAAAGTGCATTTTGTTGTCAAACACTTAGATTCTATGATTTCCTGCATTTAATGCATCATATAATACCAGACATTCAAGTTGTACCTTAGTGTAAGAGTACCTGATGCTCTCATCACGTTTTACTGCTTTAAGTTGCATTTCCAACTGTTATGCTCCGAAAAGACGTTTCAGCCTCAACAGAGTCCAAAAGTGCATTTTGTTGTCAAACACTTAGATTCTATGATTTCCTGCATTTAATGCATCATATAATACCAGACATTCATGTTTCATTGTAGTATAAGAGTACCTGATGCTCTCATCACGTTTTACTGCTTTAAGTTCCATTTCCAACTTTTATGCTCCGAAAAGACGTTTCAGCCTCAACAGAGTCCAAAAGTGCATTTAGTTGTCAAACACTTAGATTCTATGATTTCCTGCCTTTAGTGCATCATAGAATACCAGACATTCAAGTTGTACTATAGTGTAAGAGTACCTGATGCTCTCATCACGTTTTACTGCTTTAAGTTGCATTTCCAACTGTTATGCTCCGAAAAGACTTTTTAGCCTCAACAGAGTCCAAAATTGCCTTTTGTTGTCAAACACTTAGATTCTAGGACTTCCTGCATTTAATGCATCATGTAATACCAGACATTCATGTTTTATTGTAATATAAGAGTACCTGATGCTCTCATCGCGTTTTACTGCTTTAAGTTGCATTTCCAACTTTCATGCTCCGAAAAGACGTTTCAGCCTCAACAGAGTCCAAAAGTGCATTTAGTTGTCAAACACTTAGATTCTATGATTTCCTGCCTTTAGTGCATCATAGAATACCAGACATTCAAGTTGTACTATAGTGTAAGAGTACCTGATGCTCTCATCACGTTTTACTGCTTTAAGTTGCATTTCCAACTGTTATGCTCCGAAAAGACTTTTTAGCCTCAACAGAGTCCAAAATTGCCTTTTGTTGTCAAACACTTAGATTCTATGATTGCCTGCATTTAATGCATCATATAATACCAGACATTAATGTTTTATTGTAATATAAGAGTACCTGATGCTCTCATCACGTTTTACTGCTTTAAGTTGCATTTCCAACTTTTATGCTCCGAAAAGACGTTTCAGCCTCAACAGAGTCCAAAAGTGCATTTAGTCATCAAACACTTAGATTCTATGAGTTCCTGCATTTAATGCATCATATAACACCAGACATTCAAGTTGTGCTATAGTGTAAGAGTACCTGATGCTCTCATCACGTTTTACTGCTTTAAGTTGCATTTCCAACTTTTATGCTCCGAAAAGACGTTTCAGCCTCAACAGAGTCCAAAAGTGCATTTAGTTGTCAAACACTTAGATTCTATGAGTTCCTGCATTTAATGCATCATATAACACCAGACATTCAAGTTGTGCTATAGGGTAAGAGTACCTGATGCTCTCATCACGTTTTACTGCTTTAAGTTCCATTTCCAACTTTTATGCTCCGAAAAGACGTTTCAGCCTCAACAGAGTCCAAAAGTGCATTTAGTTGTCAAACACTTAGATTCTATGATTTCCTGCCTTTAGTGCATCATAGAATACCAGACATTCAAGTTGTACTATAGTGTAAGAGTACCTGATGCTCTCATCACGTTTTACTGCTTTAAGTTGCATTTCCAACTTTTATGCTCCGAAAAGACATTTCAGCCTCAACAGAGTCCAAAAGTGCATTTAGTTGTCAAACACTTAGATTCTATGAGTTCCTGCATTTAATGCATCATATAACACCAGACATTCAAGTTGTGCTATAGTGTAAGAGTACCTGATGCTCTCATCACGTTTTACTGCTTTAAGTTGCATTTCCAACTTTTATGCTCCGAAAAGACTTTTCAGCCTCAACAGAGTCCAATAGTGCATTTTGTTGTCAAACACTTAGATTCTATGATTTCCTGCATTTAATGCATGATATAATGCCAGACATTCATGTTTCATTGTAATATAAGAGTACCTGATGCTCTCATCACGTTTTACTGCTTTAAATTGCATTTCCAACTTTTATGCTCCGAAGAGACGTTTCAGCCTCAACAGAGTCCAAAAGTGCATTTTGTTGTCAAACACTTAGATTCTATGATTTCATGCATTTAATGCATCATAGAATACCAGACATTCAAGTTGTACTATAGTGTAAGAGTACCTGATGCTCTCATCACGTTTTACTGCTTTAAGTTGCATTTCCAAATTTTATGCTCCGAAAAGACTTTTCAGCCTCAACAGAGTCCAAAATTGCCTTTTGTTGTCAAACACTTAGATTCTAGGACTTCCTGCATTTAATGCATCATGTAATACCAGACATTCATGTTTTATTGTAATATAAGAGTACCTGATGCTCTCATCGCGTTTTACTGCTTTAAGTTGCATTTCCAACTTTCATGCTCCGAAAAGACGTTTCAGCCTCAACAGAGTCCAAAAGTGCATTTAGTTGTCAAACACTTAGATTCTATGATTTCCTGCCTTTAGTGCATCATAGAATACCAGACATTCAAGTTGTACTATAGTGTAAGAGTACCTGATGCTCTCATCACGTTTTACTGCTTTAAGTTGCATTTCCAACTGTTATGCTCCGAAAAGACTTTTTAGCCTCAACAGAGTCTAAAATTGCCTTTTGTTGTCAAACACTTAGATTCTATGATTTCCTGCATTTAATGCATCATATAATACCAGACATTCATGTTTCATTGTAGTATAAGAGTACCTGATGCTCTCATCACGTTTTACTGCTTTAAGTTCCATTTCCAACTTTTATGCTCCGAAAAGACGTTTCAGCCTCAACAGAGTCCAAAAGTGCATTTAGTTGTAAAACACTTAGATTCTATGAGTTCCTGCATTTAATGCATCATATAACACCAGACATTCAAGTTGTGCTATAGTGTAAGAGTACCTGATGCTCTCATCACGTTTTACTGCTTTAAGTTGCATTTCCAACTTTTATGCTCCGAAAAGACGTTTCAGCCTCAACAGAGTCCAAAAGTGCATTTTGTTGTCAAACACTTAGATTCTATGATTGCCTGCATTTAATGCATCATATAATACCAGACATTAATGTTTTATTGTAATATAAGAGTACCTGATGCTCTCATCACGTTTTACTGCTTTAAGTTGCATTTCCAACTTTTATGCTCCGAAAAGACGTTTCAGCCTCAACAGAGTCCAAAAGTGCATTTAGTTGTCAAACACTTAGATTCTATGAGTTCCTGCATTTAATGCATCATATAACACCAGACATTCAAGTTGTGCTATAGTGTAAGAGTACCTGATGCTCTCATCACGTTTTACTGCTTTAAGTTGCATTTCCAACTTTTATGCTCCGAAAAGACTTTTCAGCCTCACTAGAGTCCAAAAGTGCATTTTGTTGTCAAACACTTAGATTCTATGAGTTCCTGCATTTAATGCATCATATAACACCAGACATTCAAGTTGTGCTATAGTGTAAGAGTACCTGATGCTCTCATCACGTTTTACAGCTTTAAGTTCCATTTCCAACTTTTATGCTCCGAAAAGACGTTTCAGCCTCACTAGAGTCCAAAAGTGCATTTTGTTGTCAAACACTTAGATTCTATGAGTTCCTGCATTT
Organism: Taurulus bubalis; assembly: GCF_910589615.1. Classification (NCBI taxonomy): domain Eukaryota; kingdom Metazoa; phylum Chordata; class Actinopteri; order Perciformes; family Cottidae; genus Taurulus; species Taurulus bubalis. The sequence continues at coordinate 2,105,901 of NC_136605.1, forward strand.
AATGCATCATATAACACCAGACATTCAAGTTGTGCTATAGTGTAAGAGTACCTGATGCTCTCATCACGTTTTACAGCTTTAAGTTCCATTTCCAACTTTTATGCTCCGAAAAGACGTTTCAGCCTCAACAGAGTCCAAAAGTGCATTTTGTTGTCAAACACTTAGATTCTATGATTTCCTGCCTTTAGTGCATCATAGAATACCAGACATTCAAGTTGTACTATAGTGTAAGAGTACCTGATGCTCTCATCACGTTTTACTGCTTTAAGTTGCATTTCCAACTTTTATGCTCCGAAAAGACTTTTCAGCCTCAACAGAGTCCAAAATTGCCTTTTGTTGTCAAACACTTAGATTCTAGGACTTCCTGCATTTAATGCATCATATAATACCAGACATTAATGTTTTATTGTAATATAAGAGTACCTGATGCTCTCATCACGTTTTACTGCTTTAAGTTGCATTTCCAACTTTTATGCTCCGAAAAGACTTTTCAGCCTCAACAGAGTCCAAAAGTGCCTTTTGTTGTCAAACACTTAGATTCTATGATTTCCTGCATTTAATGCATCATATAAAACCAGACATTCAAGTTGTACTATAGTGTAAGAGTACCTGATGCTCTCATCACGTTTTACTGCTTTAAGTTGCATTTCCAACTTTTATGCTCCGAAAAGACTTTTCAGCCTCAACAGAGTCCAAAAGTGCATTTTGTTGTCAAACACTTAGATTCTATGATTTCCTGCATTTAATGCATCATATAATACCAGACATTCAAGTTGTACCTTAGTGTAAGAGTACCTGATGCTCTCATCACGTTTTACTGCTTTAAGTTGCATTTCCAACTGTTATGCTCCGAAAAGACGTTTCAGCCTCACTAGAGTCCAAAAGTGCATTTTGTTGTCAAACACTTAGATTCTATGAGTTCCTGCATTTAATGCATCATATAACACCAGACATTCAAGTTGTGCTATAGTGTAAGAGTACCTGATGCTCTCATCACGTTTTACAGCTTTAAGTTCCATTTCCAACTTTTATGCTCCGAAAAGACGTTTCAGCCTCAACAGAGTCCAAAAGTGCATTTTGTTGTCAAACACTTAGATTCTATGATTTCCTGCCTTTAGTGCATCATAGAATACCAGACATTCAAGTTGTACTATAGTGTAAGAGTACCTGATGCTCTCATCACGTTTTACTGCTTTAAGTTGCATTTCCAACTGTTATGCTCCGAAAAGACTTTTTAGCCTCAACAGAGTCCAAAATTGCCTTTTGTTGTCAAACACTTAGATTCTATGATTTCCTGCATTTAATGCATCATATAATACCAGACATTAATGTTTTATTGTAATATAAGAGTACCTGATGCTCTCATCACGTTTTACTGCTTTAAGTTGCATTTCCAACTTTTATGCTCCGAAAAGACTTTTCAGCCTCAACAGAGTCCAAAAGTGCATTTTGTTGTCAAACACTTAGATTATATGATTTCCTGCATTTAATGCATCATATAATACCAGACATTCAAGTTGTACCTTAGTGTAAGAGTACCTGATGCTCTCATCACGTTTTACTGCTTTAAGTTGCATTTCCAACTGTTATGCTCCGAAAAGACTTTTTAGCCTCAACAGAGTCTAAAATTGCCTTTTGTTGTCAAACACTTAGATTCTATGATTTCCTGCATTTAATGCATCATATAATACCAGACATTCATGTTTCATTGTAGTATAAGAGTACCTGATGCTCTCATCACGTTTTACTGCTTTAAGTTCCATTTCCAACTTTTATGCTCCGAAAAGACGTTTCAGCCTCAACAGAGTCCAAAAGTGCATTTAGTTGTCAAACACTTAGATTCTATGAGTTCCTGCATTTAATGCATCATATAACACCAGACATTCAAGTTGTGCTATAGTGTAAGAGTACCTGATGCTCTCATCACGTTTTACTGCTTTAAGTTGCATTTCCAACTGTTATGCTCCGAAAAGACTTTTTAGCCTCAACAGAGTCCAAAATTGCCTTTTGTTGTCAAACACTTAGATTCTATGATTTCCTGCATTTAATGCATCATATAATACCAGACATTAATGTTTTATTGTAATATAAGAGTACCTGATGCTCTCATCACGTTTTACTGCTTTAAGTTGCATTTCCAACTTTTATGCTCCGAAAAGACTTTTCAGCCTCAACAGAGTCCAAAAGTGCATTTTGTTGTCAAACACTTAGATTCTATGATTTCCTGCATTTAATGCATCATATAATACCAGACATTCAAGTTGTACCTTAGTGTAAGAGTACCTGATGCTCTCATCACGTTTTACTGCTTTAAGTTGCATTTCCAACTGTTATGCTCCGAAAAGACTTTTTAGCCTCAACAGAGTCTAAAATTGCCTTTTGTTGTCAAACACTTAGATTCTATGATTTCCTGCATTTAATGCATCATATAATACCAGACATTCATGTTTCATTGTAGTATAAGAGTACCTGATGCTCTCATCACGTTTTACTGCTTTAAGTTCCATTTCCAACTTTTATGCTCCGAAAAGACGTTTCAGCCTCAACAGAGTCCAAAAGTGCATTTAGTTGTCAAACACTTAGATTCTATGAGTTCCTGCATTTAATGCATCATATAACACCAGACATTCAAGTTGTGCTATAGTGTAAGAGTACCTGATGCTCTCATCACGTTTTACTGCTTTAAGTTGCATTTCCAACTTTTATGCTCCGAAAAGACTTTTCAGCCTCAACAGAGTCCAAAAGTGCCTTTTGTTGTCAAACACTTAGATTCTATGATTTCCTGCATTTAATGCATCATATAATACCAGACATTCAAGTTGTACCTTAGTGTAAGAGTACCTGATGCTCTCATCACGTTTTACTGCTTTAAGTTGCATTTCCAACTGTTATGCTCCGAAAAGACGTTTCAGCCTCACTAGAGTCCAAAAGTGCATTTTGTTGTCAAACACTTAGATTCTATGATTTCCTGCATTTAATGCATCATATAATACCAGACATTAATGTTTTATTGTAATATAAGAGTACCTGATGCTCTCATCACGTTTTACTGCTTTAAGTTGCATTTCCAACTTTTATGCTCCGAAAAGACGTTTCAGCCTCAACAGAGTCCAAAAGTGCATTTAGTTGTCAAACACTTAGATTCTATGAGTTCCTGCATTTAATGCATCATATAACACCAGACATTCAAGTTGTGCTATAGTGTAAGAGTACCTGATGCTCTCATCACGTTTTACTGCTTTAAGTTGCATTTCCAACTTTTATGCTCCGAAAAGACTTTTCAGCCTCATCAGAGTCCAAAAGTGCCTTTTGTTGTCAAACACTTAGATTCTATGATTTCCTGCAATTAATGCATCATATAATACCAGACATTCAAGTTGTACCTTAGTGTAAGAGTACCTGATGCTCTCATCACGTTTTACTGCTTTAAGTTGCATTTCCAACTGTTATGCTCCGAAAAGACGTTTCAGCCTCACTAGAGTCCAAAAGTGCATTTTGTTGTCAAACACTTAGATTCTATGATTTCCTGCATTTAATGCATCATATAATACCAGACATTCATGTTTCATTGTAATATAAGAGTACCTGATGCTCTCATCACGTTTTACTGCTTTAAATTGCATTTCCAACTTTTATGCTCCGAAAAGACGTTTCAGCCTCAACAGAGTCCAAAAGTGCATTTAGTTGTCAAACACTTAGATTCTATGAGTTCCTGCATTTAATGCATCATAGAATACCAGACATTCAAGTTGTACTATAGTGTAAGAGTACCTGATGCTCTCATCACGTTTTACTGCTTTAAGTTGCATTTCCAACTTTTATGCTCCGAAAAGACTTTTCAGCCTCAACAGAGTCTAAAAGTGCATTTTGTTGTCAAACACTTAGATTCTATGATTGCCTGCATTTAATGCATCATATAATACCAGACATTAATGTTTTATTGTAATATAAGAGTACCTGATGCTCTCATCACGTTTTACTGCTTTAAGTTGCATTTCCAACTGTTATGCTCCGAAAAGACGTTTCAGCCTCACTAGAGTCCAAAAGTGCATTTTGTTGTCAAACACTTAGATTCTATGAGTTCCTGCATTTAATGCATCATATAACACCAGACATTCAAGTTGTGCTATAGTGTAAGAGTACCTGATGCTCTCATCACGTTTTACTGCTTTAAGTTGCATTTCCAACTTTTATGCTCCGAAAAGACTTTTCAGCCTCAACAGAGTCCAAAAGTGCATTTTGTTGTCAAACACTTAGATTCTATGATTTCCTGCATTTAATGCATCATATAATACCAGACATTCATGTTTCATTGTAATATAAGAGTACCTGATGCTCTCATCACGTTTTACTGCTTTAAGTTGCATTTCCAACTTTTATGCTCCGAAAAGACGTTTCAGCCTCAACAGAGTCCAAAAGTGCATTTAGTTGTCAAACACTTAGATTCTATGAGTTCCTGCATTTAATGCATCATAGAATACCAGACATTCAAGTTGTACTATAGTGTAAGAGTACCTGATGCTCTCATCACGTTTTACTGCTTTAAGTTGCATTTCCAACTGTTATGCTCCGAAAAGACTTTTTAGCCTCAACAGAGTCCAAAATTGCCTTTTGTTGTCAAACACTTAGATTCTATGATTTCCTGCATTTAATGCATCATATAATACCAGACATTAATGTTTTATTGTAATATAAGAGTACCTGATGCTCTCATCACGTTTTACTGCTTTAAGTTGCATTTCCAACTTTTATGCTCCGAAAAGACTTTTCAGCCTCAACAGAGTCCAAAAGTGCATTTTGTTGTCAAACACTTAGATTCTATGATTTCCTGCATTTAATGCATCATATAATACCAGACATTCAAGTTGTACCTTAGTGTAAGAGTACCTGATGCTCTCATCACGTTTTACTGCTTTAAGTTGCATTTCCAACTGTTATGCTCCGAAAAGACTTTTTAGCCTCAACAGAGTCTAAAATTGCCTTTTGTTGTCAAACACTTAGATTCCATGATTTCCTGCATTTAATGCATCATATAATACCAGACATTCATGTTTCATTGTAGTATAAGAGTACCTGATGCTCTCATCACGTTTTACTGCTTTAAGTTCCATTTCCAACTTTTATGCTCCGAAAAGACGTTTCAGCCTCAACAGAGTCCAAAAGTGCATTTAGTTGTCAAACACTTAGATTCTATGATTTCCTGCCTTTAGTGCATCATAGAATACCAGACATTCAAGTTGTACTATAGTGTAAGAGTACCTGATGCTCTCATCACGTTTTACTGCTTTAAGTTGCATTTCCAACTGTTATGCTCCGAAAAGACTTTTTAGCCTCAACAGAGTCCAAAATTGCCTTTTGTTGTCAAACACTTAGATTCTATGATTGCCTGCATTTAATGCATCATATAATACCAGACATTAATGTTTTATTGTAATATAAGAGTACCTGATGCTCTCATCACGTTTTACTGCTTTAAGTTGCATTTCCAACTTTTATGCTCCGAAAAGACGTTTCAGCCTCAACAGAGTCCAAAAGTGCATTTAGTTGTCAAACACTTAGATTCTATGAGTTCCTGCATTTAATGCATCATATAACACCAGACATTCAAGTTGTGCTATAGTGTAAGAGTACCTGATGCTCTCATCACGTTTTACTGCTTTAAGTTGCATTTCCAACTTTTATGCTCCGAAAAGACTTTTCAGCCTCAACAGAGTCCAAAAGTGCCTTTTGTTGTCAAACACTTAGATTCTATGATTTCCTGCATTTAATGCATCATATAATACCAGACATTCATGTTTCATTGTAATATAAGAGTACCTGATGCTCTCATCACGTTTTACTGCTTTAAGTTGCATTTCCAACTTTTATGCTCCGAAAAGACGTTTCAGCCTCAACAGAGTCCAAAAGTGCATTTAGTTGTCAAACACTTAGATTCTATGAGTTCCTGCATTTAATGCATCATATAACACCAGACATTCAAGTTGTGCTATAGTGTAAGAGTACCTGATGCTCTCATCACGTTTTACAGCTTTAAGTTCCATTTCCAACTTTTATACTCCGAAAAGACGTTTCAGCCTCAACAGAGTCCAAAAGTGCATTTTGTTGTCAAACACTTAGATTCTATGATTCCCTGCCTTTAGTGCATCATAGAATACCAGACATTCAAGTTGTACTATAGTGTAAGAGTACCTGATGCTCTCATCACGTTTTACTGCTTTAAGTTGCATTTCCAACTGTTATGCTCCGAAAAGACTTTTTAGCCTCAACAGAGTCCAAAAGTGCATTTTGTTGTCAAACACTTAGATTCTATGATTTCCTGCATTTAATGCATCATATAATACCAGACATTCAAGTTGTACCTTAGTGTAAGAGTACCTGATGCTCTCATCACGTTTTACTGCTTTAAGTTGCATTTCCAACTGTTATGCTCCGAAAAGACTTTTTAGCCTCAACAGAGTCTAAAATTGCCTTTTGTTGTCAAACACTTAGATTCTATGATTTCCTGCATTTAATGCATCATATAATACCAGACATTCATGTTTCATTGTAGTATAAGAGTACCTGATGCTCTCATCACGTTTTACTGCTTTAAGTTCCATTTCCAACTTTTATGCTCCGAAAAGACGTTTCAGCCTCAACAGAGTCCAAAAGTGCATTTAGTTGTCAAACACTTAGATTCTATGATTTCCTGCCTTTAGTGCATCATAGAATACCAGACATTCAAGTTGTACTATAGTGTAAGAGTACCTGATGCTCTCATCACGTTTTACTGCTTTAAGTTGCATTTCCAACTGTTATGCTCCGAAAAGACTTTTTAGCCTCAACAGAGTCCAAAATTGCCTTTTGTTGTCAAACACTTAGATTCTATGATTGCCTGCATTTAATGCATCATATAATACCAGACATTAATGTTTTATTGTAATATAAGAGTACCTGATGCTCTCATCACGTTTTACTGCTTTAAGTTGCATTTCCAACTTTTATGCTCCGAAAAGACGTTTCAGCCTCAACAGAGTCCAAAAGTGCATTTAGTTGTCAAACACTTAGATTCTATGAGTTCCTGCATTTAATGCATCATATAACACCAGACATTCAAGTTGTGCTATAGTGTAAGAGTACCTGATGCTCTCATCACGTTTTACTGCTTTAAGTTGCATTTCCAACTTTTATGCTCCGAAAAGACTTTTCAGCCTCAACAGAGTCCAAAAGTGCCTTTTGTTGTCAAACACTTAGATTCTATGATTTCCTGCATTTAATGCATCATATAATACCAGACATTCAAGTTGTACCTTAGTGTAAGAGTACCTGATGCTCTCATCACGTTTTACTGCTTTAAGTTGCATTTCCAACTGTTATGCTCCGAAAAGACGTTTCAGCCTCACTAGAGTCCAAAAGTGCATTTTGTTGTCAAACACTTAGATTCTATGATTTCCTGCATTTAATGCATCATATAATACCAGACATTCATGTTTCATTGTAATATAAGAGTACCTGATGCTCTCATCACGTTTTACTGCTTTAAGTTCCATTTCCAACTTTTATGCTCCGAAAAGACGTTTCAGCCTCAACAGAGTCCAAAAGTGCATTTAGTTGTCAAACACTTAGATTCTATGAGTTCCTGCATTTAATGCATCATATAACACCAGACATTCAAGTTGTGCTATAGTGTAAGAGTACCTGATGCTCTCATCACGTTTTACTGCTTTAAGTTGCATTTCCAACTTTTATGCTCCGAAAAGACTTTTCAGCCTCAACAGAGTCCAAAAGTGCCTTTTGTTGTCAAACACTTAGATTCTATGATTTCCTGCATTTAATGCATCATATAATACCAGACATTCAAGTTGTACCTTAGTGTAAGAGTACCTGATGCTCTCATCACGTTTTACTGCTTTAAGTTGCATTTCCAACTGTTATGCTCCGAAAAGACGTTTCAGCCTCACTAGAGTCCAAAAGTGCATTTTGTTGTCAAACACTTAGATTCTATGATTTCCTGCATTTAATGCATCATATAATACCAGACATTCATGTTTCATTGTAATATAAGAGTACCTGATGCTCTCATCACGTTTTACTGCTTTAAATTGCATTTCCAACTTTTATGCTCCGAAAAGACGTTTCAGCCTCAACAGAGTCCAAAAGTGCATTTAGTTGTCAAACACTTAGATTCTATGAGTTCCTGCATTTAATGCATCATAGAATACCAGACATTCAAGTTGTACTATAGTGTAAGAGTACCTGATGCTCTCATCACGTTTTACTGCTTTAAGTTGCATTTCCAACTTTTATGCTCCGAAAAGACTTTTCAGCCTCAACAGAGTCTAAAAGTGCATTTTGTTGTCAAACACTTAGATTCTATGATTGCCTGCATTTAATGCATCATATAATACCAGACATTAATGTTTTATTGTAATATAAGAGTACCTGATGCTCTCATCACGTTTTACTGCTTTAAGTTGCATTTCCAACTTTTATGCTCCGAAAAGACGTTTCAGCCTCAACAGAGTCCAAAAGTGCATTTAGTTGTCAAACACTTAGATTCTATGAGTTCCTGCATTTAATGCATCATATAACACCAGACATTCAAGTTGTGCTATAGTGTAAGAGTACCTGATGCTCTCATCACGTTTTACTGCTTTAAGTTGCATTTCCAACTTTTATGCTCCGAAAAGACTTTTCAGCCTCAACAGAGTCCAAAAGTGCCTTTTGTTGTCAAACACTTAGATTCTATGATTTCCTGCATTTAATGCATCATATAATACCAGACATTCAAGTTGTACCTTAGTGTAAGAGTACCTGATGCTCTCATCACGTTTTACTGCTTTAAGTTGCATTTCCAACTGTTATGCTCCGAAAAGACGTTTCAGCCTCACTAGAGTCCAAAAGTGCATTTTGTTGTCAAACACTTAGATTCTATGATTTCCTGCATTTAATGCATCATATAATACCAGACATTCATGTTTCATTGTAATATGAGAGTACCTGATGCTCTCATCACGTTTTACTGCTTTAAATTGCATTTCCAACTTTTATGCTCCGAAAAGACGTTTCAGCCTCAACAGAGTCCAAAAGTGCATTTAGTTGTCAAACACTTAGATTCTATGAGTTCCTGCATTTAATGCATCATAGAATACCAGACATTCAAGTTGTACTATAGTGTAAGAGTACCTGATGCTCTCATCACGTTTTACTGCTTTAAGTTGCATTTCCAACTTTTATGCTCCGAAAAGACTTTTCAGCCTCAACAGAGTCTAAAAGTGCATTTTGTTGTCAAACACTTAGATTCTATGATTGCCTGCATTTAATGCATCATATAATACCAGACATTAATGTTTTATTGTAATATAAGAGTACCTGATGCTCTCATCACGTTTTACTGCTTTAAGTTGCATTTCCAACTTTTATGCTCCGAAAAGACGTTTCAGCCTCAACAGAGTCCAAAAGTGCATTTAGTTGTCAAACACTTAGATTCTATGAGTTCCTGCATTTAATGCATCATATAACACCAGACATTCAAGTTGTGCTATAGTGTAAGAGTACCTGATGCTCTCATCACGTTTTACTGCTTTAAGTTGCATTTCCAACTTTTATGCTCCGAAAAGACTTTTCAGCCTCAACAGAGTCCAAAAGTGCCTTTTGTTGTCAAACACTTAGATTCTATGATTTCCTGCATTTAATGCATCATATAAAACCAGACATTCAAGTTGTACTATAGTGTAAGAGTACCTGATGCTCTCATCACGTTTTACTGCTTTAAGTTGCATTTCCAACTTTTATGCTCCGAAAAGACTTTTCAGCCTCAACAGAGTCCAAAAGTGCATTTTGTTGTCAAACACTTAGATTCTATGATTTCCTGCATTTAATGCATCATATAATACCAGACATTCAAGTTGTACCTTAGTGTAAGAGTACCTGATGCTCTCATCACGTTTTACTGCTTTAAGTTGCATTTCCAACTGTTATGCTCCGAAAAGACGTTTCAGCCTCACTAGAGTCCAAAAGTGCATTTTGTTGTCAAACACTTAGATTCTATGAGTTCCTGCATTTAATGCATCATATAACACCAGACATTCAAGTTGTGCTATAGTGTAAGAGTACCTGATGCTCTCATCACGTTTTACTGCTTTAAGTTGCATTTCCAACTTTTATGCTCCGAAAAGACTTTTCAGCCTCAACAGAGTCCAAAAGTGCATTTTGTTGTCAAACACTTAGATTCTATGATTTCCTGCATTTAATGCATCATATAATACCAGACATTCATGTTTCATTGTAGTATAAGAGTACCTGATGCTCTCATCACGTTTTACTGCTTTAAGTTCCATTTCCAACTTTTATGCTCCGAAAAGACGTTTCAGCCTCAACAGAGTCCAAAAGTGCATTTAGTTGTCAAACACTTAGATTCTATGATTTCCTGCCTTTAATGCATCATAGAATACCAGACATTCAAGTTGTACTATAGTGTAAGAGTACCTGATGCTCTCATCACGTTTTACTGCTTTAAGTTGCATTTCCAACTGTTATGCTCCGAAAAGACTTTTTAGCCTCAACAGAGTCCAAAATTGCCTTTTGTTGTCAAACACTTAGATTCTATGATTTCCTGCATTTAATGCATCATATAATACCAGACATTAATGTTTTATTGTAATATAAGAGTACCTGATGCTCTCATCACGTTTTACTGCTTTAAGTTGCATTTCCAACTTTTATGCTCCGAAAAGACGTTTAAGCCTCAACAGAGTCCAAAAGTGCATTTAGTTGTAAAACACTTAGATTCTATGAGTTCCTGCATTTAATGCATCATATAACACCAGACATTCAAGTTGTGCTATAGTGTAAGAGTACCTGATGCTCTCATCACGTTTTACTGCTTTAAGTTGCATTTCCAACTTTTATGCTCCGAAAAGACGTTTCAGCCTCAACAGAGTCCAAAAGTGCATTTTGTTGTCAAACACTTAGATTCTATGATTTCATGCATTTAATGCATCATAGAATACCAGACATTCAAGTTGTACTATAGTGTAAGAGTACCTGATGCTCTCATCACGTTTTACTGCTTTAAGTTGCATTTCCAACTTTTATGCTCCGAAAAGACGTTTCAGACTCAACAGAGTCCAAAAGTGCATTTTGTTGTCAAACACTTAGATTCTATGATTGCCTGCATTTAATGCATCATATAATACCAGACATTAATGTTTTATTGTAATATAAGAGTACCTGATGCTCTCATCACGTTTTACTGCTTTAAGTTGCATTTCCAACTTTTATGCTCCGAAAAGACTTTTCAGCCTCAACAGAGTCCAAAAGTGCATTTTGTTGTCAAACACTTAGATTCTATGATTGCCTGCATTTAATGCATCATATAATACCAGACATTAATGTTTTATTGTAATATAAGAGTACCTGATGCTCTCATCACGTTTTACTGCTTTAAGTTGCATTTCCAACTTTTATGCTCCGAAAAGACGTTTCAGCCTCAACAGAGTCCAAAAGTGCATTTAGTTGTCAAACACTTAGATTCTATGATTTCCTGCATTTAATGCATCATATAATACCAGACATTCATGTTTCATTGTAGTATAAGAGTACCTGATGCTCTCATCACGTTTTACTGCTTTAAGTTCCATTTCCAACTTTTATGCTCCGAAAAGACGTTTCAGCCTCAACAGAGTCCAAAAGTGCATTTAGTTGTCAAACACTTAGATTCTAGGATTTCCTGCCTTTAGTGCATCATAGAATACCAGACATTCAAGTTGTACTATAGTGTAAGAGTACCTGATGCTCTCATCACGTTTTACTGCTTTAAGTTGCATTTCCAACTGTTATGCTCCGAAAAGACTTTTTAGCCTCAACAGAGTCCAAAATTGCCTTTTGTTGTCAAACACTTAGATTCTATGATTTCCTGCATTTAATGCATCATATAATACCAGACATTAATGTTTTATTGTAATATAAGAGTACCTGATGCTCTCATCACGTTTTACTGCTTTAAGTTGCATTTCCAACTTTTATGCTCCGAAAAGACTTTTCAGCCTCAACAGAGTCCAAAAGTGCATTTTGTTGTCAAACACTTAGATTCTATGATTGCCTGCATTTAATGCATCATATAATACCAGACATTAATGTTTTATTGTAATATAAGAGTACCTGATGCTCTCATCACGTTTTACTGCTTTAAGTTGCATTTCCAACTTTTATGCTCCGAAAAGACGTTTCAGCCTCAACAGAGTCCAAAAGTGCATTTTGTTGTCAAACACTTAGATTCTATGATTTCCTGCATTTAATGCATCATATAATACCAGACATTCATGTTTCATTGTAGTATAAGAGTACCTGATGCTCTCATCACGTTTTACTGCTTTAAGTTCCATTTCCAACTTTTATGCTCCGAAAAGACGTTTCAGCCTCAACAGAGTCCAAAAGTGCATTTAGTTGTCAAACACTTAGATTCTATGATTTCCTGCCTTTAGTGCATCATAGAATACCAGACATTCAAGTTGTACTATAGTGTAAGAGTACCTGATGCTCTCATCACGTTTTACTGCTTTAAGTTGCATTTCCAACTGTTATGCTCCGAAAAGACTTTTTAGCCTCAACAGAGTCCAAAATTGCCTTTTGTTGTCAAACACTTAGATTCTATGATTGCCTGCATTTAATGCATCATATAATACCAGACATTCATGTTTCATTGTAATATAAGAGTACCTGATGCTCTCATCACGTTTTACTGCTTTAAATTGCATTTCCAACTTTTATGCTCCGAAAAGACGTTTCAGCCTCAACAGAGTCCAAAAGTGCATTTAGTTGTCAAACACTTAGATTCTATGAGTTCCTGCATTTAATGCATCATAGAATACCAGACATTCAAGTTGTACTATAGTGTAAGAGTACCTGATGCTCTCATCACGTTTTACTGCTTTAAGTTGCATTTCCAACTTTTATCCTCCGAAAAGACTTTTCAGCCTCAACATAGTCCAAAATTGCCTTTTGTTGTCAAACACTTAGATTCTAGGACTTCCTGCATTTAATGCATCATGTAATACCAGACATTCATGTTTTATTGTAATATAAGAGTACCTGATGCTCTCATCGCGTTTTACTGCTTTAAGTTGCATTTCCAACTTTCATGCTCCGAAAAGACGTTTCAGCCTCAACAGAGTCCAAAAGTGCATTTAGTTGTCAAACACTTAGATTCTATGAGTTCCTGCCTTTAGTGCATCATAGAATACCAGACATTCAAGTTGTACTATAGTGTAAGAGTACCTGATGCTCTCATCACGTTTTACTGCTTTAAGTTGCATTTCCAACTGTTATGCTCCGAAAAGACTTTTTAGCCTAAACAGAGTCCAAAATTGCCTTTTGTTGTCAAACACTTAGATTCTATGATTTCCTGCATTTAATGCATCATATAATACCAGACATTAATGTTTTATTGTAATATAAGAGTACCTGATGCTCTCATCACGTTTTACTGCTTTAAGTTGCATTTCCAACTTTTATGCTCCGAAAAGACTTTTTAGCCTCAACAGAGTCCAAAATTGCCTTTTGTTGTCAAACACTTAGATTCTATGATTTCCTGCATTTAATGCATCATATAATACCAGACATTAATGTTTTATTGTAATATAAGAGTACCTGATGCTCTCATCACGTTTTACTGCTTTAAGTTGCATTTCCAACTTTTATGCTCCGAAAAGACGTTTCAGCCTCAACAGAGTCCAAAAGTGCATTTAGTTGTCAAACACTTAGATTCTATGAGTTCCTGCATTTAATGCATCATATAACACCAGACATTCAAGTTGTGCTATAGTGTAAGAGTACCTGATGCTCTCATCGCGTTTTACTGCTTTAAGTTGCATTTCCAACTTTCATGCTCCGAAAAGACATTTCAGCCTCAACAGAGTCCAAAAGTGCATTTAGTTGTCAAACACTTAGATTCTATGATTTCCTGCCTTTAGTGCATCATAGAATACCAGACATTCAAGTTGTACTATAGTGTAAGAGTACCTGATGCTCTCATCACGTTTTACTGCTTTAAGTTGCATTTCCAACTGTTATGCTCCGAAAAGACTTTTTAGCCTCAACAGAGTCCAAAATTGCCTTTTGTTGTCAAACACTTAGATTCTATGATTTCCTGCATTTAATGCATCATATAATACCAGACATTAATGTTTTATTGTAATATAAGAGTACCTGATGCTCTCATCACGTTTTACTGCTTTAAGTTGCATTTCCAACTTTTATGCTCCGAAAAGACGTTTCAGCCTCAACAGAGTCCAAAAGTGCATTTAGTTGTCAAACACTTAGATTCTATGAGTTCCTGCATTTAATGCATCATATAACACCAGACATTCAAGTTGTGCTATAGTGTAAGAGTACCTGATGCTCTCATCGCGTTTTACTGCTTTAAGTTGCATTTCCAACTTTCATGCTCCGAAAAGACATTTCAGCCTCAACAGAGTCCAAAAGTGCATTTAGTTGTCAAACACTTAGATTCTATGATTTCCTGCCTTTAGTGCATCATAGAATACCAGACATTCAAGTTGTACTATAGTGTAAGAGTACCTGATGCTCTCATCACGTTTTACTGCTTTAAGTTCCATTTCCAACTTTTATGCTCCGAAAAGACGTTTCAGCCTCAACAGAGTCCAAAAGTGCATTTTGTTGTCAAACACTTAGATTCTATGATTTCATGCATTTAATGCATCATAGAATACCAGACATTCAAGTTGTACTATAGTGTAAGAGTACCTGATGCTCTCATCACGTTTTACTGCTTTAAGTTGCATTTCCAACTTTTATGCTCCGAAAAGACGTTTCAGACTCAACAGAGTCCAAAAGTGCATTTTGTTGTCAAACACTTAGATTCTATGATTTCCTGCATTTAATGCATCATATAAACCAGACATTCAAGTTGTACTATAGTGTAAGAGTACCTGATGCTCTCATCACGTTTTACTGCTTTAAGTTGCATTTCCAACTTTTATGCTCCGAAAAGACTTTTCAGCCTCAACAGAGTCCAAAAGTGCATTTAGTTGTCAAACACTTAGATTCTATGATTTCCTGCCTTTAGTGCATCATAGAATACCAGACATTCAAGTTGTACTATAGTGTAAGAGTACCTGATGCTCTCATCACGTTTTACTGCTTTAAGTTGCATTTCCAACTGTTATGCTCCGAAAAGACTTTTTAGCCTCAACAGAGTCTAAAATTGCCTTTTGTTGTCAAACACTTAGATTCTATGATTTCCTGCATTTAATGCATCATATAATACCAGACATTCATGTTTCATTGTAGTATAAGAGTACCTGATGCTCTCATCACGTTTTACTGCTTTAAGTTCCATTTCCAACTTTTATGCTCCGAAAAGACGTTTCAGCCTCAACAGAGTCCAAAAGTGCATTTAGTTGTCAAACACTTAGATTCTATGATTTCCTGCCTTTAGTGCATCATAGAATACCAGACATTCAAGTTGTACTATAGTGTAAGAGTACCTGATGCTCTCATCACGTTTTACTGCTTTAAGTTGCATTTCCAACTGTTATGCTCCGAAAAGACTTTTTAGCCTCAACAGAGTCCAAAATTGCCTTTTGTTGTCAAACACTTAGATTCTATGATTGCCTGCATTTAATGCATCATATAATACCAGACATTCATGTTTCATTGTAATATAAGAGTACCTGATGCTCTCATCACGTTTTACTGCTTTAAATTGCATTTCCAACTTTTATGCTCCGAAAAGACGTTTCAGCCTCAACAGAGTCCAAAAGTGCATTTAGTTGTCAAACACTTAGATTCTATGAGTTCCTGCATTTAATGCATCATAGAATACCAGACATTCAAGTTGTACTATAGTGTAAGAGTACCTGATGCTCTCATCACGTTTTACTGCTTTAAGTTGCATTTCCAACTTTTATGCTCCGAAAAGACTTTTCAGCCTCAACATAGTCCAAAATTGCCTTTTGTTGTCAAACACTTAGATTCTAGGACTTCCTGCATTTAATGCATCATGTAATACCAGACATTCATGTTTTATTGTAATATAAGAGTACCTGATGCTCTCATCGCGTTTTACTGCTTTAAGTTGCATTTCCAACTTTCATGCTCCGAAAAGACGTTTCAGCCTCAACAGAGTCCAAAAGTGCATTTAGTTGTCAAACACTTAGATTCTATGATTTCCTGCCTTTAGTGCATCATAGAATACCAGACATTCAAGTTGTACTATAGTGTAAGAGTACCTGATGCTCTCATCACGTTTTACTGCTTTAAGTTGCATTTCCAACTGTTATGCTCCGAAAAGACTTTTTAGCCTCAACAGAGTCCAAAATTGCCTTTTGTTGTCAAACACTTAGATTCTATGATTTCCTGCATTTAATGCATCATATAATACCAGACATTAATGTTTTATTGTAATATAAGAGTACCTGATGCTCTCATCACGTTTTACTGCTTTAAGTTGCATTTCCAACTTTTATGCTCCGAAAAGACTTTTTAGCCTCAACAGAGTCCAAAATTGCCTTTTGTTGTCAAACACTTAGATTCTATGATTTCCTGCATTTAATGCATCATATAATACCAGACATTCATGTTTCATTGTAATATAAGAGTACCTGATGCTCTCATCACGTTTTACTGCTTTAAATTGCATTTCCAACTTTTATGCTCCGAAAAGACGTTTCAGCCTCAACAGAGTCCAAAAGTGCATTTAGTTGTCAAACACTTAGATTCTATGAGTTCCTGCATTTAATGCATCATAGAATACCAGACATTCAAGTTGTACTATAGTGTAAGAGTACCTGATGCTCTCATCACGTTTTACTGCTTTAAGTTGCATTTCCAACTTTTATCCTCCGAAAAGACTTTTCAGCCTCAACATAGTCCAAAATTGCCTTTTGTTGTCAAACACTTAGATTCTAGGACTTCCTGCATTTAATGCATCATGTAATACCAGACATTCATGTTTTATTGTAATATAAGAGTACCTGATGCTCTCATCGCGTTTTACTGCTTTAAGTTGCATTTCCAACTTTCATGCTCCGAAAAGACGTTTCAGCCTCAACAGAGTCCAAAAGTGCATTTAGTTGTCAAACACTTAGATTCTATGATTTCCTGCCTTTAGTGCATCATAGAATACCAGACATTCAAGTTGTACTATAGTGTAAGAGTACCTGATGCTCTCATCACGTTTTACTGCTTTAAGTTGCATTTCCAACTGTTATGCTCCGAAAAGACTTTTTAGCCTCAACAGAGTCCAAAATTGCCTTTTGTTGTCAAACACTTAGATTCTATGATTTCCTGCATTTAATGCATCATATAATACCAGACATTAATGTTTTATTGTAATATAAGAGTACCTGATGCTCTCATCACGTTTTACTGCTTTAAGTTGCATTTCCAACTTTTATGCTCCGAAAAGACTTTTTAGCCTCAACAGAGTCCAAAATTGCCTTTTGTTGTCAAACACTTAGATTCTATGATTTCCTGCATTTAATGCATCATATAATACCAGACATTAATGTTTTATTGTAATATAAGAGTACCTGATGCTCTCATCACGTTTTACTGCTTTAAGTTGCATTTCCAACTTTTATGCTCCGAAAAGACGTTTCAGCCTCAACAGAGTCCAAAAGTGCATTTAGTTGTCAAACACTTAGATTCTATGAGTTCCTGCATTTAATGCATCATATAACACCAGACATTCAAGTTGTGCTATAGTGTAAGAGTACCTGATGCTCTCATCGCGTTTTACTGCTTTAAGTTGCATTTCCAACTTTCATGCTCCGAAAAGACATTTCAGCCTCAACAGAGTCCAAAAGTGCATTTAGTTGTCAAACACTTAGATTCTATGATTTCCTGCCTTTAGTGCATCATAGAATACCAGACATTCAAGTTGTACTATAGTGTAAGAGTACCTGATGCTCTCATCACGTTTTACTGCTTTAAGTTGCATTTCCAACTGTTATGCTCCGAAAAGACTTTTTAGCCTCAACAGAGTCCAAAATTGCCTTTTGTTGTCAAACACTTAGATTCTATGATTTCCTGCATTTAATGCATCATATAATACCAGACATTAATGTTTTATTGTAATATAAGAGTACCTGATGCTCTCATCACGTTTTACTGCTTTAAGTTGCATTTCCAACTTTTATGCTCCGAAAAGACGTTTCAGCCTCAACAGAGTCCAAAAGTGCATTTAGTTGTCAAACACTTAGATTCTATGAGTTCCTGCATTTAATGCATCATATAACACCAGACATTCAAGTTGTGCTATAGTGTAAGAGTACCTGATGCTCTCATCACGTTTTACTGCTTTAAGTTGCATTTCCAACTTTCATGCTCCGAAAAGACATTTCAGCCTCAACAGAGTCCAAAAGTGCATTTAGTTGTCAAACACTTAGATTCTATGATTTCCTGCCTTTAGTGCATCATAGAATACCAGACATTCAAGTTGTACTATAGTGTAAGAGTACCTGATGCTCTCATCACGTTTTACTGCTTTAAGTTCCATTTCCAACTTTTATGCTCCGAAAAGACGTTTCAGCCTCAACAGAGTCCAAAAGTGCATTTTGTTGTCAAACACTTAGATTCTATGATTTCATGCATTTAATGCATCATAGAATACCAGACATTCAAGTTGTACTATAGTGTAAGAGTACCTGATGCTCTCATCACGTTTTACTGCTTTAAGTTGCATTTCCAACTTTTATGCTCCGAAAAGACGTTTCAGACTCAACAGAGTCCAAAAGTGCATTTTGTTGTCAAACACTTAGATTCTATGATTTCCTGCATTTAATGCATCATATAAACCAGACATTCAAGTTGTACTATAGTGTAAGAGTACCTGATGCTCTCATCACGTTTTACTGCTTTAAGTTGCATTTCCAACTTTTATGCTCCGAAAAGACTTTTCAGCCTCAACAGAGTCCAAAAGTGCATTTAGTTGTCAAACACTTAGATTCTATGATTTCCTGCCTTTAGTGCATCATAGAATACCAGACATTCAAGTTGTACTATAGTGTAAGAGTACCTGATGCTCTCATCACGTTTTACTGCTTTAAGTTGCATTTCCAACTGTTATGCTCCGAAAAGACTTTTTAGCCTCAACAGAGTCTAAAATTGCCTTTTGTTGTCAAACACTTAGATTCTATGATTTCCTGCATTTAATGCATCATATAATACCAGACATTCATGTTTCATTGTAGTATAAGAGTACCTGATGCTCTCATCACGTTTTACTGCTTTAAGTTCCATTTCCAACTTTTATGCTCCGAAAAGACGTTTCAGCCTCAACAGAGTCCAAAAGTGCATTTAGTTGTCAAACACTTAGATTCTATGATTTCCTGCCTTTATTGCATCATAGAATACCAGACATTCAAGTTGTACTATAGTGTAAGAGTACCTGATGCTCTCATCACGTTTTACTGCTTTAAGTTGCATTTCCAACTGTTATGCTCCGAAAAGACTTTTTAGCCTCAACAGAGTCCAAAATTGCCTTTTGTTGTCAAACACTTAGATTCTATGATTGCCTGCATTTAATGCATCATATAATACCAGACATTCATGTTTCATTGTAATATAAGAGTACCTGATGCTCTCATCACGTTTTACTGCTTTAAATTGCATTTCCAACTTTTATGCTCCGAAAAGACGTTTCAGCCTCAACAGAGTCCAAAAGTGCATTTAGTTGTCAAACACTTAGATTCTATGAGTTCCTGCATTTAATGCATCATAGAATACCAGACATTCAAGTTGTACTATAGTGTAAGAGTACCTGATGCTCTCATCACGTTTTACTGCTTTAAGTTGCATTTCCAACTTTTATGCTCCGAAAAGACTTTTCAGCCTCAACATAGTCCAAAATTGCCTTTTTGTTGTCAAACACTTAGATTCTAGGACTTCCTGCATTTAATGCATCATGTAATACCAGACATTCATGTTTTATTGTAATATAAGAGTACCTGATGCTCTCATCGCGTTTTACTGCTTTAAGTTGGCATTTCCAACTTTCATGCTCCGAAAAGACGTTTCAGCCTCAACAGAGTCCAAAAGTGCATTTAGTTGTCAAACACTTAGATTCTATGATTTCCTGCCTTTAGTGCATCATAGAATACCAGACATTCAAGTTGTACTATAGTGTAAGAGTACCTGATGCTCTCATCACGTTTTTACTGCTTTAAGTTGCATTTCCAACTGTTATGCTCCGAAAAGACTTTTTAGCCTCAACAGAGTCCAAAAATTGCCTTTTGTTGTCAAACACTTAGATTCTATGATTTCCTGCATTTAATGCATCTATAATACCAGACATTAATGTTTTATTGTAATATAAGAGTACCTGATGCTCTCATCACGTTTACTGCTTTAAGTTGCATTTCCAACTTTTATGCTCCGAAAAGACTTTTTAGCCTCAACAGAGTCCAAAATTGCCTTTTGTTGTCAAACACTTAGATTCTATGATTTCCTGCATTTAATGCATCATATAATACCAGACATTAATGTTTTATTGTAATATAAGAGTACCTGATGCTTTCATCACGTTTTACTGCTTTAAGTTGCATTTCCAACTTTTATGCTCCGAAAAGACGTTTCAGCCTCAACAGAGTCCAAAATTGCCTTTTGTTGTCAAACACTTAGATTCTAGGACTTCCTGCATTTAATGCATCATATAATACCAGACATTAATGTTTTATTGTAATATAAGAGTACCTGATGCTCTCATCACGTTTTACTGCTTTAAGTTGCATTTCCAACTTTTATGCTCCGAAAAGACGTTTCAGCCTCAACAGAGTCCAAAATTGCCTTTAGTTGTCAAACACTTAGATTCTATGAGTTCCTGCATTTAATGCATCATATAACACCAGACATTCAAGTTGTACTATAGTGTAAGAGTACCTGATGCTCTCATCGCGTTTTACTGCTTTAAGTTGCATTTCCAACTTTCATGCTCCGAAAAGACATTTCAGCCTCAACAGAGTCCAAAAGTGCATTTAGTTGTCAAACACTTAGATTCTATGATTTCCTGCCTTTAGTGCATCATAGAATACCAGACATTAATGTTTTATTGTAATATAAGAGTACCTGATGCTCTCATCACGTTTTACTGCTTTAAGTTGCATTTCCAACTTTTATGCTCCGAAAAGACTTTTTAGCCTCAACAGAGTCCAAAATTGCCTTTTGTTGTCAAACACTTAGATTCTATGATTTCCTGCATTTAATGCATCATATAATACCAGACATTAATGTTTTATTGTAATATAAGAGTACCTGATGCTCTCATCACGTTTTACTGCTTTAAGTTCCATTTCCAACTTTTATGCTCCGAAAAGACGTTTCAGCCTCAACAGAGTCCAAAAGTGCATTTAGTTGTAAAACACTTAGATTCTATGAGTTCCTGCATTTAATGCATCATATAACACCAGACATTCAAGTTGTGCTATAGTGTAAGAGTACCTGATGCTCTCATCACGTTTTACTGCTTTAAGTTGCATTTCCAACTTTTATGCTCCGAAAAGACGTTTCAGCCTCAACAGAGTCCAAAAGTGCATTTTGTTGTCAAACACTTAGATTCTATGATTTCATGCATTTAGTGCATCATAGAATACCAGACATTCAAGTTGTACTATAGTGTAAGAGTACCTGATGCTCTCATCACGTTTTACTGCTTTAAGTTGCATTTCCAACTGTTATGCTCCGAAAAGACTTTTTAGCCTCAACAGAGTCCAAAATTGCCTTTTGTTGTCAAACACTTAGATTCTATGATTTCCTGCATTTAATGCATCATATAATACCAGACATTAATGTTTTATTGTAATATAAGAGTACCTGATGCTCTCATCACGTTTTACTGCTTTAAGTTCCATTTCCAACTTTTATGCTCCGAAAAGACGTTTCAGCCTCAACAGAGTCCAAAAGTGCATTTAGTTGTAAAACACTTAGATTCTATGAGTTCCTGCATTTAATGCATCATATAACACCAGACATTCAAGTTGTGCTATAGTGTAAGAGTACCTGATGCTCTCATCACGTTTTACTGCTTTAAGTTGCATTTCCAACTTTTATGCTCCGAAAAGACTTTTCAGCCTCAACAGAGTCCAAAAGTGCATTTAGTTGTCAAACACTTAGATTCTATGATTTCCTGCCTTTAGTGCATCATAGAATACCAGACATTCAAGTTGTACTATAGTGTAAGAGTACCTGATGCTCTCATCACGTTTTACTGCTTTAAGTTGCATTTCCAACTGTTATGCTCCGAAAAGACTTTTTAGCCTCAACAGAGTCTAAAATTGCCTTTTGTTGTCAAACACTTAGATTCTATGATTTCCTGCATTTAATGCATCATATAATACCAGACATTCATGTTTCATTGTAGTATAGAGTACCTGATGCTCTCATCACGTTTTACTGCTTTAAGTTCCATTTCCAACTTTTATGCTCCGAAAAGACGTTTCAGCCTCAACAGAGTCCAAAAGTGCATTTAGTTGTCAAACACTTAGATTCTATGATTTCCTGCCTTTAGTGCATCATAGAATACCAGACATTCAAGTTGTACTATAGTGTAAGAGTACCTGATGCTCTCATCACGTTTTACTGCTTTAAGTTGCATTTCCAACTGTTATGCTCCGAAAAGACTTTTTAGCCTCAACAGAGTCCAAAATTGCCTTTTGTTGTCAAACACTTAGATTCTATGAGTTCCTGCATTTAATGCATCATATAACACCAGACATTCAAGTTGTGCTATAGTGTAAGAGTACCTGATGCTCTCATCACGTTTTACTGCTTTAAGTTGCATTTCCAACTTTTATGCTCCGAAAAGACTTTTCAGCCTCAACAGAGTCCAAAAGTGCCTTTTGTTGTCAAACACTTAGATTCTATGATTTCCTGCATTTAATGCATCATATAAAACCAGACATTCAAGTTGTACTATAGTGTAAGAGTACCTGATGCTCTCATCACGTTTTACTGCTTTAAGTTGCATTTCCAACTTTTATGCTCCGAAAAGACTTTTCAGCCTCAACAGAGTCCAAAAGTGCATTTTGTTGTCAAACACTTAGATTCTATGATTTCCTGCATTTAATGCATCATATAATACCAGACATTCAAGTTGTACCTTAGTGTAAGAGTACCTGATGCTCTCATCACGTTTTACTGCTTTAAGTTGCATTTCCAACTGTTATGCTCCGAAAAGACGTTTCAGCCTCACTAGAGTCCAAAAGTGCATTTTGTTGTCAAACACTTAGATTCTATGATTTCCTGCATTTAATGCATCATATAACACCAGACATTCAAGTTGTACTATAGTGTAAGAGTACCTGATGCTCTCATCACGTTTTACTGCTTTAAGTTGCATTTCCAACTTTTATGCTCCGAAAAGACTTTTCAGCCTCAACATAGTCCAAAATTGCCTTTTGTTGTCAAACACTTAGATTCTAGGACTTCCTGCATTTAATGCATCATGTAATACCAGACATTCATGTTTTATTGTAATATAAGAGTACCTGATGCTCTCATCGCGTTTTACTGCTTTAAGTTGCATTTCCAACTTTCATGCTCCGAAAAGACGTTTCAGCCTCAACAGAGTCCAAAAGTGCATTTAGTTGTCAAACACTTAGATTCTATGATTTCCTGCCTTTAGTGCATCATAGAATACCAGACATTCAAGTTGTACTATAGTGTAAGAGTACCTGATGCTCTCATCACGTTTTACTGCTTTAAGTTGCATTTCCAACTGTTATGCTCCGAAAAGACTTTTTAGCCTCAACAGAGTCCAAAATTGCCTTTTGTTGTCAAACACTTAGATTCTATGATTTCCTGCATTTAATGCATCATATAATACCAGACATTAATGTTTTATTGTAATATAAGAGTACCTGATGCTCTCATCACGTTTTACTGCTTTAAGTTGCATTTCCAACTTTTATGCTCCGAAAAGACTTTTTAGCCTCAACAGAGTCCAAAATTGCCTTTTGTTGTCAAACACTTAGATTCTATGATTTCCTGCATTTAATGCATCATATAATACCAGACATTAATGTTTTATTGTAATATAAGAGTACCTGATGCTCTCATCACGTTTTACTGCTTTAAGTTGCATTTCCAACTTTTATGCTCCGAAAAGACGTTTCAGCCTCAACAGAGTCCAAAATTGCCTTTTGTTGTCAAACACTTAGATTCTATGATTTCCTGCATTTAATGCATCATATAATACCAGACATTAATGTTTTATTGTAATATAAGAGTACCTGATGCTCTCATCACGTTTTACTGCTTTAAGTTGCATTTCCAACTTTTATGCTCCGAAAAGACGTTTCAGCCTCAACAGAGTCCAAAATTGCCTTTAGTTGTCAAACACTTAGATTCTATGAGTTCCTGCATTTAATGCATCATATAACACCAGACATTCAAGTTGTGCTATAGTGTAAGAGTACCTGATGCTCTCATCGCGTTTTACTGCTTTAAGTTGCATTTCCAACTTTCATGCTCCGAAAAGACATTTCAGCCTCAACAGAGTCCAAAAGTGCATTTAGTTGTCAAACACTTAGATTCTATGATTTCCTGCCTTTAGTGCATCATAGAATACCAGACATTAATGTTTTATTGTAATATGAGAGTACCTGATGCTCTCATCACGTTTTACTGCTTTAAGTTGCATTTCCAACTTTTATGCTCCGAAAAGACTTTTTAGCCTCAACAGAGTCCAAAATTGCCTTTTGTTGTCAAACACTTAGATTCTATGATTTCCTGCATTTAATGCATCATATAATACCAGACATTAATGTTTATTGTAATATAAGAGTACCTGATGCTCTCATCACGTTTTACTGCTTTAAGTTCCATTTCCAACTTTTATGCTCCGAAAAGACGTTTCAGCCTCAACAGAGTCCAAAAGTGCATTTAGTTGTCAAACACTTAGATTCTATGATTTCCTGCCTTTAGTGCATCATAGAATACCAGACATTCAAGTTGTACTATAGTGTAAGAGTACCTGATGCTCTCATCACGTTTTACTGCTTTAAGTTGCATTTCCAACTGTTATGCTCCGAAAAGACTTTTTAGCCTCAACAGAGTCCAAAATTGCCTTTTGTTGTCAAACACTTAGATTCTATGAGTTCCTGCATTTAATGCATCATATAACACCAGACATTCAAGTTGTGCTATAGTGTAAGAGTACCTGATGCTCTCATCACGTTTTACTGCTTTAAGTTGCATTTCCAACTTTTATGCTCCGAAAAGACTTTTCAGCCTCAACAGAGTCCAAAAGTGCCTTTTGTTGTCAAACACTTAGATTCTATGATTTCCTGCATTTAATGCATCATATAAAACCAGACATTCAAGTTGTACTATAGTGTAAGAGTACCTGATGCTCTCATCACGTTTTACTGCTTTAAGTTGCATTTCCAACTTTTATGCTCCGAAAAGACTTTTCAGCCTCAACAGAGTCCAAAAGTGCATTTTGTTGTCAAACACTTAGATTCTATGATTTCCTGCATTTAATGCATCATATAATACCAGACATTCAAGTTGTACCTTAGTGTAAGAGTACCTGATGCTCTCATCACGTTTTACTGCTTTAAGTTGCATTTCCAACTTTTATGCTCCGAAAAGACGTTTCAGCCTCACTAGAGTCCAAAAGTGCATTTTGTTGTCAAACACTTAGATTCTATGAGTTCCTGCATTTAATGCATCATATAACACCAGACATTCAAGTTGTGCTATAGTGTAAGAGTACCTGATGCTCTCATCACGTTTTACTGCTTTAAGTTGCATTTCCAACTTTTATGCTCCGAAAAGACTTTTCAGCCTCAACAGAGTCCAAAAGTGCATTTTGTTGTCAAACACTTAGATTCTATGATTTCCTGCATTTAATGCATCATATAATACCAGACATTCATGTTTCATTGTAATATAAGAGTACCTGATGCTCTCATCACGTTTTACTGCTTTAAGTTGCATTTCCAACTTTTATGCTCCGAAAAGACGTTTCAGCCTCAACAGAGTCCAAAAGTGCATTTAGTTGTCAAACACTTAGATTCTATGAGTTCCTGCATTTAATGCATCATATAACACCAGACATTCAAGTTGTGCTATAGTGTAAGAGTACCTGATGCTCTCATCACGTTTTACAGCTTTAAGTTCCATTTCCAACTTTTATGCTCCGAAAAGACGTTTCAGCCTCAACAGAGTCCAAAAGTGCATTTTGTTGTCAAACACTTAGATTCTATGATTTCCTGCCTTTAGTGCATCATAGAATACCAGACATTCAAGTTGTACTATAGTGTAAGAGTACCTGATGCTCTCATCACGTTTTACTGCTTTAAGTTGCATTTCCAACTGTTATGCTCCGAAAAGACTTTTTAGCCTCAACAGAGTCCAAAATTGCCTTTTGTTGTCAAACACTTAGATTCTATGATTTCCTGCATTTAATGCATCATATAATACCAGACATTAATGTTTTATTGTAATATAAGAGTACCTGATGCTCTCATCACGTTTTACTGCTTTAAGTTGCATTTCCAACTTTTATGCTCCGAAAAGACTTTTCAGCCTCAACAGAGTCCAAAAGTGCATTTTGTTGTCAAACACTTAGATTCTATGATTTCCTGCCTGTAATGCATCATATAAAACCAGACATTCAAGTTGTACTATAGTGTAAGAGTACCTGATGCTCTCATCACGTTTTACTGCTTTAAGTTGCATTTCCAACTTTTATGCTCCGAAAAGACGTTTCAGCCTCAACAGAGTCCAAAAGTGCATTTTGTTGTCAAACACTTAGATTCTATGATTTCCTGCATTTAATGCATCATATAATACCAGACATTCAAGTTGTACCTTAGTGTAAGAGTACCTGATGCTCTCATCACGTTTTACTGCTTTAAGTTGCATTTCCAACTTTTATGCTCCGAAAAGACGTTTCAGCCTCAACAGAGTCCAAAATTGCCTTTTGTTGTCAAACACTTAGATTCTAGGACTTCCTGCATTTAATGCATCATGTAATACCAGACATTCATGTTTTATTGTAATATAAGAGTACCTGATGCTCTCATCGCGTTTTACTGCTTTAAGATGCATTTCCAACTTTCATGCTCCGAAAAGACGTTTCAGCCTCAACAGAGTCCAAAAGTGCATTTAGTTGTCAAACACTTAGATTCTATGATTTCCTGCCTTTAGTGCATCATAGAATACCAGACATTCAAGTTGTACTATAGTGTAAGAGTACCTGATGCTCTCATCACGTTTTACTGCTTTAAGTTGCATTTCCAACTGTTATGCTCCGAAAAGACTTTTTAGCCTCAACAGAGTCCACAATTGCCTTTTGTTGTCAAACACTTAGATTCTATGATTTCCTGCATTTAATGCATCATATAATACCAGACATTAATGTTTTATTGTAATATAAGAGTACCTGATGCTCTCATCACGTTTTACTGCTTTAAGTTGCATTTCCAACTGTTATGCTCCGAAAAGACTTTTTAGCCTCAACAGAGTCCAAAATTGCCTTTTGTTGTCAAACACTTAGATTCTATGATTTCCTGCATTTAATGCATCATATAATACCAGACATTAATGTTTTATTGTAATATAAGAGTACCTGATGCTCTCATCACGTTTTACTGCTTTAAGTTCCATTTCCAACTTTTATGCTCCGAAAAGACGTTTCAGCCTCAACAGAGTCCAAAAGTGCATTTAGTTGTAAAACACTTAGATTCTATGAGTTCCTGCATTTAATGCATCATATAACACCAGACATTCAAGTTGTGCTATAGTGTAAGAGTACCTGATGCTCTCATCACGTTTTACTGCTTTAAGTTGCATTTCCAACTTTTATGCTCCGAAAAGACTTTTCAGCCTCAACAGAGTCCAAAAGTGCATTTAGTTGTCAAACACTTAGATTCTATGATTTCCTGCCTTTAGTGCATCATAGAATACCAGACATTCAAGTTGTACTATAGTGTAAGAGTACCTGATGCTCTCATCACGTTTTACTGCTTTAAGTTGCATTTCCAACTGTTATGCTCCGAAAAGACTTTTTAGCCTCAACAGAGTCTAAAATTGCCTTTTGTTGTCAAACACTTAGATTCTATGATTTCCTGCATTTAATGCATCATATAATACCAGACATTCATGTTTCATTGTAGTATAAGAGTACCTGATGCTCTCATCACGTTTTACTGCTTTAAGTTCCATTTCCAACTTTTATGCTCCGAAAAGACGTTTCAGCCTCAACAGAGTCCAAAAGTGCATTTAGTTGTCAAACACTTAGATTCTATGATTTCCTGCCTTTAGTGCATCATAGAATACCAGACATTCAAGTTGTACTATAGTGTAAGAGTACCTGATGCTCTCATCACGTTTTACTGCTTTAAGTTGCATTTCCAACTGTTATGCTCCGAAAAGACTTTTTAGCCTCAACAGAGTCCAAAATTGCCTTTTGTTGTCAAACACTTAGATTCTATGAGTTCCTGCATTTAATGCATCATATAACACCAGACATTCAAGTTGTGCTATAGTGTAAGAGTACCTGATGCTCTCATCACGTTTTACTGCTTTAAGTTGCATTTCCAACTTTTATGCTCCGAAAAGACTTTTCAGCCTCAACAGAGTCCAAAAGTGCCTTTTGTTGTCAAACACTTAGATTCTATGATTTCCTGCATTTAATGCATCATATAAAACCAGACATTCAAGTTGTACTATAGTGTAAGAGTACCTGATGCTCTCATCACGTTTTACTGCTTTAAGTTGCATTTCCAACTTTTATGCTCCGAAAAGACTTTTCAGCCTCAACAGAGTCCAAAAGTGCATTTTGTTGTCAAACACTTAGATTCTATGATTTCCTGCATTTAATGCATCATATAATACCAGACATTCATGTTTCATTGTAATATAAGAGTACCTGATGCTCTCATCACGTTTTACTGCTTTAAGTTGCATTTCCAACTTTTATGCTCCGAAAAGACGTTTCAGCCTCAACAGAGTCCAAAAGTGCATTTAGTTGTCAAACACTTAGATTCTATGAGTTCCTGCATTTAATGCATCATATAACACCAGACATTCAAGTTGTGCTATAGTGTAAGAGTACCTGATGCTCTCATCACGTTTTACAGCTTTAAGTTCCATTTCCAACTTTTATGCTCCGAAAAGACGTTTCAGCCTCAACAGAGTCCAAAAGTGCATTTTGTTGTCAAACACTTAGATTCTATGATTTCCTGCCTTTAGTGCATCATAGAATACCAGACATTCAAGTTGTACTATAGTGTAAGAGTACCTGATGCTCTCATCACGTTTTACTGCTTTAAGTTGCATTTCCAACTGTTATGCTCCGAAAAGACTTTTTAGCCTCAACAGAGTCCAAAATTGCCTTTTGTTGTCAAACACTTAGATTCTATGATTTCCTGCATTTAATGCATCATATAATACCAGACATTAATGTTTTATTGTAATATAAGAGTACCTGATGCTCTCATCACGTTTTACTGCTTTAAGTTGCATTTCCAACTTTTATGCTCCGAAAAGACTTTTCAGCCTCAACAGAGTCCAAAAGTGCATTTTGTTGTCAAACACTTAGATTCTATGATTTCCTGCCTGTAATGCATCATATAAAACCAGACATTCAAGTTGTACTATAGTGTAAGAGTACCTGATGCTCTCATCACGTTTTACTGCTTTAAGTTGCATTTCCAACTTTTATGCTCCGAAAAGACTTTTCAGCCTCAACAGAGTCCAAAAGTGCATTTTGTTGTCAAACACTTAGATTCTATGATTTCCTGCATTTAATGCATCATATAATACCAGACATTCAAGTTGTACCTTAGTGTAAGAGTACCTGATGCTCTCATCACGTTTTACTGCTTTAAGTTGCATTTCCAACTGTTATGCTCCGAAAAGACTTTTTAGCCTCAACAGAGTCCACAATTGCCTTTTGTTGTCAAACACTTAGATTCTATGATTTCCTGCATTTAATGCATCATATAATACCAGACATTAATGTTTTATTGTAATATAAGAGTACCTGATGCTCTCATCACGTTTTACTGCTTTAAGTTGCATTTCCAACTTTTATGCTCCGAAAAGACTTTTTAGCCTCAACAGAGTCTAAAATTGCCTTTTGTTGTCAAACACTTAGATTCTATGATTTCCTGCATTTAATGCATCATATAATACCAGACATTCAAGTTGTACTATAGTGTAAGAGTACCTGATGCTCTCATCACGTTTTACTGCTTTAAGTTGCATTTCCAACTTTTATGCTCCGAAAAGACTTTTCAGCCTCAACAGAGTCCAAAAGTGCATTTTGTTGTCAAACACTTAGATTCTAGGACTTCCTGCATTTAATGCATCATACCAGACATTCATGTTTTATTGTAATATAAGAGTACCTGATGCTCTCATCGCGTTTTACTGCTTTAAGTTGCATTTCCAACTTTCATGCTCCGAAAAGACGTTTCAGCCTCAACAGAGTCCAAAAGTGCATTTAGTTGTCAAACACTTAGATTCTATGAGTTCCTGCATTTAATGCATCATATAACACCAGACATTCAAGTTGTGCTATAGTGTAAGAGTACCTGATGCTCTCATCACGTTTTACTGCTTTAAGTTGCATTTCCAACTGTTATGCTCCGAAAAGACTTTTTAGCCTCAACAGAGTCCACAATTGCCTTTTGTTGTCAAACACTTAGATTCTATGATTTCCTGCATTTAATGCATCATATAATACCAGACATTAATGTTTTATTGTAATATAAGAGTACCTGATGCTCTCATCACGTTTTACTGCTTTAAGTTGCATTTCCAACTTTTATGCTCCGAAAAGACTTTTTAGCCTCAACAGAGTCTAAAATTGCCTTTTGTTGTCAAACACTTAGATTCTATGATTTCCTGCATTTAATGCATCATATAATACCAGACATTCAAGTTGTACTATAGTGTAAGAGTACCTGATGCTCTCATCACGTTTTACTGCTTTAAGTTGCATTTCCAACTTTTATGCTCCGAAAAGACGTTTCAGCCTCAACAGAGTCCAAAAGTGCATTTTGTTGTCAAACACTTAGATTCTATGAGTTCCTGCATTTAATGCATCATACCAGACATTCATGTTTTATTGTAATATAAGAGTACCTGATGCTCTCATCGCGTTTTACTGCTTTAAGTTGCATTTCCAACTTTCATGCTCCGAAAAGACGTTTCAGCCTCAACAGAGTCCAAAAGTGCATTTAGTTGTCAAACACTTAGATTCTATGAGTTCCTGCATTTAATGCATCATATAACACCAGACATTCAAGTTGTGCTATAGTGTAAGAGTACCTGATGCTCTCATCACGTTTTACTGCTTTAAGTTGCATTTCCAACTGTTATGCTCCGAAAAGACTTTTTAGCCTCAACAGAGTCCAAAATTGCCTTTTGTTGTCAAACACTTAGATTCTATGATTTCCTGCATTTAATGCATCATATAATACCAGACATTAATGTTTTATTGTAATATAAGAGTACCTGATGCTCTCATCACGTTTTACTGCTTTAAGTTGCATTTCCAACTTTTATGCTCCGAAAAGACGTTTCAGCCTCAACAGAGTCCAAAAGTGCATTTAGTTGTCAAACACTTAGATTCTATGAGTTCCTGCATTTAATGCATCATATAACACCAGACATTCAAGTTGTGCTATAGTGTAAGAGTACCTGATGCTCTCATCACGTTTTACTGCTTTAAGTTGCATTTCCAACTTTTATGCTCCGAAAAGACGTTTCAGCCTCAACAGAGTCCAAAAGTGCATTTAGTTGTCAAACACTTAGATTCTATGAGTTCCTGCATTTAATGCATCATATAACACCAGACATTCAAGTTGTGCTATAGTGTAAGAGTACCTGATGCTCTCATCACGTTTTACTGCTTTAAGTTGCATTTCCAACTTTTATGCTCCGAAAAGACGTTTCAGCCTCAACAGAGTCCAAAAGTGCATTTTGTTGTCAAACACTTAGATTCTATGATTTCCTGCCTTTAGTGCATCATAGAATACCAGACATTCAAGTTGTACTATAGTGTAAGAGTACCTGATGCTCTCATCACGTTTTACTGCTTTAAGTTGCATTTCCAACTGTTATGCTCCGAAAAGACTTTTTAGCCTCAACAGAGTCCAAAATTGCCTTTTGTTGTCAAACACTTAGATTCTATGATTTCCTGCATTTAATGCATCATATAATACCAGACATTAATGTTTTATTGTAATATAAGAGTACCTGATGCTCTCATCACGTTTTACTGCTTTAAGTTGCATTTCCAACTTTTATGCTCCGAAAAGACTTTTTAGCCTCAACAGAGTCCAAAATTGCCTTTTGTTGTCAAACACTTAGATTCTATGATTTCCTGCATTTAATGCATCATATAATACCAGACATTAATGTTTTATTGTAATATAAGAGTACCTGATGCTCTCATCACGTTTTACTGCTTTAAGTTGCATTTCCAACTTTTATGCTCCGAAAAGACGTTTCAGCCTCAACAGAGTCCAAAAGTGCATTTAGTTGTCAAACACTTAGATTCTATGAGTTCCTGCATTTAATGCATCATATAACACCAGACATTCAAGTTGTGCTATAGTGTAAGAGTACCTGATGCTCTCATCACGTTTTACTGCTTTAAGTTGCATTTCCAACTTTTATGCTCCGAAAAGACGTTTCAGCCTCAACAGAGTCCAAAAGTGCATTTAGTTGTCAAACACTTAGATTCTATGATTTCCTGCCTTTAGTGCATCATAGAATACCAGACATTCAAGTTGTACTATAGTGTAAGAGTACCTGATGCTCTCATCACGTTTTACTGCTTTAAGTTGCATTTCCAACTGTTATGCTCCGAAAAGACTTTTTAGCCTCAACAGAGTCCAAAATTGCCTTTTGTTGTCAAACACTTAGATTCTATGATTTCCTGCATTTAATGCATCATATAATACCAGACATTAATGTTTTATTGTAATATAAGAGTGCCTGATGCTCTCATCACGTTTTACTGCTTTAAGTTGCATTTCCAACTTTTATGCTCCGAAAAGACGTTTCAGCCTCAACAGAGTCCAAAAGTGCATTTAGTTGTCAAACACTTAGATTCTATGAGTTCCTGCATTAAATGCATCATATAACACCAGACATTCAAGTTGTGCTATAGTGTAAGAGTACCTGATGCTCGCATCACGTTTTACTGCTTTAAGTTGCATTTCCAACTTTTATGCTCCGAAAAGACGTTTCAGCCTCAACAGAGTCCAAAAGTGCATTTTGTTGTCAAACACTTAGATTCTATGATTTCCTGCATTTAATGCATCATATAATACCAGACATTAATGTTTTATTGTAATATAAGAGTACCTGATGCTCTCATCACGTTTTACTGCTTTAAGTTGCATTTCCAACTTTTATGCTCCGAAAAGACGTTTCAGCCTCAACAGAGTCCAAAAGTGCATTTAGTTGTCAAACACTTAGATTCTATGAGTTCCTGCATTTAATGCATCATAGAATACCAGACATTCAAGTTGTACTATAGTGTAAGAGTACCTGATGCTCTCATCACGTTTTACTGCTTTAAGTTGCATTTCCAACTGTTATGCTCCGAAAAGACTTTTTAGCCTCAACAGAGTCCAAAATTGCCTTTTGTTGTCAAACACTTAGATTCTATGATTTCCTGCATTTAATGCATCATATAATACCAGACATTAATGTTTTATTGTAATATAAGAGTACCTGATGCTCTCATCACGTTTTACTGCTTTAAGTTGCATTTCCAACTTTTATGCTCCGAAAAGACTTTTTAGCCTCAACAGAGTCCAAAATTGCCTTTTGTTGTCAAACACTTAGATTCTATGATTTCCTGCATTTAATGCATCATATAATACCAGACATTAATGTTTTATTGTAATATAAGAGTACCTGATGCTCTCATCACGTTTTACTGCTTTAAGTTGCATTTCCAACTTTTATGCTCCGAAAAGACGTTTCAGCCTCAACAGAGTCCAAAAGTGCATTTAGTTGTCAAACACTTAGATTCTATGAGTTCCTGCATTTAATGCATCATATAACACCAGACATTCAAGTTGTGCTATAGTGTAAGAGTACCTGATGCTCGCATCACGTTTTACTGCTTTAAGTTGCATTTCCAACTTTTATGCTCCGAAAAGACGTTTCAGCCTCAACAGAGTCCAAAAGTGCATTTTGTTGTCAAACACTTAGATTCTATGATTTCATGCATTTAATGCATCATAGAATACCAGACATTCAAGTTGTACTATAGTGTAAGAGTACCTGATGCTCTCATCACGTTTTACTGCTTTAAGTTGCATTTCCAACTGTTATGCTCCGAAAAGACTTTTTAGCCTCAACAGAGTCCAAAATTGCCTTTTGTTGTCAAACACTTAGATTCTATGATTTCCTGCATTTAATGCATCATATAATACCAGACATTAATGTTTTATTGTAATATAAGAGTACCTGATGCTCTCATCACGTTTTACTGCTTTAAGTTGCATTTCCAACTTTCATGCTCCGAAAAGACGTTTCAGCCTCAACAGAGTCCAAAAGTGCATTTTGTTGTCAAACACTTAGATTCTATGATTTCATGCATCATAGAATACCAGACATTCAAGTTGTACTATAGTGTAAGAGTACCTGATGCTCTCATCGCGTTTTACTGCTTTAAGTTGCATTTCCAACTTTCATGCTCCGAAAAGACGTTTCAGCCTCAACAGAGTCCAAAAGTGCATTCAGTTGTCAAACACTTAGATTCTATGATTTCATGCATCATAGAATACCAGACATTCAAGTTGTACTATAGTGTAAGAGTACCTGATGCTCTCATCGCGTTTTACTGCTTTAAGTTGCATTTCCAACTTTCATGCTCCGAAAAGACGTTTCAGCCTCAACAGAGTCCAAAAGTGCATTCAGTTGTCAAACACTTAGATTCTATGATTTCCTGCCTTTAGTGCATCATAGAATACCAGACATTCAAGTTGTACTATAGTGTAAGAGTACCTGATGCTCTCATCACGTTTTACTGCTTTAAGTTGCATTTCCAACTTTTATGCTCCGAAAAGACGTTTCAGCCTCAACAGAGTCCAAAAGTGCATTTTGTTGTCAAACACTTAGATTCTATAATTTCCTGCATTTAATGCATCATATAACACCAGACATTCAAGTTGTGCTATAGGGTAAGAGTACCTGATGCTCTCATCACGTTTTACTGCTTTAAGTTCCATTTCCAACTTTTATGCTCCGAAAAGACGTTTCAGCCTCAACAGAGTCCAAAAGTGCATTTAGTTGTCAAACACTTAGATTCTATGATTTCCTGCCTTTAGTGCATCATAGAATACCAGACATTCAAGTTGTACTATAGTGTAAGAGTACCTGATGCTCTCATCACGTTTTACTGCTTTAAGTTGCATTTCCAACTTTTATGCTCCGAAAAGACGTTTCAGCCTCAACAGAGTCCAAAAGTGCATTTAGTTGTCAAACACTTAGATTCTATGATTTCCTGCATTTAATGCATGATATAATACCAGACATTCATGTTTCATTGTAATGTAAGAGTACCTGATGCTCTCATCACGTTTTACTGCTTTAAATTGCATTTCCAACTTTTATGCTCCGAAAAGACGTTTCAGCCTCAACAGAGTCCAAAAGTGCATTTAGTTGTCAAACACTTAGATTCTATGATTTCCTGCCTTTAGTGCATCATAGAATACCAGACATTCAAGTTGTACTATAGTGTAAGAGTACCTGATGCTCTCATCACGTTTTACTGTTTTAAGTTGCATTTCCAACTGTTATGCTCCGAAAAGACTTTTTAGCCTCAACAGAGTCCAAAATTGCCTTTTGTTGTCAAACACTTAGATTCTATGATTTCCTGCATTTAATGCATCATATAATACCAGACATTAATGTTTTATTGTAATATAAGAGTACCTGATGCTCTCATCACGTTTTACTGCTTTAAGTTGCATTTCCAACTTTTTTGCTCCGAAAAGACTTTTCAGCCTCAACAGAGTCCAAAAGTGCATTTTGTTGTCAAACACTTAGATTCTATGATTTCCTGCCTGTAATGCATCATATAAAACCAGACATTCAAGTTGTACTATAGTGTAAGAGTACCTGATGCTCTCATCACGTTTTACTGCTTTAAGTTGCATTTCCAACTTTTATGCTCCGAAAAGACTTTTCAGCCTCAACAGAGTCCAAAAGTGCATTTTGTTGTCAAACACTTAGATTCTATGATTTCCTGCATTTAATGCATCATATAATACCAGACATTCAAGTTGTACCTTAGTGTAAGAGTACCTGATGCTCTCATCACGTTTTACTGCTTTAAGTTGCATTTCCAACTTTTATGCTCCGAAAAGACGTTTCAGCCTCAACAGAGTCCAAAAGTGCATTTAGTTGTCAAACACTTAGATTCTAGGACTTCCTGCATTTAATGCATCATGTAATACCAGACATTCATGTTTTATTGTAATATAAGAGTACCTGATGCTCTCATCGCGTTTTACTGCTTTAAGATGCATTTCCAACTTTCATGCTCCGAAAAGACGTTTCAGCCTCAACAGAGTCCAAAAGTGCATTTAGTTGTCAAACACTTAGATTCTATGATTTCCTGCCTTTAGTGCATCATAGAATACCAGACATTCAAGTTGTACTATAGTGTAAGAGTACCTGATGCTCTCATCACGTTTTACTGCTTTAAGTTGCATTTCCAACTGTTATGCTCCGAAAAGACTTTTTAGCCTCAACAGAGTCCACAATTGCCTTTTGTTGTCAAACACTTAGATTCTATGATTTCCTGCATTTAATGCATCATATAATACCAGACATTAATGTTTTATTGTAATATAAGAGTACCTGATGCTCTCATCACGTTTTACTGCTTTAAGTTGCATTTCCAACTTTTATGCTCCGAAAAGACTTTTTAGCCTCAACAGAGTCTAAAATTGCCTTTTGTTGTCAAACACTTAGATTCTATGATTTCCTGCATTTAATGCATCATATAATACCAGACATTCAAGTTTTACTATAGTGTAAGAGTACCTGATGCTCTCATCACGTTTTACTGCTTTAAGTTGCATTTCCAACTTTTATGCTCCGAAAAGACTTTTCAGCCTCAACAGAGTCCAAAAGTGCATTTTGTTGTCAAACACTTAGATTCTAGGACTTCCTGCATTTAATGCATCATACCAGACATTCATGTTTTATTGTAATATAAGAGTACCTGATGCTCTCATCGCGTTTTACTGCTTTAAGTTGCATTTCCAACTTTCATGCTCCGAAAAGACGTTTCAGCCTCAACAGAGTCCAAAAGTGCATTTAGTTGTCAAACACTTAGATTCTATGAGTTCCTGCATTTAATGCATCATATAACACCAGACATTCAAGTTGTGCTATAGTGTAAGAGTACCTGATGCTCTCATCACGTTTTACTGCTTTAAGTTGCATTTCCAACTGTTATGCTCCGAAAAGACTTTTTAGCCTCAACAGAGTCCAAAATTGCCTTTTGTTGTCAAACACTTAGATTCTATGATTTCCTGCATTTAATGCATCATATAATACCAGACATTAATGTTTTATTGTAATATAAGAGTACCTGATGCTCTCATCACGTTTTACTGCTTTAAGTTGCATTTCCAACTTTTATGCTCCGAAAAGACGTTTCAGCCTCAACAGAGTCCAAAAGTGCATTTAGTTGTCAAACACTTAGATTCTATGAGTTCCTGCATTTAATGCATCATATAACACCAGACATTCAAGTTGTGCTATAGTGTAAGAGTACCTGATGCTCTCATCACGTTTTACTGCTTTAAGTTGCATTTCCAACTTTTATGCTCCGAAAAGACGTTTCAGCCTCAACAGAGTCCAAAAGTGCATTTAGTTGTCAAACACTTAGATTCTATGAGTTCCTGCATTTAATGCATCATATAACACCAGACATTCAAGTTGTGCTATAGTGTAAGAGTACCTGATGCTCTCATCACGTTTTACTGCTTTAAGTTGCATTTCCAACTTTTATGCTCCGAAAAGACGTTTCAGCCTCAACAGAGTCCAAAAGTGCATTTAGTTGTCAAACACTTAGATTCTATGATTTCCTGCCTTTAGTGCATCATAGAATACCAGACATTCAAGTTGTACTATAGTGTAAGAGTACCTGATGCTCTCATCACGTTTTACTGCTTTAAGTTGCATTTCCAACTGTTATGCTCCGAAAAGACTTTTTAGCCTCAACAGAGTCCAAAATTGCCTTTTGTTGTCAAACACTTAGATTCTATGATTTCCTGCATTTAATGCATCATATAATACCAGACATTAATGTTTTATTGTAATATAAGAGTACCTGATGCTCTCATCACGTTTTACTGCTTTAAGTTGCATTTCCAACTTTTATGCTCCGAAAAGACGTTTCAGCCTCAACAGAGTCCAAAAGTGCATTTAGTTGTCAAACACTTAGATTCTATGAGTTCCTGCATTTAATGCATCATATAACACCAGACATTCAAGTTGTGCTATAGTGTAAGAGTACCTGATGCTCGCATCACGTTTTACTGCTTTAAGTTGCATTTCCAACTTTTATGCTCCGAAAAGACGTTTCAGCCTCAACAGAGTCCAAAAGTGCATTTTGTTGTCAAACACTTAGATTCTATGATTTCATGCATTTAATGCATCATAGAATACCAGACATTCAAGTTGTACTATAGTGTAAGAGTACCTGATGCTCTCATCACGTTTTACTGCTTTAAGTTGCATTTCCAACTTTTATGCTCCGAAAAGACGTTTCAGCCTCAACAGAGTCCAAAAGTGCATTTTGTCGTCAAACACTTAGATTCTATGATTTCCTGCATTTAATGCATCATATAAAACCAGACATTCAAGTTGTACTATAGTGTAAGAGTACCTGATGCTCTCATCACGTTTTACTGCTTTAAGTTGCATTTCCAACTTTTATGCTCCGAAAAGACTTTTCAGCCTCAACAGAGTCCAAAATTGCCTTTTGTTGTCAAACACTTAGATTCTAGGACTTCCTGCATTTAATGCATCATGTAATACCAGACATTCATGTTTTATTGTAATATAAGAGTACCTGATGCTCTCATCGCGTTTTACTGCTTTAAGTTGCATTTCCAACTTTCATGCTCCGAAAAGACGTTTCAGCCTCAACAGAGTCCAAAAGTGCATTTAGTTGTCAAACACTTAGATTCTATGATTTCCTGCCTTTAGTGCATCATAGAATACCAGACATTCAAGTTGTACTATAGTGTAAGAGTACCTGATGCTCTCATCACGTTTTACTGCTTTAAGTTGCATTTCCAACTGTTATGCTCCGAAAAGACTTTTTAGCCTCAACAGAGTCCAAAATTGCCTTTTGTTGTCAAACACTTAGATTCTATGATTTCCTGCATTTAATGCATCATATAATACCAGACATTAATGTTTTATTGTAATATAAGAGTACCTGATGCTCTCATCACGTTTTACTGCTTTAAGTTGCATTTCCAACTTTTATGCTCCGAAAAGACGTTTCAGCCTCAACAGAGTCCAAAAGTGCATTTAGTTGTCAAACACTTAGATTCTATGAGTTCCTGCATTTAATGCATCATATAACACCAGACATTCAAGTTGTGCTATAGTGTAAGAGTACCTGATGCTCTCATCGCGTTTTACTGCTTTAAGTTGCATTTCCAACTTTCATGCTCCGAAAAGACGTTTCAGCCTCAACAGAGTCCAAAAGTGCATTTTGTTGTCAAACACTTAGATTCTATGATTTCATGCATCATAGAATACCAGACATTCAAGTTGTACTATAGTGTAAGAGTACCTGATGCTCTCATCGCGTTTTACTGCTTTAAGTTGCATTTCCAACTTTCATGCTCCGAAAAGACGTTTCAGCCTCAACAGAGTCCAAAAGTGCATTCAGTTGTCAAACACTTAGATTCTATGATTTCATGCATCATAGAATACCAGACATTCAAGTTGTACTATAGTGTAAGAGTACCTGATGCTCTCATCGCGTTTTACTGCTTTAAGTTGCATTTCCAACTTTTATGCTCCGAAAAGACGTTTCAGCCTCAACAGAGTCCAAAATTGCCTTTTGTTGTCAAACACTTAGATTCTATGATTTCCTGCATTTAATGCATCATATAATACCAGACATTAATGTTTTATTGTAATATAAGAGTACCTGATGCTCTCATCACGTTTTACTGCTTTAAGTTGCATTTCCAACTTTTATGCTCCGAAAAGACGTTTCAGCCTCAACAGAGTCCAAAATTGCCTTTTGTTGTCAAACACTTAGATTCTATGATTTCCTGCATTTAATGCATCATATAATACCAGACATTAATGTTTTATTGTAATATAAGAGTACCTGATGCTCTCATCACGTTTTACTGCTTTAAGTTGCATTTCCAACTTTTATGCTCCGAAAAGACGTTTCAGCCTCAACAGAGTCCAAAATTGCCTTTAGTTGTCAAACACTTAGATTCTATGAGTTCCTGCATTTAATGCATCATATAACACCAGACATTCAAGTTGTGCTATAGTGTAAGAGTACCTGATGCTCTCATCGCGTTTTACTGCTTTAAGTTGCATTTCCAACTTTCATGCTCCGAAAAGACATTTCAGCCTCAACAGAGTCCAAAAGTGCATTTAGTTGTCAAACACTTAGATTCTATGATTTCCTGCCTTTAGTGCATCATAGAATACCAGACATTAATGTTTTATTGTAATATAAGAGTACCTGATGCTCTCATCACGTTTTACTGCTTTAAGTTGCATTTCCAACTTTTATGCTCCGAAAAGACTTTTTAGCCTCAACAGAGTCCAAAATTGCCTTTTGTTGTCAAACACTTAGATTCTATGATTTCCTGCATTTAATGCATCATATAATACCAGACATTAATGTTTTATTGTAATATAAGAGTACCTGATGCTCTCATCACGTTTTACTGCTTTAAGTTCCATTTCCAACTTTTATGCTCCGAAAAGACGTTTCAGCCTCAACAGAGTCCAAAAGTGCATTTAGTTGTAAAACACTTAGATTCTATGAGTTCCTGCATTTAATGCATCATATAACACCAGACATTCAAGTTGTGCTATAGTGTAAGAGTACCTGATGCTCTCATCACGTTTTACTGCTTTAAGTTGCATTTCCAACTTTTATGCTCCGAAAAGACGTTTCAGCCTCAACAGAGTCCAAAAGTGCATTTTGTTGTCAAACACTTAGATTCTATGATTTCATGCATTTAATGCATCATAGAACACCAGACATTCAAGTTGTACTATAGTGTAAGAGTACCTGATGCTCTCATCACGTTTTACTGCTTTAAGTTGCATTTCCAACTGTTATGCTCCGAAAAGACTTTTTAGCCTCAACAGAGTCCAAAATTGCCTTTTGTTGTCAAACACTTAGATTCTATGATTTCCTGCATTTAATGCATCATATAATACCAGACATTAATGTTTTATTGTAATATAAGAGTACCTGATGCTCTCATCACGTTTTACTGCTTTAAGTTCCATTTCCAACTTTTATGCTCCGAAAAGACTTTTCAGCCTCAACAGAGTCCAAAAGTGCATTTAGTTGTCAAACACTTAGATTCTATGATTTCCTGCCTTTAGTGCATCATAGAATACCAGACATTCAAGTTGTACTATAGTGTAAGAGTACCTGATGCTCTCATCACGTTTTACTGCTTTAAGTTGCATTTCCAACTGTTATGCTCCGAAAAGACTTTTTAGCCTCAACAGAGTCTAAAATTGCCTTTTGTTGTCAAACACTTAGATTCTATGATTTCCTGCATTTAATGCATCATATAATACCAGACATTCATGTTTCATTGTAGTATAAGAGTACCTGATGCTCTCATCACGTTTTACTGCTTTAAGTTCCATTTCCAACTTTTATGCTCCGAAAAGACGTTTCAGCCTCAACAGAGTCCAAAAGTGCATTTAGTTGTCAAACACTTAGATTCTATGATTTCCTGCCTTTAGTGCATCATAGAATACCAGACATTCAAGTTGTACTATAGTGTAAGAGTACCTGATGCTCTCATCACGTTTTACTGCTTTAAGTTGCATTTCCAACTTTTATGCTCCGAAAAGACTTTTCAGCCTCAACAGAGTCCAAAAGTGCATTTTGTTGTCAAACACTTAGATTCTATGATTTCCTGCATTTAATGCATCATATAATACCAGACATT
This sequence comes from Taurulus bubalis, assembly GCF_910589615.1. Taxonomy (NCBI): domain Eukaryota; kingdom Metazoa; phylum Chordata; class Actinopteri; order Perciformes; family Cottidae; genus Taurulus; species Taurulus bubalis. The sequence goes on from NC_136605.1 coordinate 2,148,095, forward strand.
CAAGTTGTACCTTAGTGTAAGAGTACCTGATGCTCTCATCACGTTTTACTGCTTTAAGTTGCATTTCCAACTGTTATGCTCCGAAAAGACGTTTCAGCCTCACTAGAGTCCAAAAGTGCATTTTGTTGTCAAACACTTAGATTCTATGAGTTCCTGCATTTAATGCATCATATAACACCAGACATTCAAGTTGTGCTATAGTGTAAGAGTACCTGATGCTCTCATCACGTTTTACTGCTTTAAGTTGCATTTCCAACTTTTATGCTCCGAAAAGACTTTTCAGCCTCAACAGAGTCCAAAAGTGCATTTTGTTGTCAAACACTTAGATTCTATGATTTCCTGCATTTAATGCATCATATAATACCAGACATTCATGTTTCATTGTAATATAAGAGTACCTGATGCTCTCATCACGTTTTACTGCTTTAAGTTGCATTTCCAACTTTTATGCTCCGAAAAGACGTTTCAGCCTCAACAGAGTCCAAAAGTGCATTTAGTTGTCAAACACTTAGATTCTATGAGTTCCTGCATTTAATGCATCATATAACACCAGACATTCAAGTTGTGCTATAGTGTAAGAGTACCTGATGCTCTCATCACGTTTTACAGCTTTAAGTTCCATTTCCAACTTTTATGCTCCGAAAAGACGTTTCAGCCTCAACAGAGTCCAAAAGTGCATTTTGTTGTCAAACACTTAGATTCTATGATTTCCTGCCTTTAGTGCATCATAGAATACCAGACATTCAAGTTGTACTATAGTGTAAGAGTACCTGATGCTCTCATCACGTTTTACTGCTTTAAGTTGCATTTCCAACTGTTATGCTCCGAAAAGACTTTTTAGCCTCAACAGAGTCCAAAATTGCCTTTTGTTGTCAAACACTTAGATTCTATGATTTCCTGCATTTAATGCATCATATAATACCAGACATTAATGTTTTATTGTAATATAAGAGTACCTGATGCTCTCATCACGTTTTACTGCTTTAAGTTGCATTTCCAACTTTTATGCTCCGAAAAGACGTTTCAGCCTCAACAGAGTCCAAAAGTGCATTTAGTTGTCAAACACTTAGATTCTATGAGTTCCTGCATTTAATGCATCATATAACACCAGACATTCAAGTTGTGCTATAGTGTAAGAGTACCTGATGCTCTCATCACGTTTTACTGCTTTAAGTTGCATTTCCAACTTTTATGCTCCGAAAAGACGTTTCAGCCTCAACAGAGTCCAAAAGTGCATTTAGTTGTCAAACACTTAGATTCTATGAGTTCCTGCATTTAATGCATCATATAACACCAGACATTCAAGTTGTGCTATAGTGTAAGAGTACCTGATGCTCTCATCACGTTTTACTGCTTTAAGTTGCATTTCCAACTTTTATGCTCCGAAAAGACGTTTCAGCCTCAACAGAGTCCAAAAGTGCATTTAGTTGTCAAACACTTAGATTCTATGATTTCCTGCCTTTAGTGCATCATAGAATACCAGACATTCAAGTTGTACTATAGTGTAAGAGTACCTGATGCTCTCATCACGTTTTACTGCTTTAAGTTGCATTTCCAACTGTTATGCTCCGAAAAGACTTTTTAGCCTCAACAGAGTCCAAAATTGCCTTTTGTTGTCAAACACTTAGATTCTATGATTTCCTGCATTTAATGCATCATATAATACCAGACATTAATGTTTTATTGTAATATAAGAGTACCTGATGCTCTCATCACGTTTTACTGCTTTAAGTTCCATTTCCAACTTTTATGCTCCGAAAAGACGTTTCAGCCTCAACAGAGTCCAAAAGTGCATTTAGTTGTCAAACACTTAGATTCTATGAGTTCCTGCATTTAATGCATCATATAACACCAGACATTCAAGTTGTGCTATAGTGTAAGAGTACCTGATGCTCGCATCACGTTTTACTGCTTTAAGTTGCATTTCCAACTTTTATGCTCCGAAAAGACGTTTCAGCCTCAACAGAGTCCAAAAGTGCATTTTGTTGTCAAACACTTAGATTCTATGATTTCATGCATTTAATGCATCATAGAATACCAGACATTCAAGTTGTACTATAGTGTAAGAGTACCTGATGCTCTCATCACGTTTTACTGCTTTAAGTTGCATTTCCAACTTTTATGCTCCGAAAAGACGTTTCAGCCTCAACAGAGTCCAAAAGTGCATTTTGTCGTCAAACACTTAGATTCTATGATTTCCTGCATTTAATGCATCATATAAAACCAGACATTCAAGTTGTACTATAGTGTAAGAGTACCTGATGCTCTCATCACGTTTTACTGCTTTAAGTTGCATTTCCAACTTTTATGCTCCGAAAAGACTTTTCAGCCTCAACAGAGTCCAAAATTGCCTTTTGTTGTCAAACACTTAGATTCTAGGACTTCCTGCATTTAATGCATCATGTAATACCAGACATTCATGTTTTATTGTAATATAAGAGTACCTGATGCTCTCATCGCGTTTTACTGCTTTAAGTTGCATTTCCAACTTTCATGCTCCGAAAAGACGTTTCAGCCTCAACAGAGTCCAAAAGTGCATTTAGTTGTCAAACACTTAGATTCTATGATTTCCTGCCTTTAGTGCATCATAGAATACCAGACATTCAAGTTGTACTATAGTGTAAGAGTACCTGATGCTCTCATCACGTTTTACTGCTTTAAGTTGCATTTCCAACTGTTATGCTCCGAAAAGACTTTTTAGCCTCAACAGAGTCCAAAATTGCCTTTTGTTGTCAAACACTTAGATTCTATGATTTCCTGCATTTAATGCATCATATAATACCAGACATTAATGTTTTATTGTAATATAAGAGTACCTGATGCTCTCATCACGTTTTACTGCTTTAAGTTGCATTTCCAACTTTTATGCTCCGAAAAGACGTTTCAGCCTCAACAGAGTCCAAAAGTGCATTTAGTTGTCAAACACTTAGATTCTATGAGTTCCTGCATTTAATGCATCATATAACACCAGACATTCAAGTTGTGCTATAGTGTAAGAGTACCTGATGCTCTCATCGCGTTTTACTGCTTTAAGTTGCATTTCCAACTTTCATGCTCCGAAAAGACGTTTCAGCCTCAACAGAGTCCAAAAGTGCATTTTGTTGTCAAACACTTAGATTCTATGATTTCATGCATCATAGAATACCAGACATTCAAGTTGTACTATAGTGTAAGAGTACCTGATGCTCTCATCGCGTTTTACTGCTTTAAGTTGCATTTCCAACTTTCATGCTCCGAAAAGACGTTTCAGCCTCAACAGAGTCCAAAAGTGCATTCAGTTGTCAAACACTTAGATTCTATGATTTCATGCATCATAGAATACCAGACATTCAAGTTGTACTATAGTGTAAGAGTACCTGATGCTCTCATCGCGTTTTACTGCTTTAAGTTGCATTTCCAACTTTTATGCTCCGAAAAGACGTTTCAGCCTCAACAGAGTCCAAAATTGCCTTTTGTTGTCAAACACTTAGATTCTATGATTTCCTGCATTTAATGCATCATATAATACCAGACATTAATGTTTTATTGTAATATAAGAGTACCTGATGCTCTCATCACGTTTTACTGCTTTAAGTTGCATTTCCAACTTTTATGCTCCGAAAAGACGTTTCAGCCTCAACAGAGTCCAAAATTGCCTTTTGTTGTCAAACACTTAGATTCTATGATTTCCTGCATTTAATGCATCATATAATACCAGACATTAATGTTTTATTGTAATATAAGAGTACCTGATGCTCTCATCACGTTTTACTGCTTTAAGTTGCATTTCCAACTTTTATGCTCCGAAAAGACGTTTCAGCCTCAACAGAGTCCAAAATTGCCTTTAGTTGTCAAACACTTAGATTCTATGAGTTCCTGCCTTTAATGCATCATATAACACCAGACATTCAAGTTGTGCTATAGTGTAAGAGTACCTGATGCTCTCATCGCGTTTTACTGCTTTAAGTTGCATTTCCAACTTTCATGCTCCGAAAAGACATTTCAGCCTCAACAGAGTCCAAAAGTGCATTTAGTTGTCAAACACTTAGATTCTATGATTTCCTGCCTTTAGTGCATCATAGAATACCAGACATTCATGTTTTATTGTAATATAAGAGTACCTGATGCTCTCATCACGTTTTACTGCTTTAAGTTGCATTTCCAACTTTTATGCTCCGAAAAGACTTTTTAGCCTCAACAGAGTCCAAAATTGCCTTTTGTTGTCAAACACTTAGATTCTATGATTTCCTGCATTTAATGCATCATATAATACCAGACATTAATGTTTTATTGTAATATAAGAGTACCTGATGCTCTCATCACGTTTTACTGCTTTAAGTTCCATTTCCAACTTTTATGCTCCGAAAAGACGTTTCAGCCTCAACAGAGTCCAAAAGTGCATTTAGTTGTAAAACACTTAGATTCTATGAGTTCCTGCATTTAATGCATCATATAACACCAGACATTCAAGTTGTGCTATAGTGTAAGAGTACCTGATGCTCTCATCACGTTTTACTGCTTTAAGTTGCATTTCCAACTGTTATGCTCCGAAAAGACTTTTTAGCCTCAACAGAGTCTAAAATTGCCTTTTGTTGTCAAACACTTAGATTCTATGATTTCCTGCATTTAATGCATCATATAATACCAGACATTCATGTTTCATTGTAGTATAAGAGTACCTGATGCTCTCATCACGTTTTACTGCTTTAAGTTCCATTTCCAACTTTTATGCTCCGAAAAGACGTTTCAGCCTCAACAGAGTCCAAAAGTGCATTTAGTTGTCAAACACTTAGATTCTATGATTTCCTGCCTTTAGTGCATCATAGAATACCAGACATTCAAGTTGTACTATAGTGTAAGAGTACCTGATGCTCTCATCACGTTTTACTGCTTTAAGTTGCATTTCCAACTGTTATGCTCCGAAAAGACTTTTTAGCCTCAACAGAGTCCAAAATTGCCTTTTGTTGTCAAACACTTAGATTCTATGAGTTCCTGCATTTAATGCATCATATAACACCAGACATTCAAGTTGTGCTATAGTGTAAGAGTACCTGATGCTCTCATCACGTTTTACTGCTTTAAGTTGCATTTCCAACTTTTATGCTCCGAAAAGACTTTTCAGCCTCAACAGAGTCCAAAAGTGCCTTTTGTTGTCAAACACTTAGATTCTATGATTTCCTGCATTTAATGCATCATATAAAACCAGACATTCAAGTTGTACTATAGTGTAAGAGTACCTGATGCTCTCATCACGTTTTACTGCTTTAAGTTGCATTTCCAACTTTTATGCTCCGAAAAGACTTTTCAGCCTCAACAGAGTCCAAAAGTGCATTTTGTTGTCAAACACTTAGATTCTATGATTTCCTGCATTTAATGCATCATATAATACCAGACATTCAAGTTGTACCTTAGTGTAAGAGTACCTGATGCTCTCATCACGTTTTACTGCTTTAAGTTGCATTTCCAACTGTTATGCTCCGAAAAGACGTTTCAGCCTCACTAGAGTCCAAAAGTGCATTTTGTTGTCAAACACTTAGATTCTATGAGTTCCTGCATTTAATGCATCATATAACACCAGACATTCAAGTTGTGCTATAGTGTAAGAGTACCTGATGCTCTCATCACGTTTTACTGCTTTAAGTTGCATTTCCAACTTTTATGCTCCGAAAAGACTTTTCAGCCTCAACAGAGTCCAAAAGTGCATTTTGTTGTCAAACACTTAGATTCTATGATTTCCTGCATTTAATGCATCATATAATACCAGACATTCATGTTTCATTGTAATATAAGAGTACCTGATGCTCTCATCACGTTTTACTGCTTTAAGTTGCATTTCCAACTTTTATGCTCCGAAAAGACGTTTCAGCCTCAACAGAGTCCAAAAGTGCATTTAGTTGTCAAACACTTAGATTCTATGAGTTCCTGCATTTAATGCATCATATAACACCAGACATTCAAGTTGTGCTATAGTGTAAGAGTACCTGATGCTCTCATCACGTTTTACAGCTTTAAGTTCCATTTCCAACTTGTATGCTCCGAAAAGACGTTTCAGCCTCAACAGAGTCCAAAAGTGCATTTTGTTGTCAAACACTTAGATTCTATGATTTCCTGCCTTTAGTGCATCATAGAATACCAGACATTCAAGTTGTACTATAGTGTAAGAGTACCTGATGCTCTCATCACGTTTTACTGCTTTAAGTTGCATTTCCAACTGTTATGCTCCGAAAAGACTTTTTAGCCTCAACAGAGTCCAAAATTGCCTTTTGTTGTCAAACACTTAGATTCTATGATTTCCTGCATTTAATGCATCATATAATACCAGACATTAATGTTTTATTGTAATATAAGAGTACCTGATGCTCTCATCACGTTTTACTGCTTTAAGTTGCATTTCCAACTTTTATGCTCCGAAAAGACTTTTCAGCCTCAACAGAGTCCAAAAGTGCATTTTGTTGTCAAACACTTAGATTCTATGATTTCCTGCCTGTAATGCATCATATAAAACCAGACATTCAAGTTGTACTATAGTGTAAGAGTACCTGATGCTCTCATCACGTTTTACTGCTTTAAGTTGCATTTCCAACTTTTATGCTCCGAAAAGACTTTTCAGCCTCAACAGAGTCCAAAAGTGCATTTTGTTGTCAAACACTTAGATTCTATGATTTCCTGCATTTAATGCATCATATAATACCAGACATTCAAGTTGTACCTTAGTGTAAGAGTACCTGATGCTCTCATCACGTTTTACTGCTTTAAGTTGCATTTCCAACTTTTATGCTCCGAAAAGACGTTTCAGCCTCAACAGAGTCCAAAAGTGCATTTAGTTGTCAAACACTTAGATTCTAGGACTTCCTGCATTTAATGCATCATGTAATACCAGACATTCATGTTTTATTGTAATATAAGAGTACCTGATGCTCTCATCGCGTTTTACTGCTTTAAGATGCATTTCCAACTTTCATGCTCCGAAAAGACGTTTCAGCCTCAACAGAGTCCAAAAGTGCATTTAGTTGTCAAACACTTAGATTCTATGATTTCCTGCCTTTAGTGCATCATAGAATACCAGACATTCAAGTTGTACTATAGTGTAAGAGTACCTGATGCTCTCATCACGTTTTACTGCTTTAAGTTGCATTTCCAACTGTTATGCTCCGAAAAGACTTTTTAGCCTCAACAGAGTCCACAATTGCCTTTTGTTGTCAAACACTTAGATTCTATGATTTCCTGCATTTAATGCATCATATAATACCAGACATTAATGTTTTATTGTAATATAAGAGTACCTGATGCTCTCATCACGTTTTACTGCTTTAAGTTGCATTTCCAACTGTTATGCTCCGAAAAGACTTTTTAGCCTCAACAGAGTCCAAAATTGCCTTTTGTTGTCAAACACTTAGATTCTATGATTTCCTGCATTTAATGCATCATATAATACCAGACATTAATGTTTTATTGTAATATAAGAGTACCTGATGCTCTCATCACGTTTTACTGCTTTAAGTTCCATTTCCAACTTTTATGCTCCGAAAAGACGTTTCAGCCTCAACAGAGTCCAAAAGTGCATTTAGTTGTAAAACACTTAGATTCTATGAGTTCCTGCATTTAATGCATCATATAACACCAGACATTCAAGTTGTGCTATAGTGTAAGAGTACCTGATGCTCTCATCACGTTTTACTGCTTTAAGTTGCATTTCCAACTTTTATGCTCCGAAAAGACTTTTCAGCCTCAACAGAGTCCAAAAGTGCATTTAGTTGTCAAACACTTAGATTCTATGATTTCCTGCCTTTAGTGCATCATAGAATACCAGACATTCAAGTTGTACTATAGTGTAAGAGTACCTGATGCTCTCATCACGTTTTACTGCTTTAAGTTGCATTTCCAACTGTTATGCTCCGAAAAGACTTTTTAGCCTCAACAGAGTCTAAAATTGCCTTTTGTTGTCAAACACTTAGATTCTATGATTTCCTGCATTTAATGCATCATATAATACCAGACATTCATGTTTCATTGTAGTATAAGAGTACCTGATGCTCTCATCACGTTTTACTGCTTTAAGTTCCATTTCCAACTTTTATGCTCCGAAAAGACGTTTCAGCCTCAACAGAGTCCAAAAGTGCATTTAGTTGTCAAACACTTAGATTCTATGATTTCCTGCCTTTAGTGCATCATAGAATACCAGACATTCAAGTTGTACTATAGTGTAAGAGTACCTGATGCTCTCATCACGTTTTACTGCTTTAAGTTGCATTTCCAACTGTTATGCTCCGAAAAGACTTTTTAGCCTCAACAGAGTCCAAAATTGCCTTTTGTTGTCAAACACTTAGATTCTATGAGTTCCTGCATTTAATGCATCATATAACACCAGACATTCAAGTTGTGCTATAGTGTAAGAGTACCTGATGCTCTCATCACGTTTTACTGCTTTAAGTTGCATTTCCAACTTTTATGCTCCGAAAAGACTTTTCAGCCTCAACAGAGTCCAAAAGTGCCTTTTGTTGTCAAACACTTAGATTCTATGATTTCCTGCATTTAATGCATCATATAAAACCAGACATTCAAGTTGTACTATAGTGTAAGAGTACCTGATGCTCTCAGCACGTTTTACTGCTTTAAGTTGCATTTCCAACTTTTATGCTCCGAAAAGACTTTTCAGCCTCAACAGAGTCCAAAAGTGCATTTTGTTGTCAAACACTTAGATTCTATGATTTCCTGCATTTAATGCATCATATAATACCAGACATTCAAGTTGTACCTTAGTGTAAGAGTACCTGATGCTCTCATCACGTTTTACTGCTTTAAGTTGCATTTCCAACTGTTATGCTCCGAAAAGACGTTTCAGCCTCACTAGAGTCCAAAAGTGCATTTTGTTGTCAAACACTTAGATTCTATGAGTTCCTGCATTTAATGCATCATATAACACCAGACATTCAAGTTGTGCTATAGTGTAAGAGTACCTGATGCTCTCATCACGTTTTACTGCTTTAAGTTGCATTTCCAACTTTTATGCTCCGAAAAGACTTTTCAGCCTCAACAGAGTCCAAAAGTGCATTTTGTTGTCAAACACTTAGATTCTATGATTTCCTGCATTTAATGCATCATATAATACCAGACATTCATGTTTCATTGTAATATAAGAGTACCTGATGCTCTCATCACGTTTTACTGCTTTAAGTTGCATTTCCAACTTTTATGCTCCGAAAAGACGTTTCAGCCTCAACAGAGTCCAAAAGTGCATTTAGTTGTCAAACACTTAGATTCTATGAGTTCCTGCATTTAATGCATCATATAACACCAGACATTCAAGTTGTGCTATAGTGTAAGAGTACCTGATGCTCTCATCACGTTTTACAGCTTTAAGTTCCATTTCCAACTTTTATGCTCCGAAAAGACGTTTCAGCCTCAACAGAGTCCAAAAGTGCATTTTGTTGTCAAACACTTAGATTCTATGATTTCCTGCCTTTAGTGCATCATAGAATACCAGACATTCAAGTTGTACTATAGTGTAAGAGTACCTGATGCTCTCATCACGTTTTACTGCTTTAAGTTGCATTTCCAACTGTTATGCTCCGAAAAGACTTTTTAGCCTCAACAGAGTCCAAAATTGCCTTTTGTTGTCAAACACTTAGATTCTATGATTTCCTGCATTTAATGCATCATATAATACCAGACATTAATGTTTTATTGTAATATAAGAGTACCTGATGCTCTCATCACGTTTTACTGCTTTAAGTTGCATTTCCAACTTTTATGCTCCGAAAAGACTTTTCAGCCTCAACAGAGTCCAAAAGTGCATTTTGTTGTCAAACACTTAGATTCTATGATTTCCTGCCTGTAATGCATCATATAAAACCAGACATTCAAGTTGTACTATAGTGTAAGAGTACCTGATGCTCTCATCACGTTTTACTGCTTTAAGTTGCATTTCCAACTTTTATGCTCCGAAAAGACTTTTCAGCCTCAACAGAGTCCAAAAGTGCATTTTGTTGTCAAACACTTAGATTCTATGATTTCCTGCATTTAATGCATCATATAATACCAGACATTCAAGTTGTACCTTAGTGTAAGAGTACCTGATGCTCTCATCACGTTTTACTGCTTTAAGTTGCATTTCCAACTTTTATGCTCCGAAAAGACGTTTCAGCCTCAACAGAGTCCAAAAGTGCATTTAGTTGTCAAACACTTAGATTCTAGGACTTCCTGCATTTAATGCATCATGTAATACCAGACATTCATGTTTTATTGTAATATAAGAGTACCTGATGCTCTCATCGCGTTTTACTGCTTTAAGATGCATTTCCAACTTTCATGCTCCGAAAAGACGTTTCAGCCTCAACAGAGTCCAAAAGTGCATTTAGTTGTCAAACACTTAGATTCTATGATTTCCTGCCTTTAGTGCATCATAGAATACCAGACATTCAAGTTGTACTATAGTGTAAGAGTACCTGATGCTCTCATCACGTTTTACTGCTTTAAGTTGCATTTCCAACTGTTATGCTCCGAAAAGACTTTTTAGCCTCAACAGAGTCCACAATTGCCTTTTGTTGTCAAACACTTAGATTCTATGATTTCCTGCATTTAATGCATCATATAATACCAGACATTAATGTTTTATTGTAATATAAGAGTACCTGATGCTCTCATCACGTTTTACTGCTTTAAGTTGCATTTCCAACTTTTATGCTCCGAAAAGACTTTTTAGCCTCAACAGAGTCTAAAATTGCCTTTTGTTGTCAAACACTTAGATTCTATGATTTCCTGCATTTAATGCATCATATAATACCAGACATTCAAGTTGTACTATAGTGTAAGAGTACCTGATGCTCTCATCACGTTTTACTGCTTTAAGTTGCATTTCCAACTTTTATGCTCCGAAAAGACTTTTCAGCCTCAACAGAGTCCAAAAGTGCATTTTGTTGTCAAACACTTAGATTCTAGGACTTCCTGCATTTAATGCATCATACCAGACATTCATGTTTTATTGTAATATAAGAGTACCTGATGCTCTCATCGCGTTTTACTGCTTTAAGTTGCATTTCCAACTTTCATGCTCCGAAAAGACGTTTCAGCCTCAACAGAGTCCAAAAGTGCATTTAGTTGTCAAACACTTAGATTCTATGAGTTCCTGCATTTAATGCATCATATAACACCAGACATTCAAGTTGTGCTATAGTGTAAGAGTACCTGATGCTCTCATCACGTTTTACTGCTTTAAGTTGCATTTCCAACTGTTATGCTCCGAAAAGACTTTTTAGCCTCAACAGAGTCCAAAATTGCCTTTTGTTATCAAACACTTAGATTCTATGATTTCCTGCATTTAATGCATCATATAATACCAGACATTAATGTTTTATTGTAATATAAGAGTACCTGATGCTCTCATCACGTTTTACTGCTTTAAGTTGCATTTCCAACTTTTATGCTCCGAAAAGACGTTTCAGCCTCAACAGAGTCCAAAAGTGCATTTAGTTGTCAAACACTTAGATTCTATGAGTTCCTGCATTTAATGCATCATATAACACCAGACATTCAAGTTGTGCTATAGTGTAAGAGTACCTGATGCTCTCATCACGTTTTACTGCTTTAAGTTGCATTTCCAACTTTTATGCTCCGAAAAGACGTTTCAGCCTCAACAGAGTCCAAAAGTGCATTTAGTTGTCAAACACTTAGATTCTATGATTTCCTGCATTTAATGCATCATATAACACCAGACATTCAAGTTGTGCTATAGTGTAAGAGTACCTGATGCTCTCATCACGTTTTACTGCTTTAAGTTGCATTTCCAACTTTTATGCTCCGAAAAGACGTTTCAGCCTCAACAGAGTCCAAAAGTGCATTTAGTTGTCAAACACTTAGATTCTATGATTTCCTGCCTTTAGTGCATCATAGAATACCAGACATTCAAGTTGTACTATAGTGTAAGAGTACCTGATGCTCTCATCACGTTTTACTGCTTTAAGTTGCATTTCCAACTGTTATGCTCCGAAAAGACTTTTTAGCCTCAACAGAGTCCAAAATTGCCTTTTGTTGTCAAACACTTAGATTCTATGATTTCCTGCATTTAATGCATCATATAATACCAGACATTAATGTTTTATTGTAATATAAGAGTACCTGATGCTCTCATCACGTTTTACTGCTTTAAGTTGCATTTCCAACTTTTATGCTCCGAAAAGACTTTTTAGCCTCAACAGAGTCCAAAATTGCCTTTTGTTGTCAAACACTTAGATTCTATGATTTCCTGCATTTAATGCATCATATAATACCAGACATTAATGTTTTATTGTAATATAAGAGTACCTGATGCTCTCATCACGTTTTACTGCTTTAAGTTGCATTTCCAACTTTTATGCTCCGAAAAGACGTTTCAGCCTCAACAGAGTCCAAAAGTGCATTTAGTTGTCAAACACTTAGATTCTATGAGTTCCTGCATTTAATGCATCATATAACACCAGACATTCAAGTTGTGCTATAGTGTAAGAGTACCTGATGCTCTCATCACGTTTTACTGCTTTAAGTTGCATTTCCAACTTTTATGCTCCGAAAAGACGTTTCAGCCTCAACAGAGTCCAAAAGTGCATTTAGTTGTCAAACACTTAGATTCTATGATTTCCTGCCTTTAGTGCATCATAGAATACCAGACATTCAAGTTGTACTATAGTGTAAGAGTACCTGATGCTCTCATCACGTTTTACTGCTTTAAGTTGCATTTCCAACTTTTATGCTCCGAAAAGACTTTTTAGCCTCAACAGAGTCCAAAATTGCCTTTTGTTGTCAAACACTTAGATTCTATGATTTCCTGCATTTAATGCATCATATAATACCAGACATTAATGTTTTATTGTAATATAAGAGTACCTGATGCTCTCATCACGTTTTACTGCTTTAAGTTGCATTTCCAACTTTTATGCTCCGAAAAGACTTTTTAGCCTCAACAGAGTCCAAAATTGCCTTTTGTTGTCAAACACTTAGATTCTATGATTTCCTGCATTTAATGCATCATATAATACCAGACATTAATGTTTTATTGTAATATAAGAGTACCTGATGCTCTCATCACGTTTTACTGCTTTAAGTTGCATTTCCAACTTTTATGCTCCGAAAAGACGTTTCAGCCTCAACAGAGTCCAAAAGTGCATTTAGTTGTCAAACACTTAGATTCTATGAGTTCCTGCATTTAATGCATCATATAACACCAGACATTCAAGTTGTGCTATAGTGTAAGAGTACCTGATGCTCGCATCACGTTTTACTGCTTTAAGTTGCATTTCCAACTTTTATGCTCCGAAAAGACGTTTCAGCCTCAACAGAGTCCAAAAGTGCATTTTGTTGTCAAACACTTAGATTCTATGATTTCCTGCATTTAATGCATCATATAATACCAGACATTAATGTTTTATTGTAATATAAGAGTACCTGATGCTCTCATCACGTTTTACTGCTTTAAGTTGCATTTCCAACTTTTATGCTCCGAAAAGACGTTTCAGCCTCAACAGAGTCCAAAAGTGCATTTAGTTGTCAAACACTTAGATTCTATGAGTTCCTGCATTTAATGCATCATAGAATACCAGACATTCAAGTTGTACTATTGTGTAAGAGTACCTGATGCTCTCATCACGTTTTACTGCTTTAAGTTGCATTTCCAACTGTTATGCTCCGAAAAGACTTTTTAGCCTCAACAGAGTCCAAAATTGCCTTTTGTTGTCAAACACTTAGATTCTATGATTTCCTGCATTTAATGCATCATATAATACCAGACATTAATGTTTTATTGTAATATAAGAGTACCTGATGCTCTCATCACGTTTTACTGCTTTAAGTTGCATTTCCAACTTTTATGCTCCGAAAAGACTTTTTAGCCTCAACAGAGTCCAAAATTGCCTTTTGTTGTCAAACACTTAGATTCTATGATTTCCTGCATTTAATGCATCATATAATACCAGACATTAATGTTTTATTGTAATATAAGAGTACCTGATGCTCTCATCACGTTTTACTGCTTTAAGTTGCATTTCCAACTTTTATGCTCCGAAAAGACGTTTCAGCCTCAACAGAGTCCAAAAGTGCATTTAGTTGTCAAACACTTAGATTCTATGAGTTCCTGCATTTAATGCATCATATAACACCAGACATTCAAGTTGTGCTATAGTGTAAGAGTACCTGATGCTCGCATCACGTTTTACTGCTTTAAGTTGCATTTCCAACTTTTATGCTCCGAAAAGACGTTTCAGCCTCAACAGAGTCCAAAAGTGCATTTTGTTGTCAAACACTTAGATTCTATGATTTCATGCATTTAATGCATCATAGAATACCAGACATTCAAGTTGTACTATAGTGTAAGAGTACCTGATGCTCTCATCACGTTTTACTGCTTTAAGTTGCATTTCCAACTTTTATGCTCCGAAAAGACGTTTCAGCCTCAACAGAGTCCAAAATTGCCTTTTGTTGTCAAACACTTAGATTCTATGATTGCCTGCATTTAATGCATCATATAATACCAGACATTAATGTTTTATTGTAATATAAGAGTACCTGATGCTCTCATCGCGTTTTACTGCTTTAAGTTGCATTTCCAACTTTCATGCTCCGAAAAGACGTTTCAGCCTCAACAGAGTCCAAAAGTGCATTTAGTTGTCAAACACTTAGATTCTATGAGTTCCTGCATTTAATGCATCATAGAATACCAGACATTCAAGTTGTACTATTGTGTAAGAGTACCTGATGCTCTCATCACGTTTTACTGCTTTAAGTTGCATTTCCAACTGTTATGCTCCGAAAAGACTTTTTAGCCTCAACAGAGTCCAAAATTGCCTTTTGTTGTCAAACACTTAGATTCTATGATTTCCTGCATTTAATGCATCATATAATACCAGACATTAATGTTTTATTGTAATATAAGAGTACCTGATGCTCTCATCACGTTTTACTGCTTTAAGTTGCATTTCCAACTTTTATGCTCCGAAAAGACTTTTTAGCCTCAACAGAGTCCAAAATTGCCTTTTGTTGTCAAACACTTAGATTCTATGATTTCCTGCATTTAATGCATCATATAATACCAGACATTAATGTTTTATTGTAATATAAGAGTACCTGATGCTCTCATCACGTTTTACTGCTTTAAGTTGCATTTCCAACTGTTATGCTCCGAAAAGACTTTTTAGCCTCAACAGAGTCCAAAATTGCCTTTTGTTGTCAAACACTTAGATTCTATGATTTCCTGCATTTAATGCATCATATAATACCAGACATTAATGTTTTATTGTAATATAAGAGTACCTGATGCTCTCATCACGTTTTACTGCTTTAAGTTGCATTTCCAACTTTTATGCTCCGAAAAGACTTTTTAGCCTCAACAGAGTCCAAAATTGCCTTTTGTTGTCAAACACTTAGATTCTATGATTTCCTGCATTTAATGCATCATATAATACCAGACATTAATGTTTTATTGTAATATAAGAGTACCTGATGCTCTCATCACGTTTTACTGCTTTAAGTTGCATTTCCAACTTTTATGCTCCGAAAAGACGTTTCAGCCTCAACAGAGTCCAAAAGTGCATTTAGTTGTCAAACACTTAGATTCTATGAGTTCCTGCATTTAATGCATCATATAACACCAGACATTCAAGTTGTGCTATAGTGTAAGAGTACCTGATGCTCGCATCACGTTTTACTGCTTTAAGTTGCATTTCCAACTTTTATGCTCCGAAAAGACGTTTCAGCCTCAACAGAGTCCAAAAGTGCATTTTGTTGTCAAACACTTAGATTCTATGATTTCATGCATTTAATGCATCATAGAATACCAGACATTCAAGTTGTACTATAGTGTAAGAGTACCTGATGCTCTCATCACGTTTTACTGCTTTAAGTTGCATTTCCAACTTTTATGCTCCGAAAAGACGTTTCAGCCTCAACAGAGTCCAAAAGTGCATTTTGTTGTCAAACACTTAGATTCTATGATTTCCTGCATTTAATGCATCATATAAAACCAGACATTCAAGTTGTACTATAGTGTAAGAGTACCTGATGCTCTCATCACGTTTTACTGCTTTAAGTTGCATTTCCAACTTTTATGCTCCGAAAAGACTTTTCAGCCTCAACAGAGTCCAAAATTGCCTTTTGTTGTCAAACACTTAGATTCTAGGACTTCCTGCATTTAATGCATCATGTAATACCAGACATTCATGTTTTATTGTAATATAAGAGTACCTGATGCTCTCATCGCGTTTTACTGCTTTAAGTTGCATTTCCAACTTTCATGCTCCGAAAAGACGTTTCATTCTCAACAGAGTCCAAAAGTGCATTTAGTTGTCAAACACTTAGATTCTATGATTTCCTGCCTTTAGTGCATCATAGAATACCAGACATTCAAGTTGTACTATAGTGTAAGAGTACCTGATGCTCTCATCACGTTTTACTGCTTTAAGTTGCATTTCCAACTGTTATGCTCCGAAAAGACTTTTTAGCCTCAACAGAGTCCAAAATTGCCTTTTGTTGTCAAACACTTAGATTCTATGATTTCCTGCATTTAATGCATCATATAATACCAGACATTAATGTTTTATTGTAATATAAGAGTACCTGATGCTCTCATCACGTTTTACTGCTTTAAGTTGCATTTCCAACTTTCATGCTCCGAAAAGACGTTTCAGCCTCAACAGAGTCCAAAAGTGCATTTTGTTGTCAAACACTTAGATTCTATGATTTCATGCATCATAGAATACCAGACATTCAAGTTGTACTATAGTGTAAGAGTACCTGATGCTCTCATCGCGTTTTACTGCTTTAAGTTGCATTTCCAACTTTCATGCTCCGAAAAGACGTTTCAGCCTCAACAGAGTCCAAAAGTGCATTCAGTTGTCAAACACTTAGATTCTATGATTTCATGCATCATAGAATACCAGACATTCAAGTTGTACTATAGTGTAAGAGTACCTGATGCTCTCATCGCGTTTTACTGCTTTAAGTTGCATTTCCAACTTTCATGCTCCGAAAAGACGTTTCAGCCTCAACAGAGTCCAAAAGTGCATTCAGTTGTCAAACACTTAGATTCTATGATTTCCTGCCTTTAGTGCATCATAGAATACCAGACATTCAAGTTGTACTATAGTGTAAGAGTACCTGATGCTCTCATCACGTTTTACTGCTTTAAGTTGCATTTCCAACTTTTATGCTCCGAAAAGACGTTTCAGCCTCAACAGAGTCCAAAAGTGCATTTTGTTGTCAAACACTTAGATTCTATAATTTCCTGCATTTAATGCATCATATAACACCAGACATTCAAGTTGTGCTATAGGGTAAGAGTACCTGATGCTCTCATCACGTTTTACTGCTTTAAGTTCCATTTCCAACTTTTATGCTCCGAAAAGACGTTTCAGCCTCAACAGAGTCCAAAAGTGCATTTAGTTGTCAAACACTTAGATTCTATGATTTCCTGCCTTTAGTGCATCATAGAATACCAGACATTCAAGTTGTACTATAGTGTAAGAGTACCTGATGCTCTCATCACGTTTTACTGCTTTAAGTTGCATTTCCAACTTTTATGCTCCGAAAAGACGTTTCAGCCTCAACAGAGTCCAAAAGTGCATTTAGTTGTCAAACACTTAGATTCTATGATTTCCTGCATTTAATGCATGATATAATACCAGACATTCATGTTTCATTGTAATATAAGAGTACCTGATGCTCTCATCACGTTTTACTGCTTTAAATTGCATTTCCAACTTTTATGCTCCGAAAAGACGTTTCAGCCTCAACAGAGTCCAAAAGTGCATTTAGTTGTCAAACACTTAGATTCTATGATTTCCTGCCTTTAGTGCATCATAGAATACCAGACATTCAAGTTGTACTATAGTGTAAGAGTACCTGATGCTCTCATCACGTTTTACTGCTTTAAGTTGCATTTCCAACTGTTATGCTCCGAAAAGACTTTTTAGCCTCAACAGAGTCCAAAATTGCCTTTTGTTGTCAAACACTTAGATTCTATGATTTCCTGCATTTAATGCATCATATAATACCAGACATTAATGTTTTATTGTAATATAAGAGTACCTGATGCTCTCATCACGTTTTACTGCTTTAAGTTGCATTTCCAACTTTTTTGCTCCGAAAAGACTTTTCAGCCTCAACAGAGTCCAAAAGTGCATTTTGTTGTCAAACACTTAGATTCTATGATTTCCTGCCTGTAATGCATCATATAAAACCAGACATTCAAGTTGTACTATAGTGTAAGAGTACCTGATGCTCTCATCACGTTTTACTGCTTTAAGTTGCATTTCCAACTTTTATGCTCCGAAAAGACTTTTCAGCCTCAACAGAGTCCAAAAGTGCATTTAGTTGTCAAACACTTAGATTCTAGGACTTCCTGCATTTAATGCATCATGTAATACCAGACATTCATGTTTTATTGTAATATAAGAGTACCTGATGCTCTCATCGCGTTTTACTGCTTTAAGATGCATTTCCAACTTTCATGCTCCGAAAAGACGTTTCAGCCTCAACAGAGTCCAAAAGTGCATTTAGTTGTCAAACACTTAGATTCTATGATTTCCTGCCTTTAGTGCATCATAGAATACCAGACATTCAAGTTGTACTATAGTGTAAGAGTACCTGATGCTCTCATCACGTTTTACTGCTTTAAGTTGCATTTCCAACTGTTATGCTCCGAAAAGACTTTTTAGCCTCAACAGAGTCCACAATTGCCTTTTGTTGTCAAACACTTAGATTCTATGATTTCCTGCATTTAATGCATCATATAATACCAGACATTAATGTTTTATTGTAATATAAGAGTACCTGATGCTCTCATCACGTTTTACTGCTTTAAGTTGCATTTCCAACTTGTATGCTCCGAAAAGACTTTTTAGCCTCAACAGAGTCTAAAATTGCCTTTTGTTGTCAAACACTTAGATTCTATGATTTCCTGCATTTAATGCATCATATAATACCAGACATTCAAGTTGTACTATAGTGTAAGAGTACCTGATGCTCTCATCACGTTTTACTGCTTTAAGTTGCATTTCCAACTTTTATGCTCCGAAAAGACTTTTCAGCCTCAACAGAGTCCAAAAGTGCATTTTGTTGTCAAACACTTAGATTCTAGGACTTCCTGCATTTAATGCATCATACCAGACATTCATGTTTTATTGTAATATAAGAGTACCTGATGCTCTCATCGCGTTTTACTGCTTTAAGTTGCATTTCCAACTTTCATGCTCCGAAAAGACGTTTCAGCCTCAACAGAGTCCAAAAGTGCATTTAGTTGTCAAACACTTAGATTCTATGAGTTCCTGCATTTAATGCATCATATAACACCAGACATTCAAGTTGTGCTATAGTGTAAGAGTACCTGATGCTCTCATCACGTTTTACTGCTTTAAGTTGCATTTCCAACTGTTATGCTCCGAAAAGACTTTTTAGCCTCAACAGAGTCCAAAATTGCCTTTTGTTGTCAAACACTTAGATTCTATGATTTCCTGCATTTAATGCATCATATAATACCAGACATTAATGTTTTATTGTAATATAAGAGTACCTGATGCTCTCATCACGTTTTACTGCTTTAAGTTGCATTTCCAACTTTTATGCTCCGAAAAGACGTTTCAGCCTCAACAGAGTCCAAAAGTGCATTTTGTTGTCAAACACTTAGATTCTATGAGTTCCTGCATTTAATGCATCATATAACACCAGACATTCAAGTTGTGCTATAGTGTAAGAGTACCTGATGCTCTCATCACGTTTTACTGCTTTAAGTTGCATTTCCAACTTTTATGCTCCGAAAAGACTTTTCAGCCTCAACAGAGTCCAAAAGTGCATTTAGTTGTCAAACACTTAGATTCTATGATTTCCTGCCTTTAGTGCATCATAGAATACCAGACATTCAAGTTGTACTATAGTGTAAGAGTACCTGATGCTCTCATCACGTTTTACTGCTTTAAGTTGCATTTCCAACTGTTATGCTCCGAAAAGACTTTTTAGCCTCAACAGAGTCCAAAATTGCCTTTTGTTGTCAAACACTTAGATTCTATGATTTCCTGCATTTAATGCATCATATAATACCAGACATTAATGTTTTATTGTAATATAAGAGTACCTGATGCTCTCATCACGTTTTACTGCTTTAAGTTGCATTTCCAACTTTTATGCTCCGAAAAGACGTTTCAGCCTCAACAGAGTCCAAAAGTGCATTTAGTTGTCAAACACTTAGATTCTATGAGTTCCTGCATTTAATGCATCATATAACACCAGACATTCAAGTTGTGCTATAGTGTAAGAGTACCTGATGCTCGCATCACGTTTTACTGCTTTAAGTTGCATTTCCAACTTTTATGCTCCGAAAAGACGTTTCAGCCTCAACAGAGTCCAAAAGTGCATTTTGTTGTCAAACACTTAGATTCTATGATTTCATGCATTTAATGCATCATAGAATACCAGACATTCAAGTTGTACTATAGTGTAAGAGTACCTGATGCTCTCATCACGTTTTACTGCTTTAAGTTGCATTTCCAACTTTTATGCTCCGAAAAGACGTTTCAGCCTCAACAGAGTCCAAAAGTGCATTTTGTCGTCAAACACTTAGATTCTATGATTTCCTGCATTTAATGCATCATATAAAACCAGACATTCAAGTTGTACTATAGTGTAAGAGTACCTGATGCTCTCATCACGTTTTACTGCTTTAAGTTGCATTTCCAACTTTTATGCTCCGAAAAGACTTTTCAGCCTCAACAGAGTCCAAAATTGCCTTTTGTTGTCAAACACTTAGATTCTAGGACTTCCTGCATTTAATGCATCATGTAATACCAGACATTCATGTTTTATTGTAATATAAGAGTACCTGATGCTCTCATCGCGTTTTACTGCTTTAAGTTGCATTTCCAACTTTCATGCTCCGAAAAGACGTTTCAGCCTCAACAGAGTCCAAAAGTGCATTTAGTTGTCAAACACTTAGATTCTATGATTTCCTGCATTTAATGCATCATATAATACCAGACATTAATGTTTTATTGTAATATAAGAGTACCTGATGCTCTCATCACGTTTTACTGCTTTAAGTTGCATTTCCAACTTTTATGCTCCGAAAAGACGTTTCAGCCTCAACAGAGTCCAAAAGTGCATTTAGTTGTCAAACACTTAGATTCTATGAGTTCCTGCATTTAATGCATCATATAACACCAGACATTCAAGTTGTGCTATAGTGTAAGAGTACCTGATGCTCTCATCACGTTTTACTGCTTTAAGTTGCATTTCCAACTTTTATGCTCCGAAAAGACGTTTCAGCCTCAACAGAGTCCAAAAGTGCATTTTGTTGTCAAACACTTAGATTCTATGATTTCATGCATCATAGAATACCAGACATTCAAGTTGTACTATAGTGTAAGAGTACCTGATGCTCTCATCGCGTTTTACTGCTTTAAGTTGCATTTCCAACTTTCATGCTCCGAAAAGACGTTTCAGCCTCAACAGAGTCCAAAAGTGCATTCAGTTGTCAAACACTTAGATTCTATGATTTCATGCATCATAGAATACCAGACATTCAAGTTGTACTATAGTGTAAGAGTACCTGATGCTCTCATCGCGTTTTACTGCTTTAAGTTGCATTTCCAACTTTCATGCTCCGAAAAGACGTTTCAGCCTCAACAGAGTCCAAAAGTGCATTCAGTTGTCAAACACTTAGATTCTATGATTTCCTGCCTTTAGTGCATCATAGAATACCAGACATTCAAGTT
>NC_136605.1:2169998-2231042 GCF_910589615.1 Taurulus bubalis
ATCATATAACACCAGACATTCAAGTTGTGCTATAGTGTAAGAGTACCTGATGCTCTCATCACGTTTTACTGCTTTAAGTTGCATTTCCAACTGTTATGCTCCGAAAAGACGTTTCAGCCTCACTAGAGTCCAAAAGTTCATTTTGTTGTCAAACACTTAGATTCTATGATTTCCTGCATTTAATGCATCATATAATACCAGACATTCATGTTTCATTGTAATATAAGAGTACCTGATGCTCTCATCACGTTTTACTGCTTTAAGTTGCATTTCCAACTTTTATGCTCCGAAAAGACGTTTCAGCCCCAACAGAGTCCAAAAGTGCATTTAGTTGTCAAACACTTAGATTCTATGAGTTCCTGCATTTAATGCATCATATAACACCAGACATTCAAGTTGTGCTATAGTGTAAGAGTACCTGATGCTCTCATCACGTTTTACTGCTTTAAGTTGCATTTCCAACTTTTATGCTCCGAAAAGACGTTTCAGCCTCAACAGAGTCCAAAAGTGCCTTTTGTTGTCAAACACTTAGATTCTATGATTTCCTGCATTTAATGCATCATATAAAACCAGACATTCAAGTTGTACTATAGTGTAAGAGTACCTGATGCTCTCATCACGTTTTACTGCTTTAAGTTGCATTTCCAACTGTTATGCTCCGAAAAGACGTTTCAGCCTCACTAGAGTCCAAAAGTGCATTTTGTTGTCAAACACTTAGATTCTATGATTTCATGCATTTAATGCATCATAGAATACCAGACATTCAAGTTGTACTATAGTGTAAGAGTACCTGATGCTCTCATCACGTTTTACTGCTTTAAGTTGCATTTCCAACTTTTATGCTCCGAAAAGACGTTTCAGCCTCAACAGAGTCCAAAAGTGCATTTTGTTGTCAAACACTTAGATTCTATGATTTCCTGCATTTAATGCATCATATAAAACCAGACATTCAAGTTGTACCTTAGTGTAAGAGTACCTGATGCTCTCATCACGTTTTACTGCTTTAAGTTGCATTTCCAACTGTTATGCTCCGAAAAGACGTTTCAGCCTCACTAGAGTCCAAAAGTGCATTTTGTTGTCAAACACTTAGATTCTATGATTTCCTGCATTTAATGCATCATATAATACCAGACATTCAAGTTGTACTATAGTGTAAGAGTACCTGATGCTCTCATCACGTTTTACTGCTTTAAGTTGCATTTCCAACTGTTATGCTCCGAAAAGACGTTTCAGCCTCACTAGAGTCCAAAAGTGCATTTAGTTGTCAAACACTTAGATTCTATGAGTTCCTGCATTTAATGCATCATATAACACCAGACATTCAAGTTGTGCTATAGTGTAAGAGTACCTGATGCTCTCATCATGTTTTACTGCTTTAAGTTGCATTTCCAACTTTTATGCTCCGAAAAGACGTTTCAGCCTCAACAGAGTCCAAAAGTGCATTTAGTTGTCAAACACTTAGATTCTATGATTTCCTGCATTTAATGCATCATATAACACCAGACATTCAAGTTGTGCTATAGTGTAAGAGTACCTGATGCTCTCATCACGTTTTACTGCTTTAAGTTCCATTTCCAACTTTTATGCTCCGAAAAGACGTTTCAGCCTCAACAGAGTCCAAAAGTGCATTTTGTTGTCAAACACTTAGATTCTATGATTTCATGCATTTAATGCATCATAGAATACCAGACATTCAAGTTGTACTATAGTGTAAGAGTACCTGATGCTCTCATCACGTTTTACTGCTTTAAGTTGCATTTCCAACTTTTATGCTCCGAAAAGACGTTTCAGCCTCAACAGAGTCCAAAAGTGCATTTTGTTGTCAAACACTTAGATTCTATGATTTCATGCATTTAATGCATCATAGAATACCAGACATTCAAGTTGTACTATAGTGTAAGAGTACCTGATGCTCTCATCACGTTTTACTGCTTTAAGTTGCATTTCCAACTTTTATGCTCCGAAAAGACGTTTCAGCCTCAACAGAGTCCAAAAGTGCATTTAGTTGTCAAACACTTAGATTCTATGAGTTCCTCCATGTAATGCATCATATAACACCAGACATTCAAGTTGTGCTATAGTGTAAGAGTACCTGATGCTCTCATCACGTTTTACTGCTTTAAGTTCCATTTCCAACTTTTATGCTCCGAAAAGACGTTTCAGCCTCAACAGAGTCCAAAAGTGCATTTAGTTGTCAAACACTTAGATTCTATGAGTTCCTGCATTTAATGCATCATATAACACCAGACATTCAAGTTGTGCTATAGTGTAAGAGTACCTGATGCTCTCATCACGTTTTACTGCTTTAAGTTGCATTTCCAACTGTTATGCTCCGAAAAGACGTTTCAGCCTCACTAGAGTCCAAAAGTTCATTTTGTTGTCAAACACTTAGATTCTATGATTTCCTGCATTTAATGCATCATATAATACCAGACATTCATGTTTCATTGTAATATAAGAGTACCTGATGCTCTCATCACGTTTTACTGCTTTAAGTTGCATTTCCAACTGTTATGCTCCGAAAAGACGTTTCAGCCTCAATAGAGTCCAAAAGTGCATTTAGTTGTCAAACACTTAGATTCTATGAGTTCCTGCATTTAATGCATCATATAACACCAGACATTCAAGTTGTGCTATAGTGTAAGAGTACCTGATGCTCTCATCATGTTTTACTGCTTTAAGTTGCATTTCCAACTTTTATGCTCCGAAAAGACGTTTCAGCCTCAACAGAGTCCAAAAGTGCATTTAGTTGTCAAACACTTAGATTCTATGAGTTCCTGCATTTAATGCATCATATAACACCAGACATTCAAGTTGTGCTATAGTGTAAGAGTACCTGATGCTCTCATCACGTTTTACTGCTTTAAGTTCCATTTCCAACTTTTATGCTCCGAAAAGACGTTTCAGCCTCAACAGAGTCCAAAAGTGCATTTTGTTGTCAAACACTTAGATTCTATGATTTCATGCATTTAATGCATCATAGAATACCAGACATTCAAGTTGTACTATAGTGTAAGAGTACCTGATGCTCTCATCACGTTTTACTGCTTTAAGTTGCATTTCCAACTTTTATGCTCCGAAAAGACGTTTCAGCCTCAACAGAGTCCAAAAGTGCATTTAGTTGTCAAACACTTAGATTCTATGAGTTCCTCCATGTAATGCATCATATAACACCAGACATTCAAGTTGTGCTATAGTGTAAGAGTACCTGATGCTCTCATCACGTTTTACTGCTTTAAGTTCCATTTCCAACTTTTATGCTCCGAAAAGACGTTTCAGCCTCAACAGAGTCCAAAAGTGCATTTAGTTGTCAAACACTTAGATTCTATGAGTTCCTGCATTTAATGCATCATATAACACCAGACATTCAAGTTGTGCTATAGTGTAAGAGTACCTGATGCTCTCATCGCGTTTTACTGCTTTAAGTTGCATTTCCAACTTTCATGCTCCGAAAAGACGTTTCAGCCTCAACAGAGTCCAAAAGTGCATTTAGTTGTCAAACACTTAGATTCTATGATTTCCTGCCTTTAGTGCATCATAGAATACCAGACATTCAAGTTGTACTATAGTGTAAGAGTACCTGATGCTCTCATCACGTTTTACTGCTTTAAGTTGAATTTCCAACTGTTATGCTCCGAAAAGACTTTTTAGCCTCAACAGAGTCCAAAATTGCCTTTTGTTGTCAAACACTTAGATTCTATGATTTCCTGCATTTAATGCATCATATAATACCAGACATTCAAGTTGTGCTATAGTGTAAGAGTACCTGATGCTCTCATCATGTTTTACTGCTTTAAGTTGCATTTCCAACTTTTATGCTCCGAAAAGACGTTTCAGCCTCAACAGAGTCCAAAAGTGCATTTAGTTGTCAAACACTTAGATTCTATGAGTTCCTGCATTTAATGCATCATATAACACCAGACATTCAAGTTGTGCTATAGTGTAAGAGTACCTGATGCTCTCATCACGTTTTACTGCTTTAAGTTCCATTTCCAACTTTTATGCTCCGAAAAGACGTTTCAGCCTCAACAGAGTCCAAAAGTGCATTTTGTTGTCAAACACTTAGATTCTATGATTTCATGCATTTAATGCATCATAGAATACCAGACATTCAAGTTGTACTATAGTGTAAGAGTACCTGATGCTCTCATCACGTTTTACTGCTTTAAGTTCCATTTCCAACTTTTATGCTCCGAAAAGACGTTTCAGCCTCAACAGAGTCCAAAAGTGCATTTTGTTGTCAAACACTTAGATTCTATGATTTCATGCATTTAATGCATCATAGAATACCAGACATTCAAGTTGTACTATAGTGTAAGAGTACCTGATGCTCTCATCACGTTTTACTGCTTTAAGTTGCATTTCCAACTTTTATGCTCCGAAAAGACGTTTCAGCCTCAACAGAGTCCAAAAGTGCATTTAGTTGTCAAACACTTAGATTCTATGAGTTCCTGCATTTAATGCATCATATAACACCAGACATTCAAGTTGTGCTATAGTGTAAGAGTACCTGATGCTCTCATCACGTTTTACTGCTTTAAGTTGCATTTCCAACTGTTATGCTCCGAAAAGACGTTTCAGCCTCACTAGAGTCCAAAAGTTCATTTTGTTGTCAAACACTTAGATTCTATGATTTCCTGCATTTAATGCATCATATAATACCAGACATTCATGTTTCATTGTAATATAAGAGTACCTGATGCTCTCATCACGTTTTACTGCTTTAAGTTGCATTTCCAACTTTTATGCTCCGAAAAGACGTTTCAGCCCCAACAGAGTCCAAAAGTGCATTTAGTTGTCAAACACTTAGATTCTATGAGTTCCTGCATTTAATGCATCATATAACACCAGACATTCAAGTTGTGCTATAGTGTAAGAGTACCTGATGCTCTCATCACGTTTTACTGCTTTAAGTTGCATTTCCAACTTTTATGCTCCGAAAAGACGTTTCAGCCTCAACAGAGTCCAAAAGTGCCTTTTGTTGTCAAACACTTAGATTCTATGATTTCCTGCATTTAATGCATCATATAAAACCAGACATTCAAGTTGTACTATAGTGTAAGAGTACCTGATGCTCTCATCACGTTTTACTGCTTTAAGTTGCATTTCCAACTGTTATGCTCCGAAAAGACGTTTCAGCCTCACTAGAGTCCAAAAGTGCATTTTGTTGTCAAACACTTAGATTCTATGATTTCATGCATTTAATGCATCATAGAATACCAGACATTCAAGTTGTACTATAGTGTAAGAGTACCTGATGCCCTCATCACGTTTTACTGCTTTAAGTTGCATTTCCAACTTTTATGCTCCGAAAAGACGTTTCAGCCTCAACAGAGTCCAAAAGTGCATTTTGTTGTCAAACACTTAGATTCTATGATTTCCTGCATTTAATGCATCATATAAAACCAGACATTCAAGTTGTACCTTAGTGTAAGAGTACCTGATGCTCTCATCACGTTTTACTGCTTTAAGTTGCATTTCCAACTGTTATGCTCCGAAAAGACGTTTCAGCCTCACTAGAGTCCAAAAGTGCATTTTGTTGTCAAACACTTAGATTCTATGATTTCCTGCATTTAATGCATCATATAATACCAGACATTCAAGTTGTACTATAGTGTAAGAGTACCTGATGCTCTCATCACGTTTTACTGCTTTAAGTTGCATTTCCAACTGTTATGCTCCGAAAAGACGTTTCAGCCTCACTAGAGTCCAAAAGTGCATTTAGTTGTCAAACACTTAGATTCTATGAGTTCCTGCATTTAATGCATCATATAACACCAGACATTCAAGTTGTGCTATAGTGTAAGAGTACCTGATGCTCTCATCATGTTTTACTGCTTTAAGTTGCATTTCCAACTTTTATGCTCCGAAAAGACGTTTCAGCCTCAACAGAGTCCAAAAGTGCATTTAGTTGTCAAACACTTAGATTCTATGAGTTCCTGCATTTAATGCATCATATAACACCAGACATTCAAGTTGTGCTATAGTGTAAGAGTACCTGATGCTCTCATCACGTTTTACTGCTTTAAGTTCCATTTCCAACTTTTATGCTCCGAAAAGACGTTTCAGCCTCAACAGAGTCCAAAAGTGCATTTTGTTGTCAAACACTTAGATTCTATGATTTCATGCATTTAATGCATCATATAACACCAGACATTCAAGTTGTACTATAGTGTAAGAGTACCTGATGCTCTCATCACGTTTTACTGCTTTAAGTTCCATTTCCAACTTTTATGCTCCGAAAAGACGTTTCAGCCTCAACAGAGTCCAAAAGTGCATTTTGTTGTCAAACACTTAGATTCTATGATTTCATGCATTTAATGCATCATAGAATACCAGACATTCAAGTTGTACTATAGTGTAAGAGTACCTGATGCTCTCATCACGTTTTACTGCTTTAAGTTGCATTTCCAACTTTTATGCTCCGAAAAGACGTTTCAGCCTCAACAGAGTCCAAAAGTGCATTTAGTTGTCAAACACTTAGATTCTATGAGTTCCTCCATGTAATGCATCATATAACACCAGACATTCAAGTTGTGCTATAGTGTAAGAGTACCTGATGCTCTCATCACGTTTTACTGCTTTAAGTTCCATTTCCAACTTTTATGCTCCGAAAAGACGTTTCAGCCTCAACAGAGTCCAAAAGTGCATTTAGTTGTCAAACACTTAGATTCTATGAGTTCCTGCATTTAATGCATCATATAACACCAGACATTCAAGTTGTGCTATAGTGTAAGAGTACCTGATGCTCTCATCACGTTTTACTGCTTTAAGTTGCATTTCCAACTGTTATGCTCCGAAAAGACGTTTCAGCCTCACTAGAGTCCAAAAGTTCATTTTGTTGTCAAACACTTAGATTCTATGATTTCCTGCATTTAATGCATCATATAATACCAGACATTCATGTTTCATTGTAATATAAGAGTACCTGATGCTCTCATCACGTTTTACTGCTTTAAGTTGCATTTCCAACTGTTATGCTCCGAAAAGACGTTTCAGCCTCACTAGAGTCCAAAAGTGCATTTAGTTGTCAAACACTTAGATTCTATGAGTTCCTGCGTTTAATGCATCATATAACACCAGACATTCAAGTTGTGCTATAGTGTAAGAGTACCTGATGCTCTCATCATGTTTTACTGCTTTAAGTTGCATTTCCAACTTTTATGCTCCGAAAAGACGTTTCAGCCTCAACAGAGTCCAAAAGTGCATTTAGTTGTCAAACACTTAGATTCTATGAGTTCCTGCATTTAATGCATCATATAACACCAGACATTCAAGTTGTGCTATAGTGTAAGAGTACCTGATGCTCTCATCACGTTTTACTGCTTTAAGTTCCATTTCCAACTTTTATGCTCCGAAAAGACGTTTCAGCCTCAACAGAGTCCAAAAGTGCATTTTGTTGTCAAACACTTAGATTCTATGATTTCATGCATTTAATGCATCATAGAATACCAGACATTCAAGTTGTACTATAGTGTAAGAGTACCTGATGCTCTCATCACGTTTTACTGCTTTAAGTTGCATTTCCAACTTTTATGCTCCGAAAAGACGTTTCAGCCTCAACAGAGTCCAAAAGTGCATTTTGTTGTCAAACACTTAGATTCTATGATTTCCTGCATTTAATGCATCATATAAAACCAGACATTCAAGTTGTACTATAGTGTAAGAGTACCTGATGCTCTCATCACGTTTTACTGCTTTAAGTTGCATTTCCAACTTTTATGCTCCGAAAAGACGTTTCAGCCTCAACAGAGTCCAAAAGTGCATTTAGTTGTCAAACACTTAGATTCTATGAGTTCCTCCATGTAATGCATCATATAACACCAGACATTCAAGTTGTGCTATAGTGTAAGAGTACCTGATGCTCTCATCACGTTTTACTGCTTTAAGTTCCATTTCCAACTTTTATGCTCCGAAAAGACGTTTCAGCCTCAACAGAGTCCAAAAGTGCATTTAGTTGTCAAACACTTAGATTCTATGAGTTCCTGCATTTAATGCATCATATAACACCAGACATTCAAGTTGTGCTATAGTGTAAGAGTACCTGATGCTCTCATCGCGTTTTACTGCTTTAAGTTGCATTTCCAACTTTCATGCTCCGAAAAGACGTTTCAGCCTCAACAGAGTCCAAAAGTGCATTTAGTTGTCAAACACTTAGATTCTATGATTTCCTGCCTTTAGTGCATCATAGAATACCAGACATTCAAGTTGTACTATAGTGTAAGAGTACCTGATGCTCTCATCACGTTTTACTGCTTTAAGTTGAATTTCCAACTGTTATGCTCCGAAAAGACTTTTTAGCCTCAACAGAGTCCAAAATTGCCTTTTGTTGTCAAACACTTAGATTCTATGATTTCCTGCATTTAATGCATCATATAATACCAGACATTCAAGTTGTGCTATAGTGTAAGAGTACCTGATGCTCTCATCATGTTTTACTGCTTTAAGTTGCATTTCCAACTTTTATGCTCCGAAAAGACGTTTCAGCCTCAACAGAGTCCAAAAGTGCATTTAGTTGTCAAACACTTAGATTCTATGAGTTCCTGCATTTAATGCATCATATAACACCAGACATTCAAGTTGTGCTATAGTGTAAGAGTACCTGATGCTCTCATCACGTTTTACTGCTTTAAGTTCCATTTCCAACTTTTATGCTCCGAAAAGACGTTTCAGCCTCAACAGAGTCCAAAAGTGCATTTTGTTGTCAAACACTTAGATTCTATGATTTCATGCATTTAATGCATCATAGAATACCAGACATTCAAGTTGTACTATAGTGTAAGAGTACCTGATGCTCTCATCACGTTTTACTGCTTTAAGTTCCATTTCCAACTTTTATGCTCCGAAAAGACGTTTCAGCCTCAACAGAGTCCAAAAGTGCATTTAGTTGTCAAACACTTAGATTCTATGAGTTCCTCCATGTAATGCATCATATAACACCAGACATTCAAGTTGTGCTATAGTGTAAGAGTACCTGATGCTCTCATCACGTTTTACTGCTTTAAGTTCCATTTCCAACTTTTATGCTCCGAAAAGACGTTTCAGCCTCAACAGAGTCCAAAAGTGCATTTAGTTGTCAAACACTTAGATTCTATGAGTTCCTGCATTTAATGCATCATATAACACCAGACATTCAAGTTGTGCTATAGTGTAAGAGTACCTGATGCTCTCATCACGTTTTACTGCTTTAAGTTGCATTTCCAACTGTTATGCTCCGAAAAGACGTTTCAGCCTCACTAGAGTCCAAAAGTTCATTTTGTTGTCAAACACTTAGATTCTATGATTTCCTGCATTTAATGCATCATATAATACCAGACATTCATGTTTCATTGTAATATAAGAGTACCTGATGCTCTCATCACGTTTTACTGCTTTAAGTTGCATTTCCAACTGTTATGCTCCGAAAAGACGTTTCAGCCTCACTAGAGTCCAAAAGTGCATTTAGTTGTCAAACACTTAGATTCTATGAGTTCCTGCATTTAATGCATCATATAACACCAGACATTCAAGTTGTGCTATAGTGTAAGAGTACCTGATGCTCTCATCATGTTTTACTGCTTTAAGTTGCATTTCCAACTTTTATGCTCCGAAAAGACGTTTCAGCCTCAACAGAGTCCAAAAGTGCATTTAGTTGTCAAACACTTAGATTCTATGAGTTCCTGCATTTAATGCATCATATAACACCAGACATTCAAGTTGTGCTATAGTGTAAGAGTACCTGATGCTCTCATCACGTTTTACTGCTTTAAGTTCCATTTCCAACTTTTATGCTCCGAAAAGACGTTTCAGCCTCAACAGAGTCCAAAAGTGCATTTTGTTGTCAAACACTTAGATTCTATGATTTCATGCATTTAATGCATCATAGAATACCAGACATTCAAGTTGTACTATAGTGTAAGAGTACCTGATGCTCTCATCACGTTTTACTGCTTTAAATTGCATTTCCAAATTTTATGCTCCGAAAAGACGTTTCAGCCTCAACAGAGTCCAAAAGTGCATTTTGTTGTCAAACACTTAGATTCTATGATTTCCTGCATTTAATGCATCATATAAAACCAGACATTCAAGTTGTACTATAGTGTAAGAGTACCTGATGCTCTCATCACGTTTTACTGCTTTAAGTTGCATTTCCAACTTTTATGCTCCGAAAAGACGTTTCAGCCTCAACAGAGTCCAAAAGTGCATTTAGTTGTCAAACACTTAGATTCTATGAGTTCCTCCATGTAATGCATCATATAACACCAGACATTCAAGTTGTGCTATAGTGTAAGAGTACCTGATGCTCTCATCACGTTTTACTGCTTTAAGTTCCATTTCCAACTTTTATGCTCCGAAAAGACGTTTCAGCCTCAACAGAGTCCAAAAGTGCATTTAGTTGTCAAACACTTAGATTCTATGAGTTCCTGCATTTAATGCATCATATTACACCAGACATTCAAGTTGTGCTATAGTGTAAGAGTACCTGATGCTCTCATCGCGTTTTACTGCTTTAAGTTGCATTTCCAACTTTCATGCTCCGAAAAGACGTTTCAGCCTCAACAGAGTCCAAAAGTGCATTTAGTTGTCAAACACTTAGATTCTATGATTTCCTGCCTTTAGTGCATCATAGAATACCAGACATTCAAGTTGTACTATAGTGTAAGAGTACCTGATGCTCTCATCACGTTTTACTGCTTTAAGTTGAATTTCCAACTGTTATGCTCCGAAAAGACTTTTTAGCCTCAACAGAGTCCAAAATTGCCTTTTGTTGTCAAACACTTAGATTCTATGATTTCCTGCATTTAATGCATCATATAATACCAGACATTAATGTTTTATTGTAATATAAGAGTACCTGATGCTCTCATCACGTTTTACTGCTTTAAGTTGCATTTCCAACTTTTATGCTCCGAAAAGACGTTTCAGCCTCAACAGAGTCCAAAAGTGCATTTAGTTGTCAAACACTTAGATTCTATGAGTTCCTGCATTTAATGCATCATATAACACCAGACATTCAAGTTGTGCTATAGTGTAAGAGTACCTGATGCTCTCATCACGTTTTACTGCTTTAAGTTGCATTTCCAACTTTTATGCTCCGAAAAGACTTTTCAGCCTCAACAGAGTCCAAAAGTGCATTTTGTTGTCAAACACTTAGATTCTATGATTTCCTGCATTTAATGCATCATATAATACCAGACATTCAAGTTGTACCTTAGTGTAAGAGTACCTGATGCTCTCATCACGTTTTACTGCTTTAAGTTGCATTTCCAACTGTTATGCTCCGAAAAGACGTTTCAGCCTCACTAGAGTCCAAAAGTTCATTTTGTTGTCAAACACTTAGATTCTATGATTTCCTGCATTTAATGCATCATATAATACCAGACATTCATGTTTCATTGTAATATAAGAGTACCTGATGCTCTCATCACGTTTTACTGCTTTAAGTTGCCTTTCCAACTTTTATGCTCCGAAAAGACTTTTCAGCCTCAACAGAGTCCAAAAGTGCATTTTGTTGTCAAACACTTAGATTCTATGATTTCCTGCATTTAATGCATCATATAATACCAGACATTCAAGTTGTACCTTAGTGTAAGAGTACCTGATGCTCTCATCACGTTTTACTGCTTTAAGTTGCATTTCCAACTGTTTTGCTCCGAAAAGACGTTTCAGCCTCACTAGAGTCCAAAAGTGCATTTTGTTGTCAAACACTTAGATTCTATGATTTCCTGCATTTAATGCATCATATAATACCAGACATTCATGTTTCATTGTAATATAAGAGTGCCTGATGCTCTCATCACGTTTTACTGCTTGAAGCTGCATTTCCAACTTTTATGCTCCGAAAAGACGTTTCAGCCTCAACAGAGTCCAAAAGTGCATTTAGTTGTCAAACACTTAGATTCTATGAGTTCCTGCATTTAATGCATCATATAACACCAGACATTCAAGTTGTGCTATAGTGTAAGAGTACCTGATGCTCTCATCACGTTTTACTGCTTTAAGTTGCATTTCCAACTTTTATGCTCCGAAAAGACTTTTCAGCCTCAACAGAGTCCAAAAGTGCATTTTGTTGTCAAACACTTAGATTCTATGATTTCCTGCCTTTAGTGCATCATAGAATACCAGACATTCAAGTTGTACTATAGTGTAAGAGTACCTGATGCTCTCATCACGTTTTACTGCTTTAAGTTGCATTTCCAACTGTTATGCTCCGAAAAGACTTTTTAGCCTCAACAGAGTCCAAAATTGCCTTTTGTTGTCAAACACTTAGATTCTATGATTTCATGCATTTAATGCATCATATAATACCAGACATTAATGTTTTATTGTAATATAAGAGTACCTGATGCTCTCATCACGTTTTACTGCTTTAAGTTGCATTTCCAACTTTTATGCTCCGAAAAGACGTTTCAGCCTCAACAGAGTCCAAAAGTGCATTTAGTTGTCAAACACTTAGATTCTATGAGTTCCTGCATTTAATGCATCATATAACACCAGACATTCAAGTTGTGCTATAGTGTAAGAGTACCTGATGCTCTCATCACGTTTTACTGCTTTAAGTTGCATTTCCAACTTTTATGCTCCGAAAAGACTTTTCAGCCTCAACAGAGTCCAAAAGTGCATTTTGTTGTCAAACACTTAGATTCTATGATTTCCTGCATTTAATGCATCATAGAATACCAGACATTCAAGTTGTACTATAGTGTAAGAGTACCTGATGCTCTCATCACGTTTTACTGCTTTAAGTTGCATTTCCAACTTTTATGCTCCGAAAAGACGTTTCAGCCTCAACAGAGTCCAAAAGTGCATTTAGTTGTCAAACACTTAGATTCTATGAGTTCCTGCATTTAATGCATCATATAACACCAGACATTCAAGTTGTGCTATAGTGTAAGAGTACCTGATGCTCTCATCACGTTTTACTGCTTTAAGTTCCATTTCCAACTTTTATGCTCCGAAAAGACGTTTCAGCCTCAACAGAGTCCAAAAGTGCATTTTGTTGTCAAACACTTAGATTCTATGATTTCATGCATTTAATGCATCATAGAATACCAGACATTCAAGTTGTACTATAGTGTAAGAGTACCTGATGCTCTCATCACGTTTTACTGCTTTAAGTTCCATTTCCAACTTTTATGCTCCGAAAAGACGTTTCAGCCTCAACAGAGTCCAAAAGTGCATTTTGTTGTCAAACACTTAGATTCTATGATTTCATGCATTTAATGCATCATAGAATACCAGACATTCATGTTTCATTGTAATATAAGAGTACCTGATGCTCTCATCACGTTTTACTGCTTTAAGTTGCATTTCCAACTGTTATGCTCCGAAAAGACGTTTCAGCCTCACTAGAGTCCAAAAGTGCATTTAGTTGTCAAACACTTAGATTCTATGAGTTCCTGCATTTAATGCATCATATAACACCAGACATTCAAGTTGTGCTATAGTGTAAGAGTACCTGATGCTCTCATCATGTTTTACTGCTTTAAGTTGCATTTCCAACTTTTATGCTCCGAAAAGACGTTTCAGCCTCAACAGAGTCCAAAAGTGCATTTAGTTGTCAAACACTTAGATTCTATGAGTTCCTGCATTTAATGCATCATATAACACCAGACATTCAAGTTGTGCTATAGTGTAAGAGTACCTGATGCTCTCATCACGTTTTACTGCTTTAAGTTCCATTTCCAACTTTTATGCTCCGAAAAGACGTTTCAGCCTCAACAGAGTCCAAAAGTGCATTTTGTTGTCAAACACTTAGATTCTATGATTTCATGCATTTAATGCATCATAGAATACCAGACATTCAAGTTGTACTATAGTGTAAGAGTACCTGATGCTCTCATCACGTTTTACTGCTTTAAGTTGCATTTCCAACTTTTATGCTCCGAAAAGACGTTTCAGCCTCAACAGAGTCCAAAAGTGCATTTTGTTGTCAAACACTTAGATTCTATGATTTCATGCATTTAATGCATCATATAACACCAGACATTCAAGTTGTACTATAGTGTAAGAGTACCTGATGCTCTCATCACGTTTTACTGCTTTAAGTTGCATTTCCAACTTTTATGCTCCGAAAAGACGTTTCAGCCTCAACAGAGTCCAAAAGTGCATTTAGTTGTCAAACACTTAGATTCTATGAGTTCCTCCATGTAATGCATCATATAACACCAGACATTCAAGTTGTGCTATAGTGTAAGAGTACCTGATGCTCTCATCACGTTTTACTGCTTTAAGTTCCATTTCCAACTTTTATGCTCCGAAAAGACGTTTCAGCCTCAACAGAGTCCAAAAGTGCATTTAGTTGTCAAACACTTAGATTCTATGAGTTCCTGCATTTAATGCATCATATAACACCAGACATTCAAGTTGTGCTATAGTGTAAGAGTACCTGATGCTCTCATCGCGTTTTACTGCTTTAAGTTGCATTTCCAACTTTCATGCTCCGAAAAGACGTTTCAGCCTCAACAGAGTCCAAAAGTGCATTTAGTTGTCAAACACTTAGATTCTATGATTTCCTGCCTTTAGTGCATCATAGAATACCAGACATTCAAGTTGTACTATAGTGTAAGAGTACCTGATGCTCTCATCACGTTTTACTGCTTTAAGTTGAATTTCCAACTGTTATGCTCCGAAAAGACTTTTTAGCCTCAACAGAGTCCAAAATTGCCTTTTGTTGTCAAACACTTAGATTCTATGATTTCCTGCATTTAATGCATCATATAATACCAGACATTAATGTTTTATTGTAATATAAGAGTACCTGATGCTCTCATCACGTTTTACTGCTTTAAGTTGCATTTCCAACTGTTATGCTCCGAAAAGACGTTTCAGCCTCACTAGAGTCCAAAAGTGCATTTTGTTGTCAAACACTTAGATTCTATGATTTCCTGCATTTAATGCATCATATAATACCAGACATTCATGTTTCATTGTAATATAAGAGTACCTGATGCTCTCATCACGTTTTACTGCTTTAAGTTGCCTTTCCAACTTTTATGCTCCGAAAAGACTTTTCAGCCTCAACAGAGTCCAAAAGTGCATTTTGTTGTCAAACACTTAGATTCTATGATTTCCTGCATTTAATGCATCATATAATACCAGACATTCAAGTTGTACCTTAGTGTAAGAGTACCTGATGCTCTCATCACGTTTTACTGCTTTAAGTTGCATTTCCAACTGTTTTGCTCCGAAAAGACGTTTCAGCCTCACTAGAGTCCAAAAGTGCATTTTGTTGTCAAACACTTAGATTCTATGATTTCCTGCATTTAATGCATCATATAATACCAGACATTCATGTTTCATTGTAATATAAGAGTACCTGATGCTCTCATCACGTTTTACTGCTTTAAGTTGCATTTCCAACTTTTATGCTCCGAAAAGACGTTTCAGCCTCAACAGAGTCCAAAAGTGCATTTAGTTGTCAAACACTTAGATTCTATGAGTTCCTGCATTTAATGCATCATATAACACCAGACATTCAAGTTGTGCTATAGTGTAAGAGTACCTGATGCTCTCATCACGTTTTACTGCTTTAAGTTGCATTTCCAACTTTTATGCTCCGAAAAGACTTTTCAGCCTCAACAGAGTCCAAAAGTGCATTTTGTTGTCAAACACTTAGATTCTATGATTTCCTGCCTTTAGTGCATCATAGAATACCAGACATTCAAGTTGTACTATAGTGTAAGAGTACCTGATGCTCTCATCACGTTTTACTGCTTTAAGTTGCATTTCCAACTGTTATGCTCCGAAAAGACTTTTTAGCCTCAACAGAGTCCAAAATTGCCTTTTGTTGTCAAACACTTAGATTCTATGATTTCATGCATTTAATGCATCATATAATACCAGACATTAATGTTTTATTGTAATATAAGAGTACCTGATGCTCTCATCACGTTTTACTGCTTTAAGTTGCATTTCCAACTTTTATGCTCCGAAAAGACGTTTCAGCCTCAACAGAGTCCAAAAGTGCATTTAGTTGTCAAACACTTAGATTCTATGAGTTCCTGCATTTAATGCATCATATAACACCAGACATTCAAGTTGTGCTATAGTGTAAGAGTACCTGATGCTCTCATCACGTTTTACTGCTTTAAGTTGCATTTCCAACTTTTATGCTCCGAAAAGACTTTTCAGCCTCAACAGAGTCCAAAAGTGCATTTTGTTGTCAAACACTTAGATTCTATGATTTCCTGCATTTAATGCATCATAGAATACCAGACATTCAAGTTGTACTATAGTGTAAGAGTACCTGATGCTCTCATCACGTTTTACTGCTTTAAGTTGCATTTCCAACTTTTATGCTCCGAAAAGACGTTTCAGCCTCAACAGAGTCCAAAAGTGCATTTTGTTGTCAAACACTTAGATTCTATGATTTCCTGCATTTAATGCATCATATAAAACCAGACATTCAAGTTGTACCTTAGTGTAAGAGTACCTGATGCTCTCATCACGTTTTACTGCTTTAAGTTGCATTTCCAACTGTTATGCTCCGAAAAGACGTTTCAGCCTCACTAGAGTCCAAAAGTGCATTTTGTTGTCAAACACTTAGATTCTATGATTTCCTGCATTTAATGCATCATATAATACCAGACATTCAAGTTGTACTATAGTGTAAGAGTACCTGATGCTCTCATCACGTTTTACTGCTTTAAGTTGCATTTCCAACTGTTATGCTCCGAAAAGACGTTTCAGCCTCACTAGAGTCCAAAAGTGCATTTAGTTGTCAAACACTTAGATTCTATGAGTTCCTGCATTTAATGCATCATATAACACCAGACATTCAAGTTGTGCTATAGTGTAAGAGTACCTGATGCTCTCATCATGTTTTACTGCTTTAAGTTGCATTTCCAACTTTTATGCTCCGAAAAGACGTTTCAGCCTCAACAGAGTCCAAAAGTGCATTTAGTTGTCAAACACTTAGATTCTATGAGTTCCTGCATTTAATGCATCATATAACACCAGACATTCAAGTTGTGCTATAGTGTAAGAGTACCTGATGCTCTCATCACGTTTTACTGCTTTAAGTTCCATTTCCAACTTTTATGCTCCGAAAAGACGTTTCAGCCTCAACAGAGTCCAAAAGTGCATTTTGTTGTCAAACACTTAGATTCTATGATTTCATGCATTTAATGCATCATAGAATACCAGACATTCAAGTTGTACTATAGTGTAAGAGTACCTGATGCTCTCATCACGTTTTACTGCTTTAAGTTCCATTTCCAACTTTTATGCTCCGAAAAGACGTTTCAGCCTCAACAGAGTCCAAAAGTGCATTTTGTTGTCAAACACTTAGATTCTATGATTTCATGCATTTAATGCATCATAGAATACCAGACATTCAAGTTGTACTATAGTGTAAGAGTACCTGATGCTCTCATCACGTTTTACTGCTTTAAGTTGCATTTCCAACTTTTATGCTCCGAAAAGACGTTTCAGCCTCAACAGAGTCCAAAAGTGCATTTTGTTGTCAAACACTTAGATTCTATGATTTCCTGCATTTAATGCATCATATAAAACCAGACATTCAAGTTGTACTATAGTGTAAGAGTACCTGATGCTCTCATCACGTTTTACTGCTTTAAGTTGCATTTCCAACTTTTATGCTCCGAAAAGACGTTTCAGCCTCAACAGAGTCCAAAAGTGCATTTAGTTGTCAAACACTTAGATTCTATGAGTTCCTCCATGTAATGCATCATATAACACCAGACATTCAAGTTGTGCTATAGTGTAAGAGTACCTGATGCTCTCATCACGTTTTACTGCTTTAAGTTCCATTTCCAACTTTTATGCTCCGAAAAGACGTTTCAGCCTCAACAGAGTCCAAAAGTGCATTTAGTTGTCAAACACTTAGATTCTATGAGTTCCTGCATTTAATGCATCATATAACACCAGACATTCAAGTTGTGCTATAGTGTAAGAGTACCTGATGCTCTCATCGCGTTTTACTGCTTTAAGTTGCATTTCCAACTTTCATGCTCCGAAAAGACGTTTCAGCCTCAACAGAGTCCAAAAGTGCATTTAGTTGTCAAACACTTAGATTCTATGATTTCCTGCCTTTAGTGCATCATAGAATACCAGACATTCAAGTTGTACTATAGTGTAAGAGTACCTGATGCTCTCATCACGTTTTACTGCTTTAAGTTGAATTTCCAACTGTTATGCTCCGAAAAGACTTTTTAGCCTCAACAGAGTCCAAAATTGCCTTTTGTTGTCAAACACTTAGATTCTATGATTTCCTGCATTTAATGCATCATATAATACCAGACATTAATGTTTTATTGTAATATAAGAGTACCTGATGCTCTCATCACGTTTTACTGCTTTAAGTTGCATTTCCAACTTTTATGCTCCGAAAAGACGTTTCAGCCTCAACAGAGTCCAAAAGTGCATTTAGTTGTCAAACACTTAGATTCTATGAGTTCCTGCATTTAATGCATCATATAACACCAGACATTCAAGTTGTGCTATAGTGTAAGAGTACCTGATGCTCTCATCACGTTTTACTGCTTTAAGTTGCATTTCCAACTTTTATGCTCCGAAAAGACTTTTCAGCCTCAACAGAGTCCAAAAGTGCATTTTGTTGTCAAACACTTAGATTCTATGATTTCCTGCATTTAATGCATCATATAATACCAGACATTCAAGTTGTACCTTAGTGTAAGAGTACCTGATGCTCTCATCACGTTTTACTGCTTTAAGTTGCATTTCCAACTGTTATGCTCCGAAAAGACGTTTCAGCCTCACTAGAGTCCAAAAGTGCATTTTGTTGTCAAACACTTAGATTCTATGATTTCCTGCATTTAATGCATCATATAATACCAGACATTCATGTTTCATTGTAATATAAGAGTACCTGATGCTCTCATCACGTTTTACTGCTTTAAGTTGCCTTTCCAACTTTTATGCTC
This sequence comes from Taurulus bubalis, assembly GCF_910589615.1. NCBI lineage: Eukaryota > Metazoa > Chordata > Actinopteri > Perciformes > Cottidae > Taurulus > Taurulus bubalis. The sequence continues at coordinate 2,188,886 of NC_136605.1, forward strand.
CGAAAAGACTTTTCAGCCTCAACAGAGTCCAAAAGTGCATTTTGTTGTCAAACACTTAGATTCTATGATTTCCTGCATTTAATGCATCATATAATACCAGACATTCAAGTTGTACCTTAGTGTAAGAGTACCTGATGCTCTCATCACGTTTTACTGCTTTAAGTTGCATTTCCAACTGTTTTGCTCCGAAAAGACGTTTCAGCCTCACTAGAGTCCAAAAGTGCATTTTGTTGTCAAACACTTAGATTCTATGATTTCCTGCATTTAATGCATCATATAATACCAGACATTCATGTTTCATTGTAATATAAGAGTACCTGATGCTCTCATCACGTTTTACTGCTTTAAGTTGCATTTCCAACTTTTATGCTCCGAAAAGACTTTTCAGCCTCAACAGAGTCCAAAAGTGCATTTTGTTGTCAAACACTTAGATTCTATGATTTCCTGCCTTTAGTGCATCATAGAATACCAGACATTCAAGTTGTACTATAGTGTAAGAGTACCTGATGCTCTCATCACGTTTTACTGCTTTAAGTTGCATTTCCAACTGTTATGCTCCGAAAAGACTTTTTAGCCTCAACAGAGTCCAAAATTGCCTTTTGTTGTCAAACACTTAGATTCTATGATTTCATGCATTTAATGCATCATATAATACCAGACATTAATGTTTTATTGTAATATAAGAGTACCTGATGCTCTCATCACGTTTTACTGCTTTAAGTTGCATTTCCAACTTTTATGCTCCAAAAAGACGTTTCAGCCTCAACAGAGTCCAAAAGTGCATTTAGTTGTCAAACACTTAGATTCTATGAGTTCCTGCATTTAATGCATCATATAACACCAGACATTCAAGTTGTGCTATAGTGTAAGAGTACCTGATGCTCTCATCACGTTTTACTGCTTTAAGTTGCATTTCCAACTGTTATGCTCCGAAAAGACTTTTTAGCCTCAACAGAGTCTAAAATTGCCTTTTGTTGTCAAACACTTAGATTCTATGATTTCCTGCATTTAATCCATCATATAATACCAGACATTCAAGTTGTACCTTAGTGTAAGAGTACCTGATGCTCTCATCACGTTTTACTGCTTTAAGTTGCATTTCCAACTGTTATGCTCCGAAAAGACGTTTCAGCCTCACTAGAGTCCAAAAGTGCATTTTGTTGTCAAACACTTAGATTCTATGATTTCCTGCATTTAATGCATCATATAATACCAGACATTCAAGTTGTACTATAGTGTAAGAGTACCTGATGCTCTCATCACGTTTTACTGCTTTAAGTTGCATTTCCAACTTTTATGCTCCGAAAAGACTTTTTAGCCTCAACAGAGTCTAAAATTGCCTTTTGTTGTCAAACACTTAGATTCTATGATTTCCTGCATTTAATGCATCATATAATACCAGACATTCAAGTTGTACCTTAGTGTAAGAGTACCTGATGCTCTCATCACGTTTTACTGCTTTAAGTTGCATTTCCAACTGTTATGCTCCGAAAAGACGTTTCAGCCTCACTAGAGTCCAAAAGTGCATTTAGTTGTCAAACACTTAGATTCTATGAGTTCCTGCATTTAATGCATCATATAACACCAGACATTCAAGTTGTGCTATAGTGTAAGAGTACCTGATGCTCTCATCACGTTTTACTGCTTTAAGTTGCATTTCCAACTTTTATGCTCCGAAAAGACGTTTCAGCCTCAACAGAGTCCAAAAGTGCATTTAGTTGTCAAACACTTAGATTCTATGAGTTCCTGCATTTAATGCATCATATAACACCAGACATTCAAGTTGTGCTATAGTGTAAGAGTACCTGATGCTCTCATCACGTTTTACTGCTTTAAGTTGCATTTCCAACTGTTATGCTCCGAAAAGACGTTTCAGCCTCACTAGAGTCCAAAAGTGCATTTAGTTGTCAAACACTTAGATTCTATGAGTTCCTGCATTTAATGCATCATATAACACCAGACATTCAAGTTGTGCTATAGTGTAAGAGTACCTGATGCTCTCATCACGTTTTACTGCTTTAAGTTGCATTTCCAACTTTTATGCTCCGAAAAGACGTTTCAGCCTCAACAGAGTCCAAAAGTGCATTTAGTTGTCAAACACTTAGATTCTATGAGTTCCTGCATTTAATGCATCATATAACACCAGACATTCAAGTTGTGCTATAGTGTAAGAGTACCTGATGCTCTCATCACGTTTTACTGCTTTAAGTTCCATTTCCAACTTTTATGCTCCGAAAAGACGTTTCAGCCTCAACAGAGTCCAAAAGTGCATTTTGTTGTCAAACACTTAGATTCTATGATTTCATGCATTTAATGCATCATATAATACCAGACATTCAAGTTGTACCTTAGTGTAAGAGTACCTGATGCTCTCATCACGTTTTACTGCTTTAAGTTGCATTTCCAACTTTTATGCTCCGAAAAGACGTTTCAGCCTCAACAGAGTCCAAAAGTGCATTTAGTTGTCAAACACTTAGATTCTATGATTTCCTGCCTTTAGTGCATCATAGAATACCAGACATTCAAGTTGTACTATAGTGTAAGAGTACCTGATGCTCTCATCACGTTTTACTGCTTTAAGTTGCATTTCCAACTGTTATGCTCCGAAAAGACTTTTTAGCCTCAACAGAGTCCAAAATTGCCTTTTGTTGTCAAACACTTAGATTCTATGATTTCCTGCATTTAATGCATCATATAATACCAGACATTAATGTTTTATTGTAATATAAGAGTACCTGATGCTCTCATCACGTTTTACTGCTTTAAGTTGCATTTCCAACTTTTATGCTCCGAAAAGACGTTTCAGCCTCAACAGAGTCCAAAAGTGCATTTTGTTGTCAAACACTTAGATTCTATGATTTCCTGCATTTAATGCATCATATAACACCAGACATTCAAGTTGTGCTATAGTGTAAGAGTACCTGATGCTCTCATCACGTTTTACTGCTTTAAGTTCCATTTCCAACTTTTATGCTCCGAAAAGACGTTTCAGCCTCAACAGAGTCCAAAAGTGCATTTTGTTGTCAAACACTTAGATTCTATGATTTCATGCATTTAATGCATCATAGAATACCAGACATTCAAGTTGTACTATAGTGTAAGAGTACCTGATGCTCTCATCACGTTTTACTGCTTTAAGTTGCATTTCCAACTTTTATGCTCCGAAAAGACTTTTCAGCCTCAACAGAGTCCAAAATTGCCTTTTGTTGTCAAACACTTAGATTCTAGGACTTCCTGCATTTAATGAATCATGTAATACCAGACATTCATGTTTTATTGTAATATAAGAGTACCTGATGCTCTCATCGCGTTTTACTGCTTTAAGATGCATTTCCAACTTTCATGCTCCGAAAAGACGTTTCAGCCTCAACAGAGTCCAAAAGTGCATTTAGTTGTCAAACACTTAGATTCTATGATTTCCTGCCTTTAGTGCATCATAGAATACCAGACATTCAAGTTGTACTATAGTGTAAGAGTACCTGATGCTCTCATCACGTTTTACTGCTTTAAGTTGCATTTCCAACTGTTATGCTCCGAAAAGACTTTTTAGCCTCAACAGAGTCCACAATTGCCTTTTGTTGTCAAACACTTAGATTCTATGATTTCCTGCATTTAATGCATCATATAATACCAGACATTAATGTTTTATTGTAATATAAGAGTACCTGATGCTCTCATCACGTTTTACTGCTTTAAGTTGCATTTCCAACTTTTATGCTCCGAAAAGACTTTTTAGCCTCAACAGAGTCTAAAATTGCCTTTTGTTGTCAAACACTTAGATTCTATGATTTCCTGCATTTAATGCATCATATAATACCAGACATTCAAGTTGTACTATAGTGTAAGAGTACCTGATGCTCTCATCACGTTTTACTGCTTTAAGTTGCGTTTCCAACTTTTATGCTCCGAAAAGACGTTTCAGCCTCAACAGAGTCCAAAAGTGCATTTTGTTGTCAAACACTTAGATTCTAGGACTTCCTGCATTTAATGCATCATGTAATACCAGACATTCATGTTTTATTGTAATATAAGAGTACCTGATGCTCTCATCGCGTTTTACTGCTTTAAGTTGCATTTCCAACTTTCATGCTCCGAAAAGACGTTTCAGCCTCAACAGAGTCCAAAAGTGCATTTAGTTGTCAAACACTTAGATTCTATGATTTCCTGCATTTAATGCATCATATCATACCAGACATTCAAGTTGTACCTTAGTGTAAGAGTACCTGATGCTCTCATCACGTTTTACTGCTTTAAGTTGCATTTCCAACTGTTATGCTCCGAAAAGACGTTTCAGCCTCACTAGAGTCCAAAAGTGCATTTTGTTGTCAAACACTTAGATTCTATGATTTCCTGCATTTAATGCATCATATAACACCAGACATTCAAGTTGTGCTATAGTGTAAGAGTACCTGATGCTCTCATCACGTTTTACTGCTTTAAGTTCCATTTCCAACTTTTATGCTCCGAAAAGACGTTTCAGCCTCAACAGAGTCCAAAAGTGCATTTTGTTGTCAAACACTTAGATTCTATGATTTCATGCATTTAATGCATCATATAATACCAGACATTCAAGTTGTACCTTAGTGTAAGAGTACCTGATGCTCTCATCACGTTTTACTGCTTTAAGTTGCATTTCCAACTTTTATGCTCCGAAAAGACGTTTCAGCCTCAACAGAGTCCAAAAGTGCATTTAGTTGTCAAACACTTAGATTCTATGATTTCCTGCCTTTAGTGCATCATAGAATACCAGACATTCAAGTTGTACTATAGTGTAAGAGTACCTGATGCTCTCATCACGTTTTACTGCTTTAAGTTGCATTTCCAACTGTTATGCTCCGAAAAGACTTTTTAGCCTCAACAGAGTCCAAAATTGCCTTTTGTTGTCAAACACTTAGATTCTATGATTTCCTGCATTTAATGCATCATATAATACCAGACATTAATGTTTCATTGTAATATAAGAGTACCTGATGCTCTCATCACGTTTTACTGCTTTAAGTTGCATTTCCAACTTTTATGCTCCGAAAAGACGTTTCAGCCTCAACAGAGTCCAAAAGTGCATTTTGTTGTCAAACACTTAGATTCTATGATTTCATGCATTTAATGCATCATAGAATACCAGACATTCAAGTTGTACTATAGTGTAAGAGTACCTGATGCTCTCATCACGTTTTACTGCTTTAAGTTGCATTTCCAACTTTTATGCTCCGAAAAGACTTTTCAGCCTCAACAGAGTCCAAAAGTGCATTTTGTTGTCAAACACTTAGATTCTAGGACTTCCTGCATTTAATGCATCATGTAATACCAGACATTCATGTTTTATTGTAATATAAGAGTACCTGATGCTCTCATCGCGTTTTACTGCTTTAAGTTGCATTTCCAACTTTCATGCTCCGAAAAGACGTTTCAGCCTCAACAGAGTCCAAAAGTGCATTTAGTTGTCAAACACTTAGATTCTATGATTTCCTGCATTTAATGCATCATATAATACCAGACATTCAAGTTGTACCTTAGTGTAAGAGTACCTGATGCTCTCATCACGTTTTACTGCTTTAAGTTGCATTTCCAACTGTTATGCTCCGAAAAGACGTTTCAGCCTCACTAGAGTCCAAAAGTGCATTTTGTTGTCAAACACTTAGATTCTATGATTTCCTGCATTTAATGCATCATATAATACCAGACATTCATGTTTCATTGTAATATAAGAGTACCTGATGCTCTCATCACGTTTTACTGCTTTAAGTTGCATCTCCAACTTTTATGCTCCGAAAAGACGTTTCAGCCTCAACAGAGTCCAAAAGTGCATTTTGTTGTCAAACACTTAGATTCTATGATTTCATGCATTTAATGCATCATAGAATACCAGACATTCAAGTTGTACTATAGTGTAAGAGTACCTGATGCTCTCATCACGTTTTACTGCTTTAAGTTGCATTTCCAACTGTTATGCTCAGAAAAGACGTTTCAGCCTCACTAGAGTCCAAAAGTGCATTTTGTTGTCAAACACTTAGATTCTATGATTTCCTGCATTTAATGCATCATATAATACCAGACATTCATGTTTCATTGTAATATAAGAGTACCTGATGCTCTCATCGCGTTTTACTGCTTTAAGTTGCATTTCCAACTTTCATGCTCCGAAAAGACGTTTCAGCCTCAACAGAGTCCAAAAGTGCATTTAGTTGTCAAACACTTAGATTCTATGATTTCCTGCATTTAATGCATCATATAATACCAGACATTCAAGTTGTACCTTAGTGTAAGAGTACCTGATGCTCTCATCACGTTTTACTGCTTTAAGTTGCATTTCCAACTGTTATGCTCCGAAAAGACGTTTCAGCCTCAACAGAGTCCAAAAGTGCATTTAGTTGTCAAACACTTAGATTCTATGATTTCCTGCCTTTAGTGCATCATAGAATACCAGACATTCAAGTTGTACTATAGTGTAAGAGTACCTGATGCTCTCATCACGTTTTACTGCTTTAAGTTGCATTTCCAACTGTTATGCTCCGAAAAGACTTTTTAACCTCAACAGAGTCCAAAATTGCCTTTTGTTGTCAAACACTTAGATTCTATGATTTCCTGCATTTAATGCATCATATAATACCAGACATTAATGTTTTATTGTAATATAAGAGTACCTGATGCTCTCATCACGTTTTACTGCTTTAAGTTGCATTTCCAACTTTTATGCTCCGAAAAGACGTTTCAGCCTCAACAGAGTCCAAAAGTGCATTTTGTTGTCAAACACTTAGATTCTATGATTTCATGCATTTAATGCATCATAGAATACCAGACATTCAAGTTGTACTATAGTGTAAGAGTACCTGATGCTCTCATTACGTTTTACTGCTTTAAGTTGCATTTCCAACTTTTATGCTCCGAAAAGACTTTTCAGCCTCAACAGAGTCCAAAAGTGCATTTTGTTGTCAAACACTTAGATTCTAGGACTTCCTGCATTTAATGCATCATGTAATACCAGACATTCATGTTTTATTGTAATATAAGAGTACCTGATGCTCTCATCGCGTTTTACTGCTTTAAGTTGCATTTCCAACTTTCATGCTCCGAAAAGACGTTTCAGCCTCAACAGAGTCCAAAAGTGCATTTAGTTGTCAAACACTTAGATTCTATGATTTTCTGCATTTAATGCATCATATAATACCAGACATTCAAGTTGTACCTTAGTGTAAGAGTACCTGATGCTCTCATCACGTTTTACTGCTTTAAGTTGCATTTCCAACTGTTATGCTCCGAAAAGACGTTTCAGCCTCACTAGAGTCCAAAAGTGCATTTTGTTGTCAAACACTTAGATTCTATGATTTCCTGCATTTAATGCATCATATAATACCAGACATTCATGTTTCATTGTAATATAAGAGTACCTGATGCTCTCATCACGTTTTACTGCTTTAAGTTGCATTTCCAACTTTTATGCTCCGAAAAGACGTTTCAGCCTCAACAGAGTCCAAAAGTGCATTTAGTTGTCAAACACTTAGATTCTATGAGTTCCTGCATTTAATGCATCATATAACACCAGACATTCAAGTTGTGCTATAGTGTAAGAGTACCTGATGCTCTCATCACGTTTTACTGCTTTAAGTTGCATTTCCAACTGTTATGCTCCGAAAAGACTTTTTAGCCTCAACAGAGTCCACAATTGCCTTTTGTTGTCAAACACTTAGATTCTATGATTTCCTGCATTTAATGCATCATATAATACCAGACATTAATGTTTTATTGTAATATAAGAGTACCTGATGCTCTCATCACGTTTTACTGCTTTAAGTTGCATTTCCAACTGTTATGCTCCGAAAAGACTTTTTAGCCTCAACAGAGTCTAAAATTGCCTTTTGTTGTCAAACACTTAGATTCTATGAGTTCCTGCATTTAATGCATCATATAACACCAGACATTCAAGTTGTGCTATAGTGTAAGAGTACCTGATGCTCTCATCACGTTTTACTGCTTTAAGTTCCATTTCCAACTTTTATGCTCCGAAAAGACGTTTCAGCCTCAACAGAGTCCAAAAGTGCATTTTGTTGTCAAACACTTAGATTCTATGATTTCATGCATTTAATGCATCATAGAATACCAGACATTCAAGTTGTACTATAGTGTAAGACTACCTGATGCTCTCATCACGTTTTACTGCTTTAAGTTGCATTTCCAACTGTTATGCTCCGAAAAGACTTTTTAGCCTCAACAGAGTCCACAATTGCCTTTTGTTGTCAAACACTTAGATTCTATGATTTCCTGCATTTAATGCATCATATAATACCAGACATTAATGTTTTATTGTAATATAAGAGTACCTGATGCTCTCATCACGTTTTACTGCTTTAAGTTGCATTTCCAACTTTTATGCTCCGAAAAGACGTTTCAGCCTCAACAGAGTCCAAAAGTGCATTTTGTTGTCAAACACTTAGATTCTATGATTTCCTGCCTTTAGTGCATCATAGAATACCAGACATTCAAGTTGTACTATAGTGTAAGAGTACCTGATGCTCTCATCACGTTTTACTGCTTTAAGTTGCATTTCCAACTGTTATGCTCCGAAAAGACTTTTTAGCCTCAACAGAGTCCAAAATTGCCTTTTGTTGTCAAACACTTAGATTCTATGATTTCCTGCATTTAATGCATCATATAATACCAGACATTAATGTTTTATTGTAATATAAGAGTACCTGATGCTCTCATCACGTTTTACTGCTTTAAGTTGCATTTCCAACTGTTATGCTCCGAAAAGACGTTTCAGCCTCAACAGAGTCCAAAAGTGCATTTAGTTGTCAAACACTTAGATTCTATGATTTCCTGCCTTTAGTGCATCATAGAATACCAGACATTCAAGTTGTACTATAGTGTAAGAGTACCTGATGCTCTCATCACGTTTTACTGCTTTAAGTTGCATTTCCAACTGTTATGCTCCGAAAAGACTTTTTAACCTCAACAGAGTCCAAAATTGCCTTTTGTTGTCAAACACTTAGATTCTATGATTTCCTGCATTTAATGCATCATATAATACCAGACATTAATGTTTTATTGTAATATAAGAGTACCTGATGCTCTCATCACGTTTTACTGCTTTAAGTTGCATTTCCAACTTTTATGCTCCGAAAAGACGTTTCAGCCTCAACAGAGTCCAAAAGTGCATTTTGTTGTCAAACACTTAGATTCTATGATTTCATGCATTTAATGCATCATAGAATACCAGACATTCAAGTTGTACTATAGTGTAAGAGTACCTGATGCTCTCATTACGTTTTACTGCTTTAAGTTGCATTTCCAACTTTTATGCTCCGAAAAGACTTTTCAGCCTCAACAGAGTCCAAAAGTGCATTTTGTTGTCAAACACTTAGATTCTAGGACTTCCTGCATTTAATGCATCATGTAATACCAGACATTCATGTTTTATTGTAATATAAGAGTACCTGATGCTCTCATCGCGTTTTACTGCTTTAAGTTGCATTTCCAACTTTCATGCTCCGAAAAGACGTTTCAGCCTCAACAGAGTCCAAAAGTGCATTTAGTTGTCAAACACTTAGATTCTATGATTTTCTGCATTTAATGCATCATATAATACCAGACATTCAAGTTGTACCTTAGTGTAAGAGTACCTGATGCTCTCATCACGTTTTACTGCTTTAAGTTGCATTTCCAACTGTTATGCTCCGAAAAGACGTTTCAGCCTCACTAGAGTCCAAAAGTGCATTTTGTTGTCAAACACTTAGATTCTATGATTTCCTGCATTTAATGCATCATATAATACCAGACATTCATGTTTCATTGTAATATAAGAGTACCTGATGCTCTCATCACGTTTTACTGCTTTAAGTTGCATTTCCAACTTTTATGCTCCGAAAAGACGTTTCAGCCTCAACAGAGTCCAAAAGTGCATTTAGTTGTCAAACACTTAGATTCTATGAGTTCCTGCATTTAATGCATCATATAACACCAGACATTCAAGTTGTGCTATAGTGTAAGAGTACCTGATGCTCTCATCACGTTTTACTGCTTTAAGTTGCATTTCCAACTGTTATGCTCCGAAAAGACTTTTTAGCCTCAACAGAGTCCACAATTGCCTTTTGTTGTCAAACACTTAGATTCTATGATTTCCTGCATTTAATGCATCATATAATACCAGACATTAATGTTTTATTGTAATATAAGAGTACCTGATGCTCTCATCACGTTTTACTGCTTTAAGTTGCATTTCCAACTTTTATGCTCCGAAAAGACTTTTCAGCCTCAACAGAGTCCAAAAGTGCATTTTGTTGTCAAACACTTAGATTCTATGATTTCCTGCATGTAATGCATCATATAAAACCAGACATTCAAGTTGTACTATAGTGTAAGAGTACGTGATGCTCTCATCACGTTTTACTGCTTTAAGTTGCATTTCCAACTTTTATGCTCCGAAAAGACTTTTCAGCCTCAACAGAGTCCAAAAGTGCATTTTGTTGTCAAACACTTAGATTCTATGATTTCCTGCATTTAATGCATCATATAATACCAGACATTCAAGTTGTACCTTAGTGTAAGAGTACCTGATGCTCTCATCACGTTTTACTGCTTTAAGTTGCATTTCCAACTGTTATGCTCCGAAAAGACGTTTCAGCCTCACTAGAGTCCAAAAGTGCATTTTGTTGTCAAACACTTAGATTCTATGATTTCCTGCATTTAATGCATCATATAATACCAGACATTCATGTTTCATTGTAATATAAGAGTACCTGATGCTCTCATCACGTTTTACTGCTTTAAGTTGCATTTCCAACTTTTATGCTCCGAAAAGACGTTTCAGCCTCAACAGAGTCCAAAAGTGCATTTAGTTGTCAAACACTTAGATTCTATGAGTTCCTGCATTTAATGCATCATATAACACCAGACATTCAAGTTGTGCTATAGTGTAAGAGTACCTGATGCTCTCATCACGTTTTACTGCTTTAAGTTGCATTTCCAACTGTTATGCTCCGAAAAGACTTTTTAGCCTCAACAGAGTCCACAATTGCCTTTTGTTGTCAAACACTTAGATTCTATGATTTCCTGCATTTAATGCATCATATAATACCAGACATTAATGTTTTATTGTAATATAAGAGTACCTGATGCTCTCATCACGTTTTACTGCTTTAAGTTGCATTTCCAACTGTTATGCTCCGAAAAGACTTTTTAGCCTCAACAGAGTCTAAAATTGCCTTTTGTTGTCAAACACTTAGATTCTATGAGTTCCTGCATTTAATGCATCATATAACACCAGACATTCAAGTTGTGCTATAGTGTAAGAGTACCTGATGCTCTCATCACGTTTTACTGCTTTAAGTTCCATTTCCAACTTTTATGCTCCGAAAAGACGTTTCAGCCTCAACAGAGTCCAAAAGTGCATTTTGTTGTCAAACACTTAGATTCTATGATTTCATGCATTTAATGCATCATAGAATACCAGACATTCAAGTTGTACTATAGTGTAAGACTACCTGATGCTCTCATCACGTTTTACTGCTTTAAGTTGCATTTCCAACTGTTATGCTCCGAAAAGACTTTTTAGCCTCAACAGAGTCCACAATTGCCTTTTGTTGTCAAACACTTAGATTCTATGATTTCCTGCATTTAATGCATCATATAATACCAGACATTAATGTTTTATTGTAATATAAGAGTACCTGATGCTCTCATCACGTTTTACTGCTTTAAGTTGCGTTTCCAACTTTTATGCTCCGAAAAGACGTTTCAGCCTCAACAGAGTCCAAAAGTGCATTTTGTTGTCAAACACTTAGATTCTATGATTTCCTGCCTTTAGTGCATCATAGAATACCAGACATTCAAGTTGTACTATAGTGTAAGAGTACCTGATGCTCTCATCACGTTTTACTGCTTTAAGTTGCATTTCCAACTGTTATGCTCCGAAAAGACTTTTTAGCCTCAACAGAGTCCAAAATTGCCTTTTGTTGTCAAACACTTAGATTCTATGATTTCCTGCATTTAATGCATCATATAATACCAGACATTAATGTTTTATTGTAATATAAGAGTACCTGATGCTCTCATCACGTTTTACTGCTTTAAGTTGCATTTCCAACTTTTATGCTCCGAAAAGACGTTTCAGCCTCAACAGAGTCCAAAAGTGCATTTTGTTGTCAAACACTTAGATTCTATGATTTCCTGCATGTAATGCATCATATAAAACCAGACATTCAAGTTGTACTATAGTGTAAGAGTACGTGATGCTCTCATCACGTTTTACTGCTTTAAGTTGCATTTCCAACTTTTATGCTCCGAAAAGACTTTTCAGCCTCAACAGAGTCCAAAATTGCCTTTTGTTGTCAAACACTTAGATTCTAGGACTTCCTGCATTTAATGCATCATGTAATACCAGACATTCATGTTTTATTGTAATATAAGAGTACCTGATGCTCTCATCGCGTTTTACTGCTTTAAGATGCATTTCCAACTTTCATGCTCCGAAAAGACGTTTCAGCCTCAACAGAGTCCAAAAGTGCATTTAGTTGTCAAACACTTAGATTCTATGAGTTCCTGCATTTAATGCATCATATAACACCAGACATTCAAGTTGTGCTATAGTGTAAGAGTACCTGATGCTCTCATCACGTTTTACTGCTTTAAGTTGCATTTCCAACTGTTATGCTCCGAAAAGACTTTTTAGCCTCAACAGAGTCCACAATTGCCTTTTGTTGTCAAACACTTAGATTCTATGATTTCCTGCATTTAATGCATCATATAATACCAGACATTAATGTTTTATTGTAATATAAGAGTACCTGATGCTCTCATCACGTTTTACTGCTTTAAGTTGCATTTCCAACTGTTATGCTCCGAAAAGACTTTTTAGCCTCAACAGAGTCTAAAATTGCCTTTTGTTGTCAAACACTTAGATTCTATGAGTTCCTGCATTTAATGCATCATATAACACCAGACATTCAAGTTGTGCTATAGTGTAAGAGTACCTGATGCTCTCATCACGTTTTACTGCTTTAAGTTCCATTTCCAACTTTTATGCTCCGAAAAGACGTTTCAGCCTCAACAGAGTCCAAAAGTGCATTTTGTTGTCAAACACTTAGATTCTATGATTTCATGCATTTAATGCATCATAGAATACCAGACATTCAAGTTGTACTATAGTGTAAGAGTACCTGATGCTCTCATCACGTTTTACTGCTTTAAGTTGCATTTCCAACTTTTATGCTCCGAAAAGACTTTTCAGCCTCAACAGAGTCCAAAATTGCCTTTTGTTGTCAAACACTTAGATTCTAGGACTTCCTGCATTTAATGCATCATGTAATACCAGACATTCATGTTTTATTGTAATTTAAGAGTACCTGATGCTCTCATCGCGTTTTACTGCTTTAAGATGCATTTCCAACTTTCATGCTCCGAAAAGACGTTTCAGCCTCAACAGAGTCCAAAAGTGCATTTAGTTGTCAAACACTTAGATTCTATGATTTCCTGCCTTTAGTGCATCATAGAACACCAGACATTCAAGTTGTACTATAGTGTAAGAGTACCTGATGCTCTCATCACGTTTTACTGCTTTAAGTTGCATTTCCAACTGTTATGCTCCGAAAAGACTTTTTAGCCTCAACAGAGTCCACAATTGCCTTTTGTTGTCAAACACTTAGATTCTATGATTTCCTGCATTTAATGCATCATATAATACCAGACATTAATGTTTTATTGTAATATAAGAGTACCTGATGCTCTCATCACGTTTTACTGCTTTAAGTTGCGTTTCCAACTTTTATGCTCCGAAAAGACGTTTCAGCCTCAACAGAGTCCAAAAGTGCATTTTGTTGTCAAACACTTAGATTCTATGATTTCCTGCATTTAATGCATCATATAAAACCAGACATTCAAGTTGTGCTATAGTGTAAGAGTACCTGATGCTCTCATCGCGTTTTACTGCTTTAAGTTGCATTTCCAACTGTTATGCTCCGAAAAGACTTTTTAGCCTCAACAGAGTCCACAATTGCCTTTTGTTGTCAAACACTTAGATTCTATGATTTCCTGCATTTAATGCATCATATAATACCAGACATTAATGTTTTATTGTAATATAAGAGTACCTGATGCTCTCATCACGTTTTACTGCTTTAAGTTGCATTTCCAACTGTTATGCTCCGAAAAGACGTTTCAGCCTCACTAGAGTCCAAAAGTGCATTTTGTTGTCAAACACTTAGATTCTATGATTTCCTGCATTTAATGCATCATATAATACCAGACATTAATGTTTTATTGTAATATAAGAGTACCTGATGCTCTCATCACGTTTTACTGCTTTAAGTTGCATTTCCAACTGTTTTGCTCCGAAAAGACGTTTCAGCCTCAACAGAGTCCAAAAGTGCATTTTGTTGTCAAACACTTAGATTCTATGATTTCCTGCCTTTAGTGCATCATAGAATACCAGACATTCAAGTTGTGCTATAGTGTAAGAGTACCTGATGCTCTCATCACGTTTTACAGCTTTAAGTTCCATTTCCAACTTTTATGCTCCGAAAAGACGTTTCAGCCTCAACAGAGTCCAAAAGTGCATTTTGTTGTCAAACACTTAGATTCTATGATTTCCTGCCTTTAGTGCATCATAGAATACCAGACATTCAAGTTGTACTATAGTGTAAGAGTACCTGATGCTCTCATCACGTTTTACTGCTTTAAGTTGCATTTCCAACTGTTATGCTCCGAAAAGACTTTTTAGCCTCAACAGAGTCCAAAATTGCCTTTTGTTGTCAAACACTTAGATTCTATGATTTCCTGCATTTAATGCATCATATAATACCAGACATTAATGTTTTATTGTAATATAAGAGTACCTGATGCTCTCATCACGTTTTACTGCTTTAAGTTGCATTTCCAACTTTTATGCTCCGAAAAGACTTTTCAGCCTCAACAGAGTCCAAAAGTGCATTTTGTTGTCAAACACTTAGATTCTATGATTTCCTGCCTGTAATGCATCATATAAAACCAGACATTCAAGTTGTACTATAGTGTAAGAGTACCTGATGCTCTCATCACGTTTTACTGCTTTAAGTTGCATTTCCAACTTTTATGCTCCGAAAAGACTTTTCAGCCTCAACAGAGTCCAAAAGTGCATTTTGTTGTCAAACACTTAGATTCTATGATTTCCTGCATTTAATGCATCATATAATACCAGACATTCAAGTTGTACCTTAGTGTAAGAGTACCTGATGCTCTCATCACGTTTTACTGCTTTAAGTTGCATTTCCAACTGTTATGCTCCGAAAAGACGTTTCAGCCTCACTAGAGTCCAAAAGTGCATTTTGTTGTCAAACACTTAGATTCTATGATTTCCTGCATTTAATGCATCATAGAATACCAGACATTCAAGTTGTACTATAGTGTAAGAGTACCTGATGCTCTCATCACGTTTTACTGCTTTAAGTTGCATTTCCAACTTTTATGCTCCGAAAAGACTTTTCAGCCTCAACAGAGTCCAAAAGTGCCTTTTGTTGTCAAACACTTAGATTCTAGGACTTCCTGCATTTAATGCATCATGTAATACCAGACATTCATGTTTTATTGTAATATAAGAGTACCTGATGCTCTCATCGCGTTTTACTGCTTTAAGTTGCATTTCCAACTTTCATGCTCCGAAAAGACGTTTCAGCCTCACTAGAGTCCAAAAGTGCATTTTGTTGTCAAACACTTAGATTCTATGATTTCATGCATTTAATGCATCATAGAATACCAGACATCCAAGTTGTACTATAGTGTAAGAGTACCTGATGCTCTCATCACGTTTTACTGCTTTAAGTTGCATTTCCAACTTTTATGCTCCGAAAAGACTTTTCAGCCTCAACAGAGTCCAAAATTGCCTTTTGTTGTCAAACACTTAGATTCTAGGACTTCCTGCATTTAATGCATCATATAATACCAGACATTAATGTTTTATTGTAATATAAGAGTACCTGATGCTCTCATCACGTTTTACTGCTTTAAGTTGCATTTCCAACTTTTATGCTCCGAAAAGACTTTTTAGCCTCAACAGAGTCTAAAATTGCCTTTTGTTGTCAAACACTTAGATTCTATGATTTCCTGCCTTTAGTGCATCATAGAATACCAGACATTCAAGTTGTACTATAGTGTAAGAGTACCTGATGCTCTCATCACGTTTTACTGCTTTAAGTTGCATTTCCAACTTTTATGCTCCGAAAAGACTTTTCAGCCTCAACAGAGTCCAAAAGTGCATTTTGTTGTCAAACACTTAGATTCTAGGACTTCCTGCATTTAATGCATCATGTAATACCAGACATTCATGTTTTATTGTAATATAAGAGTACCTGATGCTCTCATCGCGTTTTACTGCTTTAAGTTGCATTTCCAACTTTCATGCTCCGAAAAGACGTTTCAGCCTCAACACAGTCCAAAAGTGCATTTAGTTGTCAAACACTTAGATTCTATGAGTTCCTGCATTTAATGCATCATATAACACCAGACATTCAAGTTGTGCTATAGTGTAAGAGTACCTGATGCTCTCATCACGTTTTACTGCTTTAAGTTGCATTTCCAACTTTTATGCTCCGAAAAGACGTTTCAGCCTCAACAGAGTCCAAAAGTGCATTTTGTTGTCAAACACTTAGATTCTATGATTTCCTGCATTTAATGCATCATATAAAACCAGACATTCAAGTTGTACTATAGTGTAAGAGTACCTGATGCTCTCATCACGTTTTACTGCTTTAAGTTGCATTTCCAACTTTTATGCTCCGAAAAGACTTTTCAGCCTCAACAGAGTCCAAAATTGCCTTTTGTTGTCAAACACTTAGATTCTAGGACTTCCTGCATTTAATGCATCATGTAATACCAGACATTCATGTTTTATTGTAATATAAGAGTACCTGATGCTCTCATCACGTTTTACTGCTTTAAGTTGCATTTCCAACTTTTATGCTCCGAAAAGACGTTTCAGCCTCACTAGAGTCCAAAAGTGCATTTTGTTGTCAAACACTTAGATTCTATGATTTCCTGCATTTAATGCATCATATAAAACCAGACATTCAAGTTGTGCTATAGTGTAAGAGTACCTGATGCTCTCATCGCGTTTTACTGCTTTAAGTTGCATTTCCAACTGTTATGCTCCGAAAAGACGTTTCAGCCTCAACAGAGTCCAAAAGTGCATTTTGTTGTCAAACACTTAGATTCTATGATTTCCTGCATTTAATGCATCATATAAAACCAGACATTCAAGTTGTACTGTAGTGTAAGAGTACCTGATGCTCTCATCACGTTTTACTGCTTTAAGTTGCATTTCCAACTGTTATGCTCCGAAAAGACTTTTCAGCCTCAACAGAGTCCAAAATTGCCTTTTGTTGTCAAACACTTAGATTCTAGGACTTCCTGCATTTAATGCATCATGTAATACCAGACATTCATGTTTTATTGTAATATAAGAGTACCTGATGCTCTCATCGCGTTTTACTGCTTTAAGTTGCATTTCCAACTTTTATGCTCCGAAAAGACGTTTCAGCCTCAACAGAGTCCAAAAGTGCATTTTGTTGTCAAACACTTAGATTCTATGATTTCCTGCATTTAATGCATCATATAAAACCAGACATTCAAGTTGTACTGTAGTGTAAGAGTACCTGATGCTCTCATCACGTTTTACTGCTTTAAGTTGCATTTCCAACTTTTATGCTCCGAAAAGACTTTTCAGCCTCAATAGAGTCCAAAATTGCCTTTTGTTGTCAAACACTTAGATTCTAGGACTTCCTGCATTTAATGCATCATGTAATACCAGACATTCATGTTTTATTGTAATATAAGAGTACCTGATGCTCTCATCGCGTTTTACTGCTTTAAGTTGCATTTCCAACTTTCATGCTCCGAAAAGACGTTTCAGCCTCAACAGAGTCCAAAAGTGCATTTAGTTGTCAAACACTTAGATTCTATGATTTCCTGCCTTTAGTGCATCATAGAATACCAGACATTCAAGTTGTACTATAGTGTAAGAGTACCTGATGCTCTCATCACGTTTTACTGCTTTAAGTTGCATTTCCAACTGTTA
This sequence comes from Taurulus bubalis, assembly GCF_910589615.1. Taxonomy (NCBI): domain Eukaryota; kingdom Metazoa; phylum Chordata; class Actinopteri; order Perciformes; family Cottidae; genus Taurulus; species Taurulus bubalis. Next base: position 2,206,923 of record NC_136605.1, read on the forward strand.
TGCTCCGAAAAGACTTTTCAGCCTCAATAGAGTCCAAAATTGCCTTTTGTTGTCAAACACTTAGATTCTAGGACTTCCTGCATTTAATGCATCATATAATACCAGACATTAATGTTTTATTGTAATATAAGAGTACCTGATGCTCTCATCACGTTTTACTGCTTTAAGTTGCATTTCCAACTTTTATGCTCCGAAAAGACGTTTCAGCCTCAACAGAGTCCAAAAGTGCATTTAGTTGTCAAACACTTAGATTCTATGATTTCATGCATTTAATGCATCATAGAATACCAGACATTCAAGTTGTACTATAGTGTAAGAGTACCTGATGCTCTCATCACGTTTTACTGCTTTAAGTTGCATTTCCAACTTTTATGCTCCGAAAAGACGTTTCAGCCTCAACAGAGTCCAAAAGTGCATTTTGTTGTCAAACACTTAGATTCTATGATTTCCTGCATTTAATGCATCATATAAAACCAGACATTCAAGTTGTACTATAGTGTAAGAGTACCTGATGCTCTCATCACGTTTTACTGCTTTAAGTTGCATTTCCAACTGTTATGCTCCGAAAAGACTTTTTAGCCTCAACAGAGTCCAAAATTGCCTTTTGTTGTCAAACACTTAGATTCTATGATTTCCTGCATTTAATGCATCATATAATACCAGACATTAATGTTTTATTGTAATATAAGAGTACCTGATGCTCTCATCACGTTTTACTGCTTTAAGTTGCATTTCCAACTTTTATGCTCCGAAAAGACGTTTCAGCCTCAACAGAGTCCAAAAGTGCATTTAGTTGTCAAACACTTAGATTCTATGAGTTCCTGCATTTAATGCATCATATAACACCAGACATTCAAGTTGTGCTATAGTGTAAGAGTACCTGATGCTCTCATCACGTTTTACTGCTTTAAGTTGCATTTCCAACTTTTATGCTCCGAAAAGACGTTTCAGCCTCAACAGAGTCCAAAAGTGCATTTTGTTGTCAAACACTTAGATTCTATGATTTCATGCATCATAGAATACCAGACATTCAAGTTGTACTATAGTGTAAGAGTACCTGATGCTCTCATCGCGTTTTACTGCTTTAAGTTGCATTTCCAACTTTCATGCTCCGAAAAGACGTTTCAGCCTCAACAGAGTCCAAAAGTGCATTCAGTTGTCAAACGCTTAGATTCTATGATTTCCTGCCTTTAGTGCATCATAGAATACCAGACATTCAAGTTGTACTATAGTGTAAGAGTACCTGATGCTCTCATCACGTTTTACTGCTTTAAGTTGCATTTCCAACTGTTATGCTCCGAAAAGACGTTTCAGCCTCAACAGAGTCCAAAAGTGCATTTTGTTGTCAAACACTTAGATTCTATAATTTCCTGCATTTAATGCATCATATAAAACCAGACATTCAAGTTGTACTATAGTGTAAGAGTACCTGATGCTCTCATCACGTTTTACTGCTTTAAGTTGCATTTCCAACTTTTATGCTCCGAAAAGACGTTTCAGCCTCAACAGAGTCCAAAAGTGCATTTAGTTGTCAAACACTTAGATTCTATGAGTTCCTGCATTTAATGCATCATATAACACCAGACATTCAAGTTGTGCTATAGTGTAAGAGTACCTGATGCTCTCATCACGTTTTACTGCTTTAAGTTCCATTTCCAACTTTTATGCTCCGAAAAGACGTTTCAGCCTCAACAGAGTCCAAAAGTGCATTTTGTTGTCAAACACTTAGATTCTATGATTTCATGCATTTAATGCATCATAGAATACCAGACATTCAAGTTGTACTATAGTGTAAGAGTACCTGATGCTCTCATCACGTTTTACTGCTTTAAATTGCATTTCCAAATTTTATGCTCCGAAAAGACTTTTCAGCCTCAACAGAGTCCAAAATTGCCTTTTGTTGTCAAACACTTAGATTCTAGGACTTCCTGCATTTAATGCATCATGTAATACCAGACATTCATGTTTTATTGTAATATAAGAGTACCTGATGCTCTCATCGCGTTTTACTGCTTTAAGTTGCATTTCCAACTTTCATGCTCCGAAAAGACGTTTCAGCCTCACAGAGTCCAAAAGTGCATTTAGTTGTCAAACACTTAGATTCTATGATTTCCTGCCTTTAGTGCATCATAGAATACCAGACATTCAAGTTGTACTATAGTGTAAGAGTACCTGATGCTCTCATCACGTTTTACTGCTTTAAGTTGCATTTCCAACTGTTATGCTCCGAAAAGACTTTTTAGCCTCAACAGAGTCTAAAATTGCCTTTTGTTGTCAAACACTTAGATTCTATGATTTCCTGCATTTAATGCATCATATAATACCAGACATTCATGTTTCATTGTAGTATAAGAGTACCTGATGCTCTCATCACGTTTTACTGCTTTAAGTTCCATTTCCAACTTTTATGCTCCGAAAAGACGTTTCAGCCTCAACAGAGTCCAAAAGTGCATTTAGTTGTCAAACACTTAGATTCTATGAGTTCCTGCATTTAATGCATCATATAACACCAGACATTCAAGTTGTGCTATAGTGTAAGAGTACTTGATGCTCTCATCACGTTTTACTGCTTTAAGTTGCATTTCCAACTGTTATGCTCCGAAAAGACGTTTCAGCCTCACTAGAGTCCAAAAGTGCATTTTGTTGTCAAACACTTAGATTCTATGATTTCCTGCATTTAATGCATCATATAATACCAGACATTCATGTTTCATTGTAATATAAGAGTACCTGATGCTCTCATCACGTTTTACTGCTTTAAATTGCATTTCCAACTTTTATGCTCCGAAAAGACGTTTCAGCCTCAACAGAGTCCAAAAGTGCATTTAGTTGTCAAACACTTAGATTCTATGAGTTCCTGCATTTAATGCATCATAGAATACCAGACATTCAAGTTGTACTATAGTGTAAGAGTACCTGATGCTCTCATCACGTTTTACTGCTTTAAGTTGCATTTCCAACTTTTATGCTCCGAAAAGACGTTTCAGCCTCAACAGAGTCCAAAATTGCCTTTTGTTGTCAAACACTTAGATTCTAGGACTTCCTGCATTTAATGCATCATGTAATACCAGACATTCATGTTTTATTGTAATATAAGAGTACCTGATGCTCTCATCGCGTTTTACTGCTTTAAGTTGCATTTCCAACTTTCATGCTCCGAAAAGACGTTTCAGCCTCAACAGAGTCCAAAAGTGCATTTAGTTGTCAAACACTTAGATTCTATGATTTCCTGCCTTTAGTGCATCATAGAATACCAGACATTCAAGTTGTACTATAGTGTAAGAGTACCTGATGCTCTCATCACGTTTTACTGCTTTAAGTTGCATTTCCAACTTTTATGCTCCGAAAAGACGTTTCAGCCTCAACAGAGTCCAAAAGTGCATTTTGTTGTCAAACACTTAGATTCTATGATTTCCTGCATTTAATGCATCATATAAAACCAGACATTCAAGTTGTACTATAGTGTAAGAGTACCTGATGCTCTCATCACGTTTTACTGCTTTAAGTTGCATTTCCAACTTTTATGCTCCGAAAAGACTTTTCAGCCTCAACAGAGTCCAAAATTGCCTTTTGTTGTCAAACACTTAGATTCTAGGACTTCCTGCATTTAATGCATCATGTAATACCAGACATTCATGTTTTATTGTAATATAAGAGTACCTGATGCTCTCATCGCGTTTTACTGCTTTAAGTTGCATTTCCAACTTTCATGCTCCGAAAAGACGTTTCAGCCTCAACAGAGTCCAAAAGTGCATTTAGTTGTCAAACACTTAGATTCTATGATTTCCTGCCTTTAGTGCATCATAGAATACCAGACATTCAAGTTGTACTATAGTGTAAGAGTACCTGATGCTCTCATCACGTTTTACTGCTTTAAGTTGCATTTCCAACTGTTATGCTCCGAAAAGACTTTTTAGCCTCAACAGAGTCCAAAATTGCCTTTTGTTGTCAAACACTTAGATTCTATGATTTCCTGCATTTAATGCATCATATAATACCAGACATTAATGTTTTATTGTAATATAAGAGTACCTGATGCTCTCATCACGTTTTACTGCTTTAAGTTGCATTTCCAACTTTTATGCTCCGAAAAGACGTTTCAGCCTCAACAGAGTCCAAAAGTGCATTTAGTTGTCAAACACTTAGATTCTATGAGTTCCTGCATTTAATGCATCATATAACACCAGACATTCAAGTTGTGCTATAGTGTAAGAGTACCTGATGCTCTCATCACGTTTTACTGCTTTAAGTTGCATTTCCAACTTTTATGCTCCGAAAAGACGTTTCAGCCTCAACAGAGTCCAAAAGTGCATTTTGTTGTCAAACACTTAGATTCTATGATTTCATGCATCATAGAATACCAGACATTCAAGTTGTACTATAGTGTAAGAGTACCTGATGCTCTCATCGCGTTTTACTGCTTTAAGTTGCATTTCCAACTTTCATGCTCCGAAAAGACGTTTCAGCCTCAACAGAGTCCAAAAGTGCATTTTGTTGTCAAACACTTAGATTCTATGATTTCATGCATCATAGAATACCAGACATTCAAGTTGTACTATAGTGTAAGAGTACCTGATGCTCTCATCGCGTTTTACTGCTTTAAGTTGCATTTCCAACTTTCATGCTCCGAAAAGACGTTTCAGCCTCAACAGAGTCCAAAAGTGCATTCAGTTGTCAAACACTTAGATTCTATGATTTCCTGCCTTTAGTGCATCATAGAATACCAGACATTCAAGTTGTACTATAGTGTAAGAGTACCTGATGCTCTCATCACGTTTTACTGCTTTAAGTTGCATTTCCAACTTTTATGCTCCGAAAAGACGTTTCAGCCTCAACAGAGTCCAAAAGTGCATTTTGTTGTCAAACACTTAGATTCTATAATTTCCTGCATTTAATGCATCATATAAAACCAGACATTCAAGTTGTACTATAGTGTAAGAGTACCTGATGCTCTCATCACGTTTTACTGCTTTAAGTTGCATTTCCAACTTTTATGCTCCGAAAAGACGTTTCAGCCTCAACAGAGTCCAAAAGTGCATTTTGTTGTCAAACACTTAGATTCTATGATTTCATGCATTTAATGCATCATAGAATACCAGACATTCAAGTTGTACTATAGTGTAAGAGTACCTGATGCTCTCATCACGTTTTACTGCTTTAAGTTGCATTTCCAAATTTTATGCTCCGAAAAGACTTTTCAGCCTCAACAGAGTCCAAAATTGCCTTTTGTTGTCAAACACTTAGATTCTAGGACTTCCTGCATTTAATGCATCATGTAATACCAGACATTCATGTTTTATTGTAATATAAGAGTACCTGATGCTCTCATCGCGTTTTACTGCTTTAAGTTGCATTTCCAACTTTCATGCTCCGAAAAGACGTTTCAGCCTCACAGAGTCCAAAAGTGCATTTAGTTGTCAAACACTTAGATTCTATGATTTCCTGCCTTTAGTGCATCATAGAATACCAGACATTCAAGTTGTACTATAGTGTAAGAGTACCTGATGCTCTCATCACGTTTTACTGCTTTAAGTTGCATTTCCAACTGTTATGCTCCGAAAAGACTTTTTAGCCTCAACAGAGTCTAAAATTGCCTTTTGTTGTCAAACACTTAGATTCTATGATTTCCTGCATTTAATGCATCATATAATACCAGACATTCATGTTTCATTGTAGTATAAGAGTACCTGATGCTCTCATCACGTTTTACTGCTTTAAGTTCCATTTCCAACTTTTATGCTCCGAAAAGACGTTTCAGCCTCAACAGAGTCCAAAAGTGCATTTAGTTGTCAAACACTTAGATTCTATGAGTTCCTGCATTTAATGCATCATATAACACCAGACATTCAAGTTGTGCTATAGTGTAAGAGTACTTGATGCTCTCATCACGTTTTACTGCTTTAAGTTGCATTTCCAACTGTTATGCTCCGAAAAGACGTTTCAGCCTCACTAGAGTCCAAAAGTGCATTTTGTTGTCAAACACTTAGATTCTATGATTTCCTGCATTTAATGCATCATATAATACCAGACATTCATGTTTCATTGTAATATAAGAGTACCTGATGCTCTCATCACGTTTTACTGCTTTAAATTGCATTTCCAACTTTTATGCTCCGAAAAGACGTTTCAGCCTCAACAGAGTCCAAAAGTGCATTTAGTTGTCAAACACTTAGATTCTATGAGTTCCTGCATTTAATGCATCATAGAATACCAGACATTCAAGTTGTACTATAGTGTAAGAGTACCTGATGCTCTCATCACGTTTTACTGCTTTAAGTTGCATTTCCAACTGTTATGCTCCGAAAAGACTTTTCAGCCTCAACAGAGTCCAAAATTGCCTTTTGTTGTCAAACACTTAGATTCTAGGACTTCCTGCATTTAATGCATCATGTAATACCAGACATTCATGTTTTATTGTAATATAAGAGTACCTGATGCTCTCATCGCGTTTTACTGCTTTAAGTTGCATTTCCAACTTTCATGCTCCGAAAAGACGTTTCAGCCTCAACAGAGTCCAAAAGTGCATTTAGTTGTCAAACACTTAGATTCTATGATTTCCTGCCTTTAGTGCATCATAGAATACCAGACATTCAAGTTGTACTATAGTGTAAGAGTACCTGATGCTCTCATCACGTTTTACTGCTTTAAGTTGCATTTCCAACTTTTATGCTCCGAAAAGACGTTTCAGCCTCAACAGAGTCCAAAAGTGCATTTTGTTGTCAAACACTTAGATTCTATGATTTCCTGCATTTAATGCATCATATAAAACCAGACATTCAAGTTGTACTATAGTGTAAGAGTACCTGATGCTCTCATCACGTTTTACTGCTTTAAGTTGCATTTCCAACTTTTATGCTCCGAAAAGACTTTTCAGCCTCAACAGAGTCCAAAATTGCCTTTTGTTGTCAAACACTTAGATTCTAGGACTTCCTGCATTTAATGCATCATGTAATACCAGACATTCATGTTTTATTGTAATATAAGAGTACCTGATGCTCTCATCGCGTTTTACTGCTTTAAGTTGCATTTCCAACTTTCATGCTCCGAAAAGACGTTTCAGCCTCAACAGAGTCCAAAAGTGCATTTAGTTGTCAAACACTTAGATTCTATGATTTCCTGCCTTTAGTGCATCATAGAATACCAGACATTCAAGTTGTACTATAGTGTAAGAGTACCTGATGCTCTCATCACGTTTTACTGCTTTAAGTTGCATTTCCAACTGTTATGCTCCGAAAAGACTTTTTAGCCTCAACAGAGTCCAAAATTGCCTTTTGTTGTCAAACACTTAGATTCTATAATTTCCTGCATTTAATGCATCATATAATACCAGACATTAATGTTTTATTGTAATATAAGAGTACCTGATGCTCTCATCACGTTTTACTGCTTTAAGTTGCATTTCCAACTTTTATGCTCCGAAAAGACGTTTCAGCCTCAACAGAGTCCAAAAGTGCATTTAGTTGTCAAACACTTAGATTCTATGAGTTCCTGCATTTAATGCATCATATAACACCAGACATTCAAGTTGTGCTATAGTGTAAGAGTACCTGATGCTCTCATCACGTTTTACTGCTTTAAGTTGCATTTCCAACTTTTATGCTCCGAAAAGACGTTTCAGCCTCAACAGAGTCCAAAAGTGCATTTTGTTGTCAAACACTTAGATTCTATGATTTCATGCATCATAGAATACCAGACATTCAAGTTGTACTATAGTGTAAGAGTACCTGATGCTCTCATCGCGTTTTACTGCTTTAAGTTGCATTTCCAACTTTCATGCTCCGAAAAGACGTTTCAGCCTCAACAGAGTCCAAAAGTGCATTTTGTTGTCAAACACTTAGATTCTATGATTTCATGCATCATAGAATACCAGACATTCAAGTTGTACTATACTGTAAGAGTACCTGATGCTCTCATCGCGTTTTACTGCTTTAAGTTGCATTTCCAACTTTCATGCTCCGAAAAGACGTTTCAGCCTCAACAGAGTCCAAAAGTGCATTCAGTTGTCAAACACTTAGATTCTATGATTTCCTGCCTTTAGTGCATCATAGAATACCAGACATTCAAGTTGTACTATAGTGTAAGAGTACCTGATGCTCTCATCACGTTTTACTGCTTTAAGTTGCATTTCCAACTTTTATGCTCCGAAAAGACGTTTCAGCCTCAACAGAGTCCAAAAGTGCATTTTGTTGTCAAACACTTAGATTCTATAATTTCCTGCATTTAATGCATCATATAAAACCAGACATTCAAGTTGTACTATAGTGTAAGAGTACCTGATGCTCTCATCACGTTTTACTGCTTTAAGTTGCATTTCCAACTTTTATGCTCCGAAAAGACGTTTCAGCCTCAACAGAGTCCAAAATTGCCTTTTGTTGTCAAACACTTAGATTCTAGGACTTCCTGCATTTAATGCATCATGTAATACCAGACATTCATGTTTTATTGTAATATAAGAGTACCTGATGCTCTCATCGCGTTTTACTGCTTTAAGTTGCATTTCCAACTTTCATGCTCCGAAAAGACGTTTCAGCCTCACAGAGTCCAAAAGTGCATTTAGTTGTCAAACACTTAGATTCTATGATTTCCTGCCTTTAGTGCATCATAGAATACCAGACATTCAAGTTGTACTATAGTGTAAGAGTACCTGATGCTCTCATCACGTTTTACTGCTTTAAGTTGCATTTCCAACTGTTATGCTCCGAAAAGACTTTTTAGCCTCAACAGAGTCTAAAATTGCCTTTTGTTGTCAAACACTTAGATTCTATGATTTCCTGCATTTAATGCATCACATAATACCAGACATTCATGTTTCATTGTAGTATAAGAGTACCTGATGCTCTCATCACGTTTTACTGCTTTAAGTTCCATTTCCAACTTTTATGCTCCGAAAAGACGTTTCAGCCTCAACAGAGTCCAAAAGTGCATTTAGTTGTCAAACACTTAGATTCTATGATTTCCTGCCTTTAGTGCATCATAGAATACCAGACATTCAAGTTGTACTATAGTGTAAGAGTACCTGATGCTCTCATCACGTTTTACTGCTTTAAGTTGCATTTCCAACTGTTATGCTCCGAAAAGACTTTTTAGCCTCAACAGAGTCCAAAATTGCCTTTTGTTGTCAAACACTTAGATTCTATGATTGCCTGCATTTAATGCATCATATAATACCAGACATTAATGTTTTATTGTAATATAAGAGTACCTGATGCTCTCATCACGTTTTACTGCTTTAAGTTGCATTTCCAACTTTTATGCTCCGAAAAGACGTTTCAGCCTCAACAGAGTCCAAAAGTGCATTTAGTTGTCAAACACTTAGATTCTATGAGTTCCTGCATTTAATGCATCATATAACACCAGACATTCAAGTTGTGCTATAGTGTAAGAGTACCTGATGCTCTCATCACGTTTTACTGCTTTAAGTTGCATTTCCAACTTTTATGCTCCGAAAAGACTTTTCAGCCTCAACAGAGTCCAAAAGTGCCTTTTGTTGTCAAACACTTAGATTCTATGATTTCCTGCATTTAATGCATCATATAATACCAGACATTCAAGTTGTACCTTAGTGTAAGAGTACCTGATGCTCTCATCACGTTTTACTGCTTTAAGTTGCATTTCCAACTGTTATGCTCCGAAAAGACGTTTCAGCCTCACTAGAGTCCAAAAGTGCATTTTGTTGTCAAACACTTAGATTCTATGATTTCCTGCATTTAATGCATCATATAATACCAGACATTCATGTTTCATTGTAATATAAGAGTACCTGATGCTCTCATCACGTTTTACTGCTTTAAATTGCATTTCCAACTTTTATGCTCCGAAAAGACGTTTCAGCCTCAACAGAGTCCAAAAGTGCATTTAGTTGTCAAACACTTAGATTCTATGAGTTCCTGCATTTAATGCATCATAGAATACCAGACATTCAAGTTGTACTATAGTGTAAGAGTACCTGATGCTCTCATCACGTTTTACTGCTTTAAGTTGCATTTCCAACTTTTATGCTCCGAAAAGACTTTTCAGCCTCAACAGAGTCCAAAATTGCCTTTTGTTGTCAAACACTTAGATTCTAGGACTTCCTGCATTTAATGCATCATGTAATACCAGACATTCATGTTTTATTGTAATATAAGAGTACCTGATGCTCTCATCGCGTTTTACTGCTTTAAGTTGCATTTCCAACTTTCATGCTCCGAAAAGACGTTTCAGCCTCAACAGAGTCCAAAAGTGCATTTAGTTGTCAAACACTTAGATTCTATGATTTCCTGCCTTTAGTGCATCATAGAATACCAGACATTCAAGTTGTACTATAGTGTAAGAGTACCTGATGCTCTCATCACGTTTTACTGCTTTAAGTTGCATTTCCAACTGTTATGCTCCGAAAAGACTTTTTAGCCTCAACAGAGTCCACAATTGCATTTTGTTGTCAAACACTTAGATTCTATGATTTCATGCATCATAGAATACCAGACATTCAAGTTGTACTATAGTGTAAGAGTACCTGATGCTCTCATCGCGTTTTACTGCTTTAAGTTGCATTTCCAACTTTCATGCTCCGAAAAGACGTTTCAGCCTCAACAGAGTCCAAAAGTGCATTTTGTTGTCAAACACTTAGATTCTATGATTTCCTGCATTTAATGCATCATATAAAACCAGACATTCAAGTTGTACTATAGTGTAAGAGTACCTGATGCTCTCATCACGTTTTACTGCTTTAAGTTGCATTTCCAACTGTTATGCTCCGAAAAGACTTTTTAGCCTCAACAGAGTCCAAAATTGCCTTTTGTTGTCAAACACTTAGATTCTATGATTTCCTGCATTTAATGCATCATATAATACCAGACATTAATGTTTTATTGTAATATAAGAGTACCTGATGCTCTCATCACGTTTTACTGCTTTAAGTTGCATTTCCAACTTTTATGCTCCGAAAAGACTTTTCAGCCTCAACAGAGTCCAAAAGTGCATTTAGTTGTCAAACACTTAGATTCTATGATTTCCTGCCTTTAGTGCATCATAGAATACCAGACATTCAAGTTGTACTATAGTGTAAGAGTACCTGATGCTCTCATCACGTTTTACTGCTTTAAGTTGCATTTCCAACTTTTATGCTCCGAAAAGACTTTTCAGCCTCAACAGAGTCCAAAATTGCCTTTTGTTGTCAAACACTTAGATTCTAGGACTTCCTGCATTTAATGCATGATATAATACCAGACATTCATGTTTTATTGTAATATAAGAGTACCTGATGCTCTCATCGCGTTTTACTGCTTTAAGTTGCATTTCCAACTTTCATGCTCCGAAAAGACGTTTCAGCCTCACAGAGTCCAAAAGTGCATTTAGTTGTCAAACACTTAGATTCTATGATTTCCTGCCTTTAGTGCATCATAGAATACCAGACATTCAAGTTGTACTATAGTGTAAGAGTACCTGATGCTCTCATCACGTTTTACTGCTTTAAGTTGCATTTCCAACTGTTATGCTCCGAAAAGACTTTTTAGCCTCAACAGAGTCTAAAATTGCCTTTTGTTGTCAAACACTTAGATTCTATGATTTCCTGCATTTAATGCATCATATAATACCAGACATTCATGTTTCATTGTAGTATAAGAGTACCTGATGCTCTCATCACGTTTTACTGCTTTAAGTTGCATTTCCAACTTTTATGCTCCGAAAAGACGTTTCAGCCTCACAGAGTCCAAAAGTGCATTTAGTTGTCAAACACTTAGATTCTATGATTTCCTGCCTTTAGTGCATCATAGAATACCAGACATTCAAGTTGTACTATAGTGTAAGAGTACCTGATGCTCTCATCACGTTTTACTGCTTTAAGTTGCATTTCCAACTGTTATGCTCCGAAAAGACGTTTCAGCCTCAACAGAGTCCAAAAGTGCATTTAGTTGTCAAACACTTAGATTCTATGAGTTCCTGCATTTAATGCATCATATAACACCAGACATTCAAGTTGTGCTATAGTGTAAGAGTACCTGATGCTCTCATCACGTTTTACTGCTTTAAGTTGCATTTCCAACTTTTATGCTCCGAAAAGACTTTTCAGCCTCAACAGAGTCCAAAAGTGCCTTTTGTTGTCAAACACTTAGATTCTATGATTTCCTGCATTTAATGCATCATATAATACCAGACATTCAAGTTGTACCTTAGTGTAAGAGTACCTGATGCTCTCATCACGTTTTACTGCTTTAAGTTGCATTTCCAACTGTTATGCTCCGAAAAGACGTTTCAGCCTCACTAGAGTCCAAAAGTGCATTTTGTTGTCAAACACTTAGATTCTATGATTTCCTGCATTTAATGCATCATATAAAACCAGACATTCAAGTTGTACTATAGTGTAAGAGTACCTGATGCTCTCATCACGTTTTACTGCTTTAAGTTGCATTTCCAACTGTTATGCTCCGAAAAGACTTTTTAGCCTCAACAGAGTCCAAAATTGCCTTTTGTTGTCAAACACTTAGATTCTATGATTTCCTGCATTTAATGCATCATATAATACCAGACATTAATGTTTTATTGTAATATAAGAGTACCTGATGCTCTCATCACGTTTTACTGCTTTAAGTTGCATTTCCAACTTTTATGCTCCGAAAAGACTTTTCAGCCTCAACAGAGTCCAAAAGTGCATTTAGTTGTCAAACACTTAGATTCTATGATTTCCTGCCTTTAGTGCATCATAGAATACCAGACATTCAAGTTGTACTATAGTGTAAGAGTACCTGATGCTCTCATCACGTTTTACTGCTTTAAGTTGCATTTCCAACTTTTATGCTCCGAAAAGACTTTTCAGCCTCAACAGAGTCCAAAATTGCCTTTTGTTGTCAAACACTTAGATTCTAGGACTTCCTGCATTTAATGCATGATATAATACCAGACATTCATGTTTTATTGTAATATAAGAGTACCTGATGCTCTCATCGCGTTTTACTGCTTTAAGTTGCATTTCCAACTTTCATGCTCCGAAAAGACGTTTCAGCCTCACAGAGTCCAAAAGTGCATTTAGTTGTCAAACACTTAGATTCTATGAGTTCCTGCCTTTAGTGCATCATAGAATACCAGACATTCAAGTTGTACTATAGTGTAAGAGTACCTGATGCTCTCATCACGTTTTACTGCTTTAAGTTGCATTTCCAACTGTTATGCTCCGAAAAGACTTTTTAGCCTCAACAGAGTCTAAAATTGCCTTTTGTTGTCAAACACTTAGATTCTATGATTTCCTGCATTTAATGCATCATATAATACCAGACATTCATGTTTCATTGTAGTATAAGAGTACCTGATGCTCTCATCACGTTTTACTGCTTTAAGTTGCATTTCCAACTTTTATGCTCCGAAAAGACGTTTCAGCCTCAACAGAGTCCAAAAGTGCATTTAGTTGTCAAACACTTAGATTCTATGATTTCCTGCCTTTAGTGCATCATAGAATACCAGACATTCAAGTTGTACTATAGTGTAAGAGTACCTGATGCTCTCATCACGTTTTACTGCTTTAAGTTGCATTTCCAACTGTTATGCTCCGAAAAGACTTTTTAGCCTCAACAGAGTCCAAAATTGCCTTTTGTTGTCAAACACTTAGATTCTATGATTGCCTGCATTTAATGCATCATATAATACCAGACATTAATGTTTTATTGTAATATAAGAGTACCTGATGCTCTCATCACGTTTTACTGCTTTAAGTTGCATTTCCAACTTTTATGCTCCGAAAAGACGTTTCAGCCTCAACAGAGTCCAAAAGTGCATTTAGTTGTCAAACACTTAGATTCTATGAGTTCCTGCATTTAATGCATCATATAACACCAGACATTCAAGTTGTGCTATAGTGTAAGAGTACCTGATGCTCTCATCACGTTTTACTGCTTTAAGTTGCATTTCCAACTTTTATGCTCCGAAAAGACTTTTCAGCCTCAACAGAGTCCAAAAGTGCCTTTTGTTGTCAAACACTTAGATTCTATGATTTCCTGCATTTAATGCATCATATAATACCAGACATTCATGTTTCATTGTAATATAAGAGTACCTGATGCTCTCATCACGTTTTACTGCTTTAAATTGCATTTCCAACTTTTATGCTCCGAAAAGACTTTTTAGCCTCAACAGAGTCCAAAATTGCCTTTTGTTGTCAAACACTTAGATTCTATGATTTCCTGCATTTAATGCATCGTATAATACCAGACATTAATGTTTTATTGTAATATAAGAGTACCTGATGCTCTCATCACGTTTTACTGCTTTAAGTTGCATTTCCAACTTTTATGCTCCGAAAAGACGTTTCAGCCTCAACAGAGTCCAAAAGTGCATTTTGTTGTCAAACACTTAGATTCTATGATTTCATGCATTTAATGCATCATAGAATACCAGACATTCAAGTTGTACTATAGTGTAAGAGTACCTGATGCTCTCATCACGTTTTACTGCTTTAAGTTGCATTTCCAACTTTTATGCTCCGAAAAGACGTTTCAGCCTCAACAGAGTCCAAAAGTGCATTTTGCTGTCAAACACTTAGATTCTATGATTTCCTGCATTTAATGCATCATATAAAACCAGACATTCAAGTTGTACTATAGTGTAAGAGTACCTGATGCTCTCATCACGTTTTACTGCTTTAAGTTGCATTTCCAACTTTTATGCTCCGAAAAGACGTTTCAGCCTCAACAGAGTCCAAAAGTGCATTTAGTTGTCAAACACTTAGATTCTATGATTTCCTGCCTTTAGTGCATCATAGAATACCAGACATTCAAGTTGTACTATAGTGTAAGAGTACCTGATGCTCTCATCACGTTTTACTGCTTTAAGTTGCATTTCCAACTGTTATGCTCCGAAAAGACTTTTTAGCCTCAACAGAGTCCAAAATTGCCTTTTGTTGTCAAACACTTAGATTCTATGATTTCCTGCATTTAATGCATCATATAATACCAGACATTAATGTTTTATTGTAATATAAGAGTACCTGATGCTCTCATCACGTTTTACTGCTTTAAGTTGCATTTCCAACTTTTATGCTCCGAAAAGACTTTTTAGCCTCAACAGAGTCCAAAATTGCCTTTTGTTGTCAAACACTTAGATTCTATGATTTCCTTCATTTAATGCATCATATAATACCAGACATTAATGTTTTATTGTAATATAAGAGTACCTGATGCTCTCATCACGTTTTACTGCTTTAAGTTGCATTTCCAACTTTTATGCTCCGAAAAGACGTTTCAGCCTCAACAGAGTCCAAAAGTGCATTTAGTTGTCAAACACTTAGATTCTATGAGTTCCTGCATTTAATGCATCATATAACACCAGACATTCAAGTTGTGCTATAGTGTAAGAGTACCTGATGCTCTCATCACGTTTTACTGCTTTAAGTTGCATTTCCAACTTTTATGCTCCGAAAAGACGTTTCAGCCTCAACAGAGTCCAAAAGTGCATTTTGTTGTCAAACACTTCGATTCTATGATTTCCTGCATTTAATGCATCATATAAAACCAGACATTCAAGTTGTACTATAGTGTAAGAGTACCTGATGCTCTCATCACGTTTTACTGCTTTAAGTTGCATTTCCAACTTTTATGCTCCGAAAAGACTTTTCAGCCTCAACAGAGTCCAAAATTGCCTTTTGTTGTCAAACACTTAGATTCTAGGACTTCCTGCATTTAATGCATCATGTAATACCAGACATTCATGTTTTATTGTAATATAAGAGTACCTGATGCTCTCATCACGTTTTACTGCTTTAAATTGCATTTCCAACTTTTATGCTCCGAAAAGACGTTTCAGCCTCAACAGAGTCCAAAAGTGCATTTAGTTGTCAAACACTTAGATTCTATGAGTTCCTGCATTTAATGCATCATAGAATACCAGACATTCAAGTTGTACTATAGTGTAAGAGTACCTGATGCTCTCATCACGTTTTACTGCTTTAAGTTGCATTTCCAACTTTTATGCTCCGAAAAGACTTTTCAGCCTCAACAGAGTCCAAAAGTGCATTTTGTTGTCAAACACTTAGATTCTAGGACTTCCTGCATTTAATGCATCATGTAATACCAGACATTCATGTTTTATTGTAATATAAGAGTACCTGATGCTCTCATCACGTTTTACTGCTTTAAGTTGCATTTCCAACTTTTATGCTCCGAAAAGACTTTTCAGCCTCAACAGAGTCCAAAAGTGCATTTAGTTGTCAAACACTTAGATTCTATGATTTCCTGCCTTTAGTGCATCATAGAATACCAGACATTCAAGTTGTACTATAGTGTAAGAGTACCTGATGCTCTCATCACGTTTTACTGCTTTAAGTTGCATTTCCAACTGTTATGCTCCGAAAAGACTTTTTAGCCTCAACAGAGTCCAAAATTGCCTTTTGTTGTCAAACACTTAGATTCTATGATTGCCTGCATTTAATGCATCATATAATACCAGACATTAATGTTTTATTGTAATATAAGAGTACCTGATGCTCTCATCACGTTTTACTGCTTTAAGTTGCATTTCCAACTTTTATGCTCCGAAAAGACGTTTCAGCCTCAACAGAGTCCAAAAGTGCATTTAGTTGTCAAACACTTAGATTCTATGAGTTCCTGCATTTAATGCATCATAGAATACCAGACATTCAAGTTGTACTATAGTGTAAGAGTACCTGATGCTCTCATCACGTTTTACTGCTTTAAGTTGCATTTCCAACTTTTATGCTCCGAAAAGACTTTTCAGCCTCAACAGAGTCCAAAAGTGCATTTTGTTGTCAAACACTTAGATTCTAGGACTTCCTGCATTTAATGCATCATGTAATACCAGACATTCATGTTTTATTGTAATATAAGAGTACCTGATGCTCTCATCACGTTTTACTGCTTTAAGTTGCATTTCCAACTTTTATGCTCCGAAAAGACTTTTCAGCCTCAACAGAGTCCAAAAGTGCATTTAGTTGTCAAACACTTAGATTCTATGATTTCCTGCCTTTAGTGCATCATAGAATACCAGACATTCAAGTTGTACTATAGTGTAAGAGTACCTGATGCTCTCATCACGTTTTACTGCTTTAAGTTGCATTTCCAACTTTTATGCTCCGAAAAGACGTTTCAGCCTCAACAGAGTCCAAAAGTGCATTTAGTTGTCAAACACTTAGATTCTATGAGTTCCTGCATTTAATGCATCATATAACACCAGACATTCAAGTTGTGCTATAGTGTAAGAGTACCTGATGCTCTCATCACGTTTTACTGCTTTAAGTTGCATTTCCAACTTTTATGCTCCGAAAAGACTTTTCAGCCTCAACAGAGTCCAAAAGTGCATTTTGTTGTCAAACACTTAGATTCTATGATTTCCTGCATTTAATGCATCATATAATACAAGACATTCAAGTTGTACCTTAGTGTAAGAGTACCTGATGCTCTCATCACGTTTTACTGCTTTAAGTTGCATTTCCAACTGTTATGCTCCGAAAAGACGTTTCAGCCTCACTAGAGTCCAAAAGTGCATTTAGTTGTCAAACACTTAGATTCTATGATTTCCTGCATTTAATGCATCATATAATACCAGACATTCATGTTTCATTGTAATATAAGAGTACCTGATGCTCTCATCACGTTTTACTGCTTTAAATTGCATTTCCAACTTTTATGCTCCGAAAAGACGTTTCAGCCTCAACAGAGTCCAAAAGTGCATTTAGTTGTCAAACACTTAGATTCTATGAGTTCCTGCATTTAATGCATCATAGAATACCAGACATTCAAGTTGTACTATAGTGTAAGAGTACCTGATGCTCTCATCACGTTTTACTGCTTTAAGTTGCATTTCCAACTTTTATGCTCCGAAAAGACTTTTCAGCCTCAACAGAGTCCAAAATTGCCTTTTGTTGTCAAACACTTAGATTCTAGGACTTCCTGCATTTAATGCATCATGTAATACCAGACTTTCATGTTTTATTGTAATATAAGAGTACCTGATGCTCTCATCGCGTTTTACTGCTTTAAGTTGCATTTCCAACTTTCATGCTCCGAAAAGACGTTTCAGCCTCAACAGAGTCCAAAAGTGCATTTAGTTGTCAAACACTTAGATTCTATGATTTCCTGCCTTTAGTGCATCATAGAATACCAGACATTCAAGTTGTACTATAGTGTAAGAGTACCTGATGCTCTCATCACGTTTTACTGCTTTAAGTTGCATTTCCAACTTTTATGCTCCGAAAAGACGTTTCAGCCTCAACAGAGTCCAAAAGTGCATTTTGTTGTCAAACACTTAGATTCTATGATTTCATGCATTTAATGCATCATAGAATACCAGACATTCAAGTTGTACTATAGTGTAAGAGTACCTGATGCTCTCATCACGTTTTACTGCTTTAAGTTGCATTTCCAACTTTTATGCTCCGAAAAGACGTTTCAGCCTCAACAGAGTCCAAAAGTGCATTTTGTTGTCAAACACTTAGATTCTATGATTTCCTGCATTTAATGCATCATATAAAACCAGACATTCAAGTTGTACTATAGTGTAAGAGTACCTGATGCTCTCATCACGTTTTACTGCTTTAAGTTGCATTTCCAACTTTTATGCTCCGAAAAGACTTTTCAGCCTCAACAGAGTCCAAAATTGCCTTTTGTTGTCAAACACTTAGATTCTAGGACTTCCTGCATTTAATGCATCATGTAATACCAGACATTCATGTTTTATTGTAATATAAGAGTACCTGATGCTCTCATCACGTTTTACTGCTTTAAGTTGCATTTCCAACTTTTATGCTCCGAAAAGACGTTTCAGCCTCAACAGAGTCCAAAAGTGCATTTAGTTGTCAAACACTTAGATTCTATGAGTTCCTGCATTTAATGCATCATATAACACCAGACATTCAAGTTGTGCTATAGTGTAAGAGTACCTGATGCTCTCATCACGTTTTACTGCTTTAAGTTCCATTTCCAACTTTTATGCTCCGAAAAGACGTTTCAGCCTCAACAGAGTCCAAAAGTGCATTTAGTTGTCAAACACTTAGATTCTATGATTTCCTGCCTTTAGTGCATCATAGAATACCAGACATTCAAGTTGTACTATAGTGTAAGAGTACCTGATGCTCTCATCACGTTTTACTGCTTTAAGTTGCATTTCCAACTGTTATGCTCCGAAAAGACTTTTTAGCCTCAACAGAGTCCAAAATTGCCTTTTGTTGTCAAACACTTAGATTCTATGATTGCCTGCATTTAATGCATCATATAATACCAGACATTAATGTTTTATTGTAATATAAGAGTACCTGATGCTCTCATCACGTTTTACTGCTTTAAGTTGCATTTCCAACTTTTATGCTCCGAAAAAACGTTTCAGCCTCAACAGAGTCCAAAAGTGCATTTAGTTGTCAAACACTTAGATTCTATGAGTTCCTGCATTTAATGCATCATATAACACCAGACATTCAAGTTGTGCTATAGTGTAAGAGTACCTGATGCTCTCATCACGTTTTACTGCTTTAAGTTGCATTTCCAACTTTTATGCTCCGAAAAGACTTTTCAGCCTCAACAGAGTCCAAAAGTGCCTTTTGTTGTCAAACACTTAGATTCTATGATTTCCTGCATTTAATGCATCATATAAAACCAGACATTCAAGTTGTACTATAGTGTAAGAGTACCTGATGCTCTCATCACGTTTTACTGCTTTAAGTTGCATTTCCAACTTTTATGCTCCGAAAAGACTTTTCAGCCTCAACAGAGTCCAAAAGTGCATTTTGTTGTCAAACACTTAGATTCTATGATTTCCTGCATTTAATGCATCATATAATACCAGACATTCAAGTTGTACCTTAGTGTAAGAGTACCTGATGCTCTCATCACGTTTTACTGCTTTAAGTTGCATTTCCAACTGTTATGCTCCGAAAAGACGTTTCAGCCTCACTAGAGTCCAAAAGTGCATTTTGTTGTCAAACACTTAGATTCTATGATTTCCTGCATTTAATGCATCATATAATACCAGACATTCATGTTTCATTGTAATATAAGAGTACCTGATGCTCTCATCACGTTTTACTGCTTTAAATTGCATTTCCAACTTTTATGCTCCGAAAAGACGTTTCAGCCTCAACAGAGTCCAAAAGTGCATTTAGTTGTCAAACACTTAGATTCTATGAGTTCCTGCATTTAATGCATCATAGAATACCAGACATTCAAGTTGTACTATAGTGTAAGAGTACCTGATGCTCTCATCACGTTTTACTGCTTTAAGTTGCATTTCCAACTTTTATGCTCCGAAAAGACTTTTCAGCCTCAACAGAGTCCAAAATTGCCTTTTGTTGTCAAACACTTAGATTCTAGGACTTCCTGCATTTAATGCATCATGTAATACCAGACATTCATGTTTTATTGTAATATAAGAGTACCTGATGCTCTCATCGCGTTTTACTGCTTTAAGTTGCATTTCCAACTTTCATGCTCCGAAAAGACGTTTCAGCCTCAACAGAGTCCAAAAGTGCATTTAGTTGTCAAACACTTAGATTCTATGATTTCCTGCCTTTAGTGCATCATAGAATACCAGACATTCAAGTTGTACTATAGTGTAAGAGTACCTGATGCTCTCATCACGTTTTACTGCTTTAAGTTGCATTTCCAACTTTTATGCTCCGAAAAGACTTTTCAGCCTCAACAGAGTCCAAAATTGCCTTTTGTTGTCAAACACTTAGATTCTAGGACTTCCTGCATTTAATGCATCATGTAATACCAGACATTCATGTTTTATTGTAATATAAGAGTACCTGATGCTCTCATCACGTTTTACTGCTTTAAGTTGCATTTCCAACTTTTATGCTCCGAAAAGACGTTTCAGCCTCAACAGAGTCCAAAAGTGCATTTAGTTGTCAAACACTTAGATTCTATGAGTTCCTGCATTTAATGCATCATATAACACCAGACATTCAAGTTGTGCTATAGTGTAAGAGTACCTGATGCTCTCATCACGTTTACTGCTTTAAGTTCCATTTCCAACTTTTATGCTCGAAAAGACGTTTCAGCCTCAACAGAGTCCAAAAGTGCATTTAGTTGTCAAACACTTAGATTCTATGATTTCCTGCCTTTAGTGCATCATAGAATACCAGACATTCAAGTTGTACTATAGTGTAAGAGTACCTGATGCTCTCATCACGTTTTACTGCTTTAAGTTGCATTTCCAACTGTTATGCTCCGAAAAGACTTTTTAGCCTCAACAGAGTCCAAAATTGCCTTTTGTTGTCAAACACTTAGATTCTATGATTGCCTGCATTTAATGCATCATATAATACCAGACATTAATGTTTTATTGTAATATAAGAGTACCTGATGCTCTCATCACGTTTTACTGCTTTAAGTTGCATTTCCAACTTTTATGCTCCGAAAAAACGTTTCAGCCTCAACAGAGTCCAAAAGTGCATTTAGTTGTCAAACACTTAGATTCTATGAGTTCCTGCATTTAATGCATCATATAACACCAGACATTCAAGTTGTGCTATAGTGTAAGAGTACCTGATGCTCTCATCACGTTTTACTGCTTTAAGTTGCATTTCCAACTTTTATGCTCCGAAAAGACTTTTCAGCCTCAACAGAGTCCAAAAGTGCCTTTTGTTGTCAAACACTTAGATTCTATGATTTCCTGCATTTAATGCATCATATAAAACCAGACATTCAAGTTGTACTATAGTGTAAGAGTACCTGATGCTCTCATCACGTTTTACTGCTTTAAGTTGCATTTCCAACTTTTATGCTCCGAAAAGACTTTTCAGCCTCAACAGAGTCCAAAAGTGCATTTTGTTGTCAAACACTTAGATTCTATGATTTCCTGCATTTAATGCATCATATAATACCAGACATTCAAGTTGTACCTTAGTGTAAGAGTACCTGATGCTCTCATCACGTTTTACTGCTTTAAGTTGCATTTCCAACTGTTATGCTCCGAAAAGACGTTTCAGCCTCACTAGAGTCCAAAAGTGCATTTTGTTGTCAAACACTTAGATTCTATGATTTCCTGCATTTAATGCATCATATAATACCAGACATTCATGTTTCATTGTAATATAAGAGTACCTGATGCTCTCATCGCGTTTTACTGCTTTAAGTTGCATTTCCAACTTTCATGCTCCGAAAAGACGTTTCAGCCTCAACAGAGTCCAAAAGTGCATTTAGTTGTCAAACACTTAGATTCTATGATTTCCTGCCTTTAGTGCATCATAGAATACCAGACATTCAAGTTGTACTATAGTGTAAGAGTACCTGATGCTCTCATCACGTTTTACTGCTTTAAGTTGCATTTCCAACTGTTATGCTCCGAAAAGACTTTTTAGCCTCAACAGAGTCCAAAATTGCCTTTTGTTGTCAAACACTTAGATTCTATGATTGCCTGCATTTAATGCATCATATAATACCAGACATTAATGTTTTATTGTAATATAAGAGTACCTGATGCTCTCATCACGTTTTACTGCTTTAAGTTGCATTTCCAACTTTTATGCTCCGAAAAGACGTTTCAGCCTCAACAGAGTCCAAAAGTGCATTTAGTTGTCAAACACTTAGATTCTATGAGTTCCTGCATTTAATGCATCATATAACACCAGACATTCAAGTTGTGCTATAGTGTAAGAGTACCTGATGCTCTCATCACGTTTTGCTGCTTTAAGTTGCATTTCCAACTTTTATGCTCCGAAAAGACTTTTCAGCCTCAACAGAGTCCAAAAGTGCATTTAGTTGTCAAACACTTAGATTCTATGATTTCCTGCCTTTAGTGCATCATAGAATACCAGACATTCAAGTTGTACTATAGTGTAAGAGTACCTGATGCTCTCATCACGTTTTACTGCTTTAAGTTGCATTTCCAACTGTTATGCTCCGAAAAGACTTTTTAGCCTCAACAGAGTCCAAAAGTGCATTTAGTTGTCAAACACTTAGATTCTATGATTTCCTGCCTTTAGTGCATCATAGAATACCAGACATTGAAGTTGTACTATAGTGTAAGAGTACCTGATGCTCTCATCACGTTTTACTGCTTTAAGTTGCATTTCCAACTGTTATGCTCCGAAAAGACTTTTTTGCCTCAACAGAGTCCAAAATTGCCTTTTGTTGTCAAACACTTAGATTCTATGATTTCCTGCATTTAATGCATCATATAATACCAGACATTAATGTTTTATTGTAATATAAGAGTACCTGATGCTCTCATCACGTTTTACTGCCTTAAGTTGCATTTCCAACTTTTATGCTCCGAAAAGACGTTTCAGCCTCAACAGAGTCCAAAAGTGCATTTAGTTGTCAAACACTTAGATTCTATGAGTTCCTGCATTTAATGCATCATATAACACCAGACATTCAAGTTGTGCTATAGTGTAAGAGTACCTGATGCTCTCATCACGTTTTACTGCTTTAAGTTGCATTTCCAACTTTTATGCTCCGAAAAGACGTTTCAGCCTCAACAGAGTCCAAAATTGCCTTTTGTTGTCAAACACTTAGATTCTATGATTTCCTGCCTTTAGTGCATCATAGAATACCAGACATTCAAGTTGTACTATAGTGTAAGAGTACCTGATGCTCTCATCACGTTTTACTGCTTTAAGTTGCATTTCCAACTGTTATGCTCCGAAAAGACTTTTTAGCCTCAACAGAGTCCAAAATTGCCTTTTGTTGTCAAACACTTAGATTCTATGATTTCCTGCATTTTAATGCATCATATAATACCAGACATTAATGTTTTATTGTAATATAAGAGTACCTGATGCTCTCATCACGTTTTACTGCTTTAAGTTGCATTTCCAACTTTTATGCTCCGAAAAGACGTTTCAGCCTCAACAGAGTCCAAAAGTGCATTTAGTTGTCAAACACTTAGATTCTATGAGTTCCTGCACTTAATGCATCATATGACACCAGACATTCAAGTTGTGCTATAGTGTAAGAGTACCTGATGCTCTCATCACGTTTTACTGCTTTAAGTTCCATTTCCAACTTTTATGCTCCGAAAAGACGTTTCAGCCTCAACAGAGTCCAAAAGTGCATTTTGTTGTCAAACACTTAGATTCTATGATTTCATGCATTTAATCCATCATATAAAACCAGACATTCAAGTTGTACTATAGTGTAAGAGTACCTGATGCTCTCATCACGTTTTACTGCTTTAAGTTGCATTTCCAACTGTTAT